>NC_133433.1:18603170-18909420 GCF_011762505.2 Arvicanthis niloticus | reverse complement strand
TCCTTCAGTGCAGTGTCCAACTGTTTCTCTTTCTTTGGCCTCCTCATCTTAGTCCCCCAGTCACCTCTGTCCTCAGCAGCTGGCTCTCCTGACAGCTCTCACCACATTTTCACATCCGTGCCCTTCTCTCTCCAACTGTCTAATGAGTGATTCTACCTAAATATCCCCGATCATCGATCATCAGAAATGATGCCTGCTCCTGAAACAGTAGTACTTTCACCAGTTCCATTTTGATTTTTTTCATGATCTATTTACATTTTTATAACACTTCCAAGTGCTCAGCTCAAAACCAACAAAAATAAAAATTAGTAAACACTTAGGTTCAGTTCCCCTTATTCCCTATTGTTAGGCGTCTTTTGTATCCTTTCTTTTTTCTGCGTTTGTAGTACAACCAGCCCACGATTCACCTGACACTTGAGTTATGAAGCATTACGACACAATATTTCCAACCTTTTATGTAAAACATAAGCAAATGGCAGTAGTTTGGAGTGACTCATTCAAGTAGCTACTGAGTGAGGTCTCCCAGGACTGATGGGAAATTAATGAAGTTTTGAGTTTGGTCCCTTCAGGAAACAACTCAACCTTACCTTAACTCTCCGCATCTGAGGCGCTTTCTGGTGCTCCATAGTGCATAGAAAGATCTCGGCTTCCGAGTTGTGCATACATAATTAATTCAAGCATTTCTGGAGCCTTATATCTCTCTCCACTGCTTTCCAACATTCCCTGCTCACTGATTTGGAGGAAGGACATCTTGGGAATACATCTCTGTGACACCACTTCAAATCCTCTTTGGAAGGAGCAGACAATAAATGTTTCATCAGTCACCCGCTTCTACACTTCCTCTTGATTCTCTTGCCTCTGCCAAAAAAAAAAAAAAAAAAAAAAAGACAAGATCTTACAGGGAGGGCACATGACTGGATGTGTTTTGCCCTCTGCTCTGACACAGTCTGCTGGCCTTCAGGGCACAGCTTACAGCCCATCTGTTCAATGAAGCTTTTGCCTGATTGACATGGGAGAATGGTCCAGGTGAGGGGGTCCCTTAGATTATTATCTCCGTCTTTTTGTACATGCAACCGGAGCCCTCTGGTGCCTCAGCCTTCTCCAGATGACCTAAATGAAGAAATGCATAAACAACGCTTTCACTAGCAATTAGATCTATTCCAAGAAACTTCCTCCTCAAATCCTTTGTGGAACAAGGCGGCATATAAACATATACATAAATAATAAATTTAAAGTATTTCAAGTAGTAGGTTGGAAAAAAAATCTCACTGCTTTGACAGGAAACCTTTTTATATCTGAACGGCCTTTCTTTTTCATTCCACTCAAAAGGTGAGCGCAAGTTATTTTTTTCCAAGACTAGTGTTTTCTGTTTAACTATTCGAAGTTTTCAACTGTTCAAGCACTTGTAGAATTGAATGTGCTCCCCCATTATCTTAAAAATTGTCAAGTGCATGAACCACGTTGGTTTGTAAATACTTCGGCACATTGGCATCTAAAAGTTAAAGCTGTTTTAAAAATACCATGACTGTGCCGTTTTATATCTGGAACTTTATTTAATAACAATTGTCATCTGATTAAGATGTATGAGCACATTCAAATGCACTTCTTTACTTCAGTGTTCCATATATTGAAAGTAGTAGCACCTTTGAAGCCCCTTCATTTGTTAATGTCTTGCCCCCTTGCTCACCCTTGCTTTCCACATTTCTGTCTCCCAGCACTCCTAACTCTGGACTTGACTGATGTCTGTATGGTGGTATTTAACTCCTTGCCCCTCTCCTAGGTTTCCAGTTAGCTATTGGAGGGATTTTATGGATTGGGATTTAATGTTTTAAGCAGGAACATTTAGTAGATGATACTATAGTTTCCCGCTATTTATTTCTCTAAAGAAACGTGATATGTTGTTTTCCTGATTATTAATCATTAATAAATAGTCCTGCTGAGATTAGTCATAAGAAATGGCAAGACTTCTATTCTCATTTTTGCAGAGAAAGAGTATGGCCCATGCAGAAGACATTTTCAGGAAATAAATTCCAAAGCTCTGTACCTGAAGTTGTCTGTCTGAGAAGTTTAAGAATTCTTCCATTAGCCATTTATAGTTTAGTGATTAATGTCCCTCAGAGAGATGTAGGCAAGACTACCATGAGACATGGATTAGTAACAATATAAGCTTTAGTGTATGGAAAAAATATAGGACAGCCATGATAATAGTCAAGAGGCTTACAGATACTGCATTATGTAGTAATACAAACTGGGGGAAAAGAATGTGGTTAGGCAATTTTCCCACAGGAAGTATGTTTGGAACTAGATTTGAAGGAACAGAAGAACTTAGCAGGAAAGAGATATATAGGTACATAAAGTGATCCAGCCAAAGACCAACAGGAGAGGAACACCGTTGGGTTCCACACAGAGAGTACTTCAACAGAATTTATACCATTAGCACTGTTTCCTCATTAACTCTGGACCTGGATAAGTACCTTATCAGAAGGGACTCAGCAGGTATCCGTGATGACTGGAGCTGGCTGAATCAATTGGCTTTGTGCCACTGTCAGACACCTTGGAGGATGGGCTGAGAAGTAACCTCATTTGGGGTTGTGATTTTCAAACTTAGTAAACCTGATTAAAGAACAGACTCTCACCCTCTCATCCTAAGAGTCTGGTGCCAAGCAGGGGCCCAGGAATTTGCCCTTTTGATGACTGTTTTAAGCTAGTCTTATGGGTGGTCCAAAAACTATATCTTGAGAAACAGTATCAAGAAATCCATGAATAGCAGACTATGATCACTAAGACTTCTTTGATAATGGTGAGGATATCCACAGGCAGGGACCATACTAAGTGTCCATATGTGTTGTCACATAGAATTCCCCCTGTGTTTTCTAATGTGATGGACACTATTTTTATTCCCATTTTAGACATAAGGAAACTGATGTTTGAAGGTGCTAGCTCCACAGAGGAGCAAGAGAAATAAAAATTAAATCTGAATGTATTTTATTCTAGAAAACACACCCTTAACTGTAATTACACTTTGTCCTGGGAATCCAGCCTCCTTTGTGAATGGTCACAGCTCCTCTCTGATCCTTACACACCTTCTAGGCCCCATTTCACACTTTGCACTAGCTCTGTTGGTGTCTCAGATTTCTAGTCAGATTTGGCAAAGGGTAATGAATTACTGCATTTTTTGCACATTAAAATAATAAGAGTATTGTTTTACTGACTCTTAACAACAGCTAAGGGATGTAGGTGTCTGTCCTTTGCTCACAGGGGAGGTGCATGTTCCAGAATGCACCTATGTTTACTTATTTTCTTGAAGATAGGAAAAAAACCCCCTATTTCTCTTCAAGTGACATCAGAAAAAACACCTTGATTTCTACAGGGCTCAGTCAACAGCCTCAAATAGAGTGTTTCCAAAGACTAAGCTTGTGTTTCTCACACATGGTTTTACTTAAAGACACGGAGCCGAGGTTGAAAAACTGTAACTATTTCAGGAAATGAAATACAATTTTTTTATTTTCTTGGTGTTTGTAAAATACTTTATGGTATGCTAACACATGTCCATTCACAAACACACGCACACACACACACACACACACACACACATTCACAGATACATGCCCCCACCCTCACCCTCACATTTTTAAATTACTGTGAAATTTATACTATACTTTCTGTACCTAGAAACTATCAGGAAAGAAAGAAATTTGAATTTCAGCAAATGTAGCAGTTATTAAATATATTTTAATAAGATTTTGATGTAATGTCAAAATTGGAGCAGTTCAGGTGAGGGCTGGATCAGACATGGCCCATAAATGGTTTTAAAATATACCTCTAATGAATATAGTTAAAGGTAGAAAAGGTTGTAGAAGCTTACTGAATCACCTGGCTTTAATGGCATAGCCTCACATTTATTTAAAACGTATCAGTAACTCACATATTTGTTCTGCATATTTTGTGTATAATGAAATGAATAGGTGTACAGAGGGACAGTCAATGATTTCAAAGAGTCATCTGAATTTTCTTTTTATGGAAAATAAGAAGAGGCCATTGAGCAGCCTGATTCTGGCATCCTCATGCAAAGACATACACTTTAACTACAAAACAGCATGTTCTGAGGCTGTGTTTTCTCCGGGTAGTAGTAGCAGGAACACAGTGTTCATTTAAATTAAACCAGTTCCTTGGATAATAACAAAGTAATTAAAGAAGCCACCAAGGAAAAAGAGCCAATTTATTTGAATCCTGCTCATAAAACTACATCAAGAGCCTGAAGGTAGAAAATAATGTGGATAAGACGGCAGACGGATGATTTTTTAAAATTCTGCGTGGGATGCATCTTGATAATAATTCAAATGAGTCTCCTTCATCTGAAAGTAACACAAGATGCAAAAATCATTATCTTCCTTACGAGAAATGAGATCCTATTCAAATATCCAGATTAGAAATTGCCACTTATCCCCCAGTCCACTCTGTCCAGCAAATCCTTACAATAAGAATATTTGGTTTTATCCATTTATTCCTGTCATAGTGCATGGCCTGTTTTAATTTAATGCCTTCAAGAGTCAGGAATTTGTATTGATACATCTTCTGTAATATTTCCCGAATCACAAAAAGACAGTTTTTTAGTTTTTGTCAGTAACCAACTTCAAAATCTAGTTAAAAATGTTTGTCATGTTTCTATATAACTGTTAGCATTGAGGGTTATTTTAAAGATAAAACACACTGCTAAAATGTATCTTCCTTCTTCCTGTTCTCTCAGTACACTGCCAGAACAAAATGTCCCCAAGCTCTTTGTGCATCTCAGCAAAAAGGATTGCTTCTCTCTACAAAAGAATGTTCCTTGCCACCTTCGCCTTTTCTCTGTGTTCAAATATTGCAGCTACACCCACTGATCCTTCCTGAGACAGGGAAAATAAAGAAATCAAAAAAGTTGTCACACGACAAGATCTGTGGACATGAGTATAGCAACACTGTCTACGGAGAACAGCTAATAAAAAAATTAAGAATTTAGTATACACTAACTTTAGAGAGAGAGAAAAGGCAGTCATTAGACTTACCTCCTAACAAAATACAAAGGGGGTGTCAAAGTTTATCCATGAATATAAACTAATAATATATATATGCCATAGTCCAATAAGAAGAAGGAAATAGACTGAAACTTTGCACACAGAAATAAAGGGAGAAGAGGAGAAAAACAGGCGGAGTAGATTAATTTCATTGGTATGTTGGAAAAGAAACAAACAAACAAACAACCCAAGATCTAAATTGGGAGAGAAAATCCAGGAAAAAGCAGAAGAGAACAGAGTAGTGGAATTAAGAAAGCTGCATCTATCCTCTCTGCAGTAAACACTTTTTGAAATGTTTCTTCCCAGTTGATCAGGATTGATAGATCCTCATAACCCGTAGTCTCTGCTGTAATAGTCTTATGTTGGTTTTGGTTTTGTTTTGCTTTGCTTTGTTTGAGATTGAATCTACTTACATAGCAAAGGCTGGCATCCAATTACTGTCTCAGCCTCCTAAGTGATGTGATTTTGGGTTTGCACCATAATGCCCATAGCATTTAACCTGTATCAAGTGTGGGAGTGACTCTTTCACAAAAAAATATTGTAACCAAGAATCCTTTTGAAAGATTAAAGATCTATGCTTTATCTACAAAATTGTCTCCAACTACCCATAGAGTTGTTTTATGGAAGTGGGGATTTATTCTTAGAAAAGTCTCTCAGTTGATATATTCAGCAAGATCAGTTATGGCTATCTACTTATTTTCAATACAATGTGGATCAAAAAGGAATATAACCAAATGAAACAAAATGCCCACAAACCAACCAACCAACCAACCACATAGAGTTTCTTTTGTGTTGGTCAACTACTCTTGGCTATGGATCATGCTCTGTAGTGTGTCACTCCACTGGTCTCTCTCTCTCTCTCTCTCTCTCTCTCTCTCTCTCTCACACACACACACACACACACACACAGAGAGAGAGAGAGACAGAGACAGAGACAAGTATACACAAGCATACAGACAGACAGAAACACACACACTCAGCGTGAGAGAGCATTGGCTGGATAAAGATCCGGGAAGAGTTGGGGGAGGGGACACATATAACAAAAATGTATTGTTATGGAAAAACTTTTTTAAATTAAAAAAAAAAAGCAAGAAAATTAACAACCTTCTAAAAGAAATTTTTGAGTTAGAGATCTCACTTCTGTCCTCTAAGTACTGTTTCTTTCTGCCTGTCTGTCTCTCTTAGAGTTGTTTTTGCAAGAAAGACTTTAGTCATTCTAGTTTGGAAGCTTGGGGCTTCTTTGTTTCTCTGAACCCTAAGTCAGGATCTGGATCCATCTTGGATCATAATTTTTCCCTAATTTATTTATTGATCCTATTGTAAAAAGCTAAGCAATCTTCTGTGTTCTAGAAGACTCTGGTTGTATGATCACGGTATCGAACCATGCTGGTGTCAGAGGAGATTGGTATACAGTTGAACTGTTTCCCTCAGAATATTTCAGAAACAATATATTTTTTTCTACAGAAACTAACAAATGATCATGAACATAGTGGCTTAAAACAACACACATGTGATATTGTGATATTTTGTAGTCTTGAAGATAAGATTCTGACTGCTAAACTCCAGGTGTCAGAGCCATGCTCCTCCAGGTAGATCATGGGAAAATTTAAATGTTTCATCAATTACTAAAGGTTGTTCTTTCTTCCTTAGCTTGTAGCTCTTCTCTATTCTGCAAAGTCTGTAGTATAGCACTTCAAATTTTCCTATGAGTACCTTCTCAGTTTCCCTTTCTATCCCTGCTTACTGACATGGCTACCATTATATTGCCTAATGACCTGCTTACTGACACTGCTACCACTACATAGCCTTAGTTGGATATTGGTTACACTGAGATTCTCTTGCCTTTCTTCCCAAATGCAGAAACTAAAGGCTCATACTACCATGGCAGCTACCATTTTATTATTTATAAGGATTCTTGTGACTAATTTGGCTTACCCTAATAATCTAGGATAATCACATCTCAGGATTCTTAACTACATTTACCCATTATGATATGAGGTAGCATATTCACAGCTTTCATGGTGTACAACATGAATGTCTTGGAGGAATATCATTCTGGGTGCCATGTTTGTGGAAGGATTCTGCAGTTCTATATTCCGTTGCTGTGACTGCCTCTGCTATACGATGACCAAAAAGGAGTTAGATGTGGTAACCCTTGTTTGAGTTTGTGAGGTTTAACCCATTTCCATATACAAGCATTATTACACATTCCATTTACTCATCCAGTAAGCTGCTCACTATCCAGCAACTTAACCCCTTAATCAACCAGATTGTTTTTCTTCTCAATGGCACTGGAAAATCAACAAAGAAAATTTGCCACCTCAGTTCTATGATAACTCAGAGATTGATTAACTTGTTGTCCTAAGAGTTTCAAAAGCTTCACTGGAGTATGTCCGTCTGGTACATCTGTTTCTAGAAAAAGAATGTGAAATGAAGAAATTTGAGCTGAGGTCTTCTGACATAATAATAACAATAATAATAATAATAATAATAATAATAATAATAATTCTTGAAATGTAAAAGTAGAAAAAATTTAGTAAGCCAGTGAGTGTGTTCATAGGTCAGTGTTGGAGTCTTCTCATCCAGTAAGTGCTAACATTTGGGAAAACAAGGCAGCTCTCCCAGTTGTTTGGAGTTGAGGGAATTAGGTCAAGTTAGCACTGCCTGGACAACGAATCTGGGAAAACATCTAGGCCCTTGCTGTGGTTAGGGTGGACTTTGTATCATGCTGCTTTTACTTTAAATAGCAGATGTGAAGTTTCATTTAAATGAAAAAGGCAAAGGATTTACACAAACTGAAGAGAAAACAGAAAGACAGAGAGAGAAACTGAGAGAGGTACAGAGACAGAGAGGATAGAAAGAGACAGAGACACACAGAGAGACAGAGACAGACACAGAGAGACAGAGAAACAGAGAGAGTAGACAGCATGGTGCTTTAAGAATTAGGATGCTCTGTAATATAATTTCAGCATCTGAATTAATTTGAATAGGAAGACAGTTAAACATGGATTGCTCACAGATTATTTCAGAAGGCAAGACCTTATTGTTACTAGCCCACATGTCACTAGCTGCCGAGTGACACTGTGAGTCACATTTCATGAAAATAAAAGGAAAGCGCCTTTGTTAGGAATTCATTCATACACTCCTGGGAAATTAGGCAACACAACAGATGCAAATCAGCCTTTAATCCAAGTCCCAGTGTGGACAGCACAGAGCAGAGAGGTGGCAGGAGTCAGGGGAGAAGGAAACCTGTACTGTGCCCAGAGCAGGAGGGTGGACTCTGTTTCTAAAGCCTGGTTGGACCATTTGTCTGCATTCTTTTTCATTCTTTCTCTACACTATTGCACACAGTTTTCTTTTCTTATTTTCTTTTAGATAGAAATCACAGGGCTTACAGAGGGGACTTATTTCTAATAGCCATTCCTCTGGGACTCTGCAATGACTAGAGACAGGATTCCTGCAGTGCAAGATGCTCGGCAGAAAGCAGAAGCATTATTAGTAGACCCTCTGGCCAGTTGTTCTCACTATTGCTCATCCAGAGTCATGTAAGTGTTGCCAGACTAAGTAGACTTTTGGACTGGGGTCTGGAAGTCATCATCCTTTTCCTAGCACCATAGGGACACCTCTGCTCACCCCTCTCAAGGCATCTATCTCTCTCTACAAATATGTTTCTGCATGAGCATCTCAGGGGCCAGGTGAGGTAGCAATGGTGATGCTTTACTGCCTCTGATGAGCTGCTTGCTAGCTAGCGTGTCTCCAGTGCTATTCTATTAGCGTAATCACAGTATAATTCGGCTGGATGCAAAATTAGCAGCAGAATCATATTTTACTTTTAGCTTCTAATTGGCAACAGTCACTTGCTTTTATTAAACTATTTCAATCAAGTCTTCTCAGCATCATACATTTTGCTTATCATTGGGCCCACCTGCAGTCAGCTCTCTTCCTGGCCTCTTATCAGCAAAGCCAATTACTTTCTCATGTGCTTGCTTTGTGGTTTTGCTTATAGACTTCACCACACCTCCACAACTAAACCCACAGGGCATTAGGTAAATTCTATTCCTGATCCTCCCTCTCACTCGGGTTACTACCTTAAGGTAGGATGGTAATTCAACGTTGCCTTTGGATGATCACAGCCTTGCTGCTTTAAAACACTCATCTGCTTTTCAGACTCTGGGGCTTGTTCTCTTCTGCTTTCTTTGTTGCTATTTCTTTGTACATGTTTTATTCTTCTCCTTCGTTAAGTTTTCAAAGTCAATAAAAACCAACTTTTTCTAAAAATAAACAAACAAATAAATAAAGCAATGGGTCTTTCCAAATTGCAGTTCTGAATAACTCTATTCTTTCAGATTGATGGGCTTGTCTTAAAAAGGCTCATGCAAACTAATGAGAAACAGCAGATGACTTAGCACCAGGTGAAGTTTGATCTGTCACTTTCTAGGAGGGTAACATTAGTACTCCTTTTCCTGTTTCAGTCTGTATGTCTCTCAGCTGTTGGCACTCCTGTGAGAGATGCATCAGCCAGGAGGTAGAACCTGTAAGCATTCTCTGAAACAGCTTTATTTCCAAGGCTGACGAGATTTGTTGCGATGGTAGTGGTCATGGTTTTGTTTTGGTGTCTTTTTCTTAACAATCAGGTAACGCTAAACTGAGGAACTTTAGGGGAATATAAACGTAAATAAAATAGTATGTGGCTTTGAAATGTTGCAATCTAACCGATAAGATGAGAAGAATGAACCTGATTTTGAAGTAACGGAGCCCTGCGTACCAGGAAACTAATTGACTTAAACCTCAAATCTATTGTAACAGGAAAGAATTTCTTACATTCCAGTAAGAAATTAGATAACTAATTATTTTCCCCTCATTCCCCTTTCCACTTTACCTGGGCTATACCCCTCAGAAGCCATGTAATTAGCAGCAATAATATCAACACTAATATAACAAATATAAGAGAAACACTCTTAGGCAAGACAGTAGCATAGGAAGTCAGAATGGCGTCTATGTAATATTCATATTAAATTTAATAACTACTTAAATATTTATAAATTATCTTGCATTTTTATTTGCAAAATGCTTCGCAACCAGTTTTTTATTAATTACTGGATACCACTTATCCCTTGGCACTTTAGTTTCCAGATGCGGCTGTTCTGATTTTCTTTTATTACTCTTAAAGAAACATTTAGCTTTAACAAACATTTTCTAATTTCTCATTTCTCCAGTATTAGGTCACTTAGAAAATAAAGAAGTAACCAGGAATAGATCTTATTGTTGCAGCTTCTAATCTCCTATCAGTGTTCAGAAACGCAAAGGAACTTCTCCATGGTCCTATTAGTGATGGTATGGAGAAGTAAGTCATGGTTACCTTGATTACTGTGATTTTTATCCTTGGCTATGTGAAAATCAGAAAACTATGATTAGTTAAAACTGGGATTGGATGGCGGAGTTGAAGGAAGATTCTTGTATTTTCCGTGGGTCAGCATAGTTAGTACAGAGACGGTGGTACCCTGCTCAAATTGAGCTTTCGATGGAACTCTGAACATGTTCATGCTAATTGTGCTTTTCAAAATAGGTCTTTTTGCATTAGATAGCCTGGGTTATGTGTTCCTCTCTATTACCTGTGTCCTCAAGTTCCTTTATCTCCCTCTGTAAAGGTGACTATCATATGACAGGGCTATGCGTCTCATTGATCTCCCAAATGTCCTAACCAAAATCACAGGAACTTCATATTATGACTCAGTGTATTTCTTTCCCAGAGGAATAAATGGTGTCTAGTTGCTTTCCTGTTACTGCAATAAGACACCACAATCAAAAGAACTTATAGAAGAAAGAGTTTACTGCTTAGAGAATTTCAGAAGGTGGGTCCACGACCATCATGCTGGCCAGCATGGCAGCAAACAGGTAGATATGGTGCTGGAGGGAGAGCTGAGTGTTCACATGTTAAGTCTTCAACCGTCAGACAGAGAAAAGAGCCCACTGTAATGGCTCGCACTTTTGAAACCTTGGGAGCCAACCCCAAGGACACGCTTCCTCCTACAAGGCCGTACCTTTTAATACTCCATGAATATCAAACCAAGAATTCAAATATAAGAGCCAATAGCTCCATTCTCATTCAAATGACCATATATGGAAAATCCTGGGAGAGCAGGGATCCTGGACTTAGTTTCTTATAAGTAGACATACTTGTTTCAGTATAAGACTTTAGTGGATATTTGTCTACAGGATAAAAATAAATATATGTAGATATATTCATCATTATTTGCAAGTATCATTTTATATTATGTCATATTAACCAAGAAACCAAGAATTAGAATGTCAAAGTAACCTTTATTTTTAAAATAAAATCAACAGATGTATTTTATTTTATGTCTAGGAATGTTTTGCCTGCCTGCCTACGTGTCTATACGTATGTGCACTACATGCTTGCCTGGTGCCTGCAGAGGTCATAACAGGAAAGTGATCTCCTGGAACCAGAGTATACGGGTGTTGTGAGCTGCAATGTGTATGCTGGGAACCAAAGTCCTTTGCAAGTTCTCGGAGCAGTCGATGCTCTTAACAGGCAGTCATCTTTCCATATCCTAAGGTTACTTTTTTATGGACCAGAGTTGACATAAACAGACATCAGAAACAGGCTTCACTTTGCCTTAACTTGTCTGAAGGATAGCATGACGTGGGTTTAATTCATATATCTTATTGAGGTAAAATACATACATTTTTAAAAAAAGTGTATATCAAGTTGTGTTAAGTTACCTACCTTACCTGTGCTGTATAGCTGTCACCACTGGCAAGTTCTAGAACACTCCAGTACTTCTGGTGATTTATACCTTGGCTGTTTCATTCTAGTTAGGGTAGGAGGAAATTATGTATACCACAAATACAATTTGGCTTTAAAGAAATATATGAAATCTGATCAAGCCATGAAATTCTTTACTTATTTTAATAAAACTTCTCCTTTGATTTTTCTCATCCTATTAATTTGTAGACTGAGGGGACATTCTGACAAGAGACTAGTATGCAAAGAAATACTAGGGCTAGAAAGGCACCCAGTCGGGATTCTGATGATTTAATTTGCCTGCTTGGGTCTCACTCAGGACCTGGAAAACAGCTGCTAGTTTGAATGATGCTTGCTTATTTATCTTCACTGTGAGCATCCAAGGCCATCTTTAACTTTGGACTTTGGGAAGGTAAACAAAAGGATCACGGATTATAATAACCCACCTCCAGCCTTACATACAATTAAGTCAATGTTTAACTTGAGCTTTTTTTCCACACAGCAAGTTAAAAAAAAAATCAGTGTGTTTCTGGGATTAAATGCTCATCTTCACTATCAGGAACAGATGGGAATTACATGCATATGTGTTGAACTGGGCCATGAATGGTTTGGTTTTATATGTCTTTTAGAACAGCCAATGTTTTCTTAGATATCCAGGGACAATGGAAAGACATGTATGGAAAATATGTCCATTAACTTTATTTCAGCACACCATAAAACATCAATCTAGTTCAAGTCTCTAAGTGCAGAAGTAGTCAGGGCTCAAAGCTTCTGTAATTTTCTGCTAACCACCAAGGCAGCAATGGGACCAGACTCTGGATTTTCAGACCAAGTTGGTTTTTAAAACAGCAGCATGAAAAACCAAATCCAAGAAGCAACCTCTTGCCACTAGAGAAAGTTATAGAAGTGGTAAATATCACTGTCCCCAAGGCTTCTGTTTAACCATGTCATTGCCACCTCTATGCAAGCTAGACCTTCTCAGTTGCAGCTTGAATACAATGCACTCAGGTCACCTGCCAGGATACAGAGTTTTTGCCCATACTTTGGAGCTTGGCTTTAGTCATTTGGAGAAAGACTCAGAGTAAGCACATCCCTAGTTTGATCATAATTCTGCTGATCTGAGGAACAGAGCTTGCAAATAGATCGCTGGACCAACTGCCAACAGTGTCAGTGTGTTGGGCATTAGGTAGCTAAATGATATGAAACATACCTCAAAGACACCGTTTCTAGCATCTAAGAAAATTTTCTGTATCAGTAGCTCAGGAAACAAATATTTCTATCATAAAATATAGATATAAAATTCACGGTCCAGAGTTCTTCCCCAGGGACAGAACACAATTTGGTATTTTAAGAGAAGGGACCATCAAACACCTTATACTTTACAAGTATATAGCTTAAAAATGTTTTGGTTTAAACATTTTACTGATGCCATACTAAACAGTAATAGCTCACCATCCTGCATTATCTGATATATTTTGGAAACTGAGTTTTCTTAATCTAGGCTTTCTAGTCTCTTTAGAAGTTAAGGTTACCCAGATTTTAAATGAAGGTTGTTTGTTAATCTGGTCCTCCACTAATGCTTGGTGCAGCTAATTCAGTTCTATAACTGGCTCAGTAAGATTTCTTGGGGTCTCCTTATTTCTTACAATGGAATGTGGTGAATAAATGTTACCTAAATATTTAAGAAGGATGAACTAAGAAATGTAATTTTAATGATAGGAAGGAGTCTTGGATCCCTTGAGATGGCTGTGGGGAGATTTCTGGGGCAGAGGTAATTTGCTTTTAGAATGCTTGGAATCAACAAACCCCAAGGTCTTGTCTAGGGTTGTGCTTTAATGTTTATTATCTTGTTCATCTATTGATAACTTCCCATACTTCTTATTTAGAACAGTGAAGTTTGATACTAGAGTTTAGCCTCCCACTATGTGCCCACACTTCTCTTGTGGCTCTCTTTGAAATCGTGACCAGCATTTGATAAATTTCTCTATGGTGACAATATGCTGTTGGGGCACCGGAAGTGTGCATTTCAGTAGGGAAGTCGAGATACTGGCGCACAGCCATCACTCCTGTCTGTATGGTTTGCTGTTTCCCTGGGTATCTTTGCATTTATCAATCATTTGTGACTGGAACTGGACTTTCTATGTCTTCAGAATAAAGGTTCTCAATTTGTTCCCGCTGTCACAGCAGTGCCACAGAGATGACGCACCATCCAAGGCTGCTTTGTGAAACTTCATTTATTAGCCTCAAACTCATAGAATTTAAAAACCAGCTCAAATAGCACTTCTAGTTAAATAAACTGTCCCTCTAAAAATTCTTAGGAAATTGTATCACAAACTAAACAGCAATACCACGCAAACCCAACACTAATCCTTTTAAACGTTCAATAAAAAAATTTCCTTGACTAATATCCTTGAGATACATCACAGAAAGTATTCACCCTTGAATAGTCGTGGTGAACATTTATGAAGTCTAAGGATTACTGAGCAAAGAAACCTACTCAGCATTACTTAATCTAGCTTTCCGGAGGTATGTCTGAATCAGAACACAGAATACCATATTATGAAATGAATGGTCTAGGAAGCACATTTTGGGGGGAAATCTGGTTATATTTTAACATTATAGGTCAGTGCATGGGGAATCATGATAAAAAAAGCTTCAAAGAGGATATAATTATCTTGGAAATAAACTTTAAAAGGATTGGAACTAGAAAAGCACTTCATTTAGATGGGCTTTCCGAGGTTCCCTTAAATATTTGAGTTATTAAAAAACTAATAATGAATACAAAAGAACTTGATATAGAAATGATTATAGAGGTCAGATTCATACATCAGAAGGAAGACAAATGCAATTATATTTCCAAAATCTATTAATGGCTCAATTAGTTCATAGATCAGATAATCAAATATTGTTCACCAACGGTGATTGTGTCTGTCAGAGAGAGAGAGAGAGAGAGAGAGAGGGAGAGGGAGAGGGAGAGGGAGAGGGAGAGGGAGAGGGAGAGAAGAAAGGGGTCGCATCATTTTAATTTATGAAGGTATAATAGAGTTCACTTTCAATTGCTACATTATTTTGTAGAATGCTTTGCTTTGAAGTGAGTAGTCATTTGCCCTCTCCGGTTTTTCACTATCCCCCAATTGTTCATCTATTTATTTATTTGTGCAGATGAGGGTGTGTCTATGTAGCATGGGCTTTGTATAGAGGTCTGAGGACAACTTCTAAGAGGCAGTTCTGTTTCCACCACATGGGTTCTGGGAATCACACTCAGATCAGCCTTGGTGAAAAAGATTCTTAACTGCTTAGCCATTTTCTACTTTTAACTAACATTATCTTCTACAGTATACGTGCTCAATCTAACTAGCCTAAACTGTTTATTCGGAAAAAATGCTTATGATAAACTTACCTGCCTTTAATTATCATAATGAAAGAGAATTGTCAACCAAAGTGGGGGTTTTTCTTCAAAACTGCAATGCCTGCTGTGGAGAAGTGTACTACTTTATTCACCAAGTGAGTAACTTCTCTTGCTTTGGTGGTACTTATACTAAAGTAGGTCACTAGTTCTAGTTTTGTTGTTAGTCTGATACAACAGAAGGAGAAAAAGTCATGACATGTGCCATCTATCACATTATCGCTAGAACATCCCTGTAATATGTCTATCATTGTAACCCCTCCACGTAGACTGTACACATGGACTGGGCTCTGCTATAGGCAGCAATAGATGAGCCTATGAGAGATCCATTTTGGCTGAGTGTATGACTGGCGGTCACATTCAACTTCTCCCTGTTAGCTTCAAAGCTCTTGGCTTCCTCCGCCTGTCACTCAGGGCAATGGTTAGTTGCTGTCAGAAGCACAGCTATAATTGGGAAAGGCACTTGTTAAACACAGAAGTTTGGGGGAGGTGAGAATTCATACCCAGCCTAGCAAGTCTGGGAAGTTTTCCAATCCTCCAATGCTGAGCTAAAGCACAAAAGCAAATGGAATGTTATTACTTAGGTGACATCAAGACATGTTTATACATGGGATTCACTGAAAATGTCCTTAAGACACTCACGGCATTCAATCTCCTTTGTTCTTCAACATGGTCTTAATGCTTGCACTCAGTGTGAAGTCCTTTCCCTTCACATCCTTTACTTTGTCAGGGAAAATCATAGCAAAGTAACAAGCTTACATTATTAAGTGAAAAACGTTTGTGATATAAATATTCCGCAACCATCTGGAAAAATAAGTGCAAAATTAGCAAGTGTAGCTAAACCGAATGCTGTGAGTGCCATTAGTTACTAAAATTGATGAGCCTGTACTCTCGGATTTGAAGGCCTATGTTTTTCTTGCTAAGATGAGGTCAATTTTGAACTTTTGAGACTAGGATTTATGGTTGAATGTTAGCCACAAGTTCTCCATTGTCAAGAGTATACTTCAATAAATTCATGGGCTATAAGAAAAAAAATGAATGCCTTTGTGAACAGATTTTTTTCCCTTGCTATCTGGAACATTTACTCAAAAGATTCTCATGTAAAGTATATTTATTTCTTCCAGATAAAAATCTTGGTGAAATTTTATATCAAGAAAAATTTATTTATCTTCAAAATATTTTGCTTTGGGATTTGCTGGAGTGCTGGGGTGAACATTCTTACTTTTCCTGTTCTGTCAATAAGTTATCGATCCTTTTTCTCCTACAGTGATTCCTGTAATCCCTTTTGAGTAAATAATTGGAGCTTTATTTTTACTATAATATTTAATATAAGACCTGTATTTTCATATTATATTATTATACCTGTATTATATATTTTGGTATTTTTAAAAATTATTTTTGCATATGTATGTGTATGTGTGTGTGTGTGTGTGTGTGTGTGTGTTTGTGTGTGTACATGCGTTCAGAAACATGAGCCAAGGTATGTATGTGCTACTCAGAGGACCACTTTTGGGGAGCTCTCTTCTGCCACATTAGTTCTGGGGATTGAACTAAGGTCATCAAGGTTTTCAGAAAGTCCATAGAGTTTGGTATTTTACTATTCTTGTTTACCTTCTTATAATCTTAGAGCCTTTTTGCCTCAGTATGTTACACTCAACTCTATTTCTATCTTTATATAACTTCTAACTTCTGAACTCACGGCCCTTGCTGTTATCCATCTTACTCCATAGATTTGTCCCTTCATGAATCCATCAAATGTGTTTCTTGAATGCTGAAAATAAATTGAACAGTGTTTAGATAAAAGATAATTCCTGATAAAAGCTTTCTTAGTGAGATAAGAAATATATATATGAATAATTAAAGAGTATCAATTAGGCACTAAACTATGGTGGAGATTCCATTACATAACCTCAATGTGTGCTGTGCCCAATGCTCTCTTCTAGTAAAGTTGTTCAAACCTGATTCCTCATCCATAATACGCCATTCTTCATGTCCTGGGCCAGATTAACTAGGTCTACAATTGATTGGACTAGAGCTAAAGGCTTCAGAATGAAATTAACACATATGTGGAATGTTAGTGACTTATCAAGTGGCCTGATATTAGGTCTACCCCCAAGAAAGTTCTATATTTAAGATGGTACGTGTGGCATTACCTTTCCTGAGGAGACAATCTTGCTTCATCACAGATAGGACACCACTGACAAACTAAAGCAACAAATGCACACAAGTTTGGCTTGGTGAACCAGTGAGATGCTTTGGGTTACTTACAGGAGTATTATGACTGTGCACATCATGGTAAAGCCCACCTCAGTAAAGTAGGTCACAGAGTCCCCTGTGCAATGGGCAAGAAGCTACTACACCAGAGTGTCGTCCTCCATATCAGTCACTTATTTTAGTGCTTATATGAACCCTGTGAGGAGACTTCTTCATCTTTCATGCTTCTTACCAGTTTCATAAACTTGATGCACTTCCTATTTAGAGGATATAGCTACAAACTTGCATGACACAAAACACCTTTAATTTTTGATATTTAGGTACAGAATATACACAAACATTGTAGCAATTACACAAGCAAAGGAACAGACTGTAGAAGTTTAGTTTTAAACCATGCTAAAGCTGATTGACTTATAGGCATCAGATGCTTAGACTTTAATCTCTGGCAGTTAGAGATAGCCAAAAACTTAGGTCATAGCAAGCTGACGAGGATGCTCATGCCCTACCCATTTCCATACTTGTACTGAAGTCCTCAACTCCTATGCAGTGGTTTTTGGAGGCGAAACCCCCGAGAGAATTGATTTAGACACAGTGAAAAGCTTCCCTGAATGGGATAAGTGCTTTTATGAGGAGACAACAGCTTGCTTCTTTCACTTCTTTTTCTCCACATTATGACATAATAAAATCATGACTTCTCTAAGTCAAGAAGCATGCCCTGACCAGACCCACATCTGCTAGCACATTTCTTTTGAATTTTCTCCAGAGCCGTAAGAGACGAATGTGTTCTGTTTAAGCTGCCCAATCTAGGGTGTTGTGCTGTAGCATCCTAAACTGCTGCAGGCCTGTACAAGGCAAGAGGTCAGACACAAACATGGATTCTGTGCACTTGAAGGAATGAAGAAAAATAGCCACTTATATTTATTTTTCTGCAAGTATAGAGGTGAACGAAAAGTTCGTTTCTTGACATCAGGTGGAGGTGAAAAATAAGCCAACTTGAAGACTTTTTAAATTATAAGTTCAAAATATATATTAGCTATAAAATTTAAAATCTTAAAAGATTTATCAGGCTAAAATTGGTAACAATGATAATTGGAGAATTTCTCGAAAAATAAGCGCCATAGGTATGGAGTGGTATCTTACTATGCTAAGGGATATGTTCACAATCCATAACTAAAATCAATTTAAGAAATTCAACCCTTTGAGTGTGGGAGACATCATACAAAAAATACAAATGTAAGAAATAAAGAAAAAAGTTAAGAGTAAGACACAAAACTCAGAATTTCAGGGAAGAGTGAAGACAATTGGGAGTAAGTAATAAAAGAGAGAATGGTAAAAAAAAAACGTGACTTAAAAATATGAGCTCTCAGATTCAAAAGGCACACAAATCTTGGGTATTGTACCTGCTACAAAGTCTTTACATTGTAAAATCACAAAAGGATGAAGTTTGAAAATAATGTTATTTTGTAAGGATTTTTTTTTCTGTGTAAAACAATTCTCTAATTTCTCTTTATTTATTATTCTGATTCTTCTCTATCCCCCGCCCCCAGCAGCAAGTGCTGGAATTACAGGTATATGCATCATAACTCTGCCATGTAACAGATTTTGTATTACAAAAAATATACACTGTAAGAATATGGAACATTGTCCTATTGTGGAAAGACAATTATTTGAATGACATACTTACATATTATCATTAAGTAATGAAAGTAAAGGCATTTTCAGATATGCAAAGACTACCACCATGAGTAATTTATGAGGCATATTTATACCTATTTATGATAAAGTGCAGTAATTTGAAAAAACATAAAAAGAAGACTGGGATAATTATCATTTATAGTTCCCAAACATTGATCTTTTCTGTGTGTTGGGACTGTTTGACTCTTCTCGCTACTTCTATGTATAAATGAACCATACATTGTTTCAGAGTAGAGTTACCATGCCGTGCTGCAGAACAGCAGAACTCATTCTTTTCTCACTGTATTTTGATTCCTATTATTCCTATTATTATTTTGCCATCTTTCCTCCTCTATCCCCTCTCCAGTGTTTCCTGAACTCAGCTATGACATCTTTTGTATTTTTGTCCTCAAATTAGTAAGAACTAGAGGAATTTGTCTTTCAGTGTGTGGCTCATTTCACTTAGCATGATTTTCCCAGGCTCAACCTACTTAGACACAAATAATAGGATCTCATATTTTTTCTATGCTTGAAAAAGATGTCATGTGTATATGTGTGTATGTGTATGTATTCTTCTCCATGTGTTAGTATATAATATTTTCTTTATACATTTATCTGATAACTTTTTGATTTCATAATGGCTATACTAAAATGTGCTGCAATAACCATGAGAGCATAGGTATTTCTTTGTCATGGAATTAAAAAAAACAACTTTAGTTTCTTTAGATAAAATATTGGATCATATAGAATTTTTTACTGTAGTTTTTTTAAAGAATATCTATACTGTGTTAAGTATCTGTTCTTCTTTATCTACGTCCCCACCACAATCTGTATTTTTTCTTTTTAGTCTTCTTGATGCTAGCCATACTGAGGGAGTACAGTGATTATATACTTCTGTGGTGTTGATTTTAATTTTCCTTAAATCTAATGTTACGAAACATTTATGGCCACTTGTGTGTCTTTTCTTGAGAAATGTCTAGACCATTTAAAAATAGCATTAATTGTTTGCAGTTATTTAAATTCCTTATGTTCTTTGGATATTAAATCTTTGTATATTTTGCAACTATTTCCTCATATTTTGCTGGACGTTTTTGTGTCTTATTTTGACAGGTATCACCCTGTTGCCTATTGTTTTTGCCTTTGTTGTCATTGCATTTCATGTCTTATTTAAAAAATTAGATCTTGACCTACATCAATGATTCAGAGTCCTCTGTATTTTTTTTTTTTTTTTTTTTTTTTTTTTTACCAATGTCAAAGTTACATTTAAGGATCTGATTCATTTCATACTTACTTTTGGCCACTTGGGGAGATAATTTAGAAGGTTTGCTTATACAAATAGGAAGTATATGGAGAGCAATAGGGCCATGGTAGTTTAAATTAATGTATGTGAAATTAGTTATTTGTAGCCAAGGAGCCTTGTAGGCCAAGGATCTTCATCGAAGCAGAAGGGATTTCTACCTCCTACATCTCCCACCTATAGTCACTTATTTCTAAAATACAAATCCACATTAACTTTTTATTATTATTTTCATTTTGGAATGTAAGAATCTGAAGACTACCTTCTGCATGTGAATGGGATAGCAATGAGGCATAATGAAAAAAAATGTAAGTGTCAGAGACTACAGAGACTACTTTCTAACTATTTTGTGACTTTTCCCAAGGAGTCTACCCAAGTCTAGCTTAGTGTGAGCCAGTAAACTTATTGGGGCTAATTAAAGAAGCATGGGAGAAGAGTTAGGTATAGCTCCTTTATGGATGATTCACGATCGCCTGCATCACCACAAAGCCCACCCTAGCATTTGTGACAACTCATGGAAACGGAATCCCTGGTGCTGCATGCACAACTTGCAGAAGAGGCAGGCAGCTGGAGTCTTCTCCCCAACAGCTGCTTACTGCTCCTATTGCCTGGGGAGGGGGAAGAGCTTGTGACTAAAGTAACTTTCTGAGCCTCCTAAGTTTCATCAATTTTTTTAGCCCACCCCCATCTTCCTCTGTGAGGCAATGTTTTAATTCAGAGGAAAGATCTACATGCCATGACTGCATAGATATTAGGTAATCCTTAGGAGTATCTTAAGAAAAGTTTAAAATATAAAATATTCTCACTTGAGTTAAGTTTTAGGAGCATTGGAAATGTTTTCGGGAAGACTTACCAAATCCTTTATGAAACTGAGTTTTTTAGACATCGACTCAAAGACCAAATAACTTAGAGCTTGAATGAAGTGCATAGCCTGTTTGTACTGAAACATCACGCTGATAGTCCGGACTGATAACCTCCTGATTTCCTTTTGGTCTCAATTATGGAATTCCTCTGTCTTTATAGTTCGTATGCTAATGGAAGAAAGGATGGTATAATGAAGAAGTGTGAAGCACCAGCACTGATCTGTGCGGAAAGTAAAGAGAAGGGAAGTGAAGAGGAACCTGCCAGATTCAGTTCATAAAAAAGGGAATATTACCACTTACCATTGCGTGGTTTTTATGCTATAAGGAACTGTATTGATTGTCAATCCTATTGATAACAGTGGTAGCTCTCAATAGGTAGTAAGTGGAAAGGGCTTTGGTGAGAATGGTTTATATATGTCACAGTAGGAACAGAAGTTGGTGTTAAGGGACAGATGAAGAATCAAAATGGCAGACTCTGGAAAACCAAGGAGACCAGTGGCTGTATATGAAGTGACCAAGCAGACCAATTTAGGAGGACAGGGCTAGCCACAGCAGGATGACTGTTCTCCCTAAAGCCCCTGAGGAATATGTGTTTGGCACCACTGTATTTTGTGTATTCTTCTTTCTAATGTAAGTACTTATAGTGTTAGGTGGTAGTTTCCTGAGTTCAACCATTTCAGGAACAAGTTCCACCTCCCTGGCAAGATCAAAACTGAGTTCATGTTCCCAAGCCCCAGAACTCAACATCTTCAGATGTTTCATGTTTGTCTGCTAACCATCAAGGGATGTAAAGAGGGAAGATGCTGTTATTCTATTTAAGGTACACAAGTCATGAATGTGTTGCTTGTTTGACTTATTTGACTATGTCCAGCTTGCCCACTCCTTTGTCTTAAATGTGGGCCAGAGTCCAGGAGGGGACCTGGCTGAATCAAGGACCATGAAACCTGGATAAAAGCCAGTTACCAATGTTAACTTCCTTACTTAACCCCTTGTGTCAAAATATGATTGGTCAATGAGACAGCATACCCTAACACCCTTTGCTTTGTGTTCTTAGCCTATAAAAATGTTGTACAATCTCTCTTTGGGGACAAAGTTCAGATCCTGACCTGACTTTCTCTCTGCATGTGCAGAAAATAAAACTTTCATTTTTTAAGCTTCCCTATCTGATATGAGTTTTCTCAGTTTCTACCCCCACTTAAGGGACTGGGACAATGGTCTTCTTATAATTGCTTCCTGCTGATTTTGCATATAGAATAGTAACCCAAGAAAATTAAAAAAAATGGTTAAGAAGGCTAGCTGTAGCTTTTTTTGTCCAGTCTGTATGTGTTGAGAAAATTCAGGTTTTAACTGAAGTCCTGACTGGAGCAGCCTGTGATGCTAGACCAAGTGAGCCAGCTGTTTTGAAGTTGTCCTGGAAGCAAGTCTTTAGAGGAAACAGCCTTGATGTTGTCTGAGGTAGGATCAGACAGGAAGCTGAAAGCTGGAAGCTGAAACAGTAAGTCTTAGCATCTCAGCATCCCCGAGGGTGAATCATTCCAGGGTTGTATTCAGGGTTGAATTGTAAGTAATTTGCCCTTATTTCGGGGAAGAAACTTCAGACCACTCCAGAGACAGAGAGAAGGAAAGAACAAGCCTGGCTACTCCCTGATAGCTGTGAGAACAAAGAGAGCTTAGCATAATTAACAGAGACTGGGGCACTTGCTAGGTTGGAAGCAGCAAGAGCAGCTAGTGAACACAGTCAACCACTGAAGAAGCTGGGGCTGTCTGAAGGAGTCCGAGTGAGCATCACTGACTGATGCATGGCCACCTCTCTAACTGGTCCAGCAGATGTGCATAAAATGTACAGGTGTTCTGTTGTCACTGGAGGACTAACCGGTCTCATCCCAGCTCCTTCAGCCCTTGTCCGGTTTCTGCCATGGCTCTATAAAAACAACCTAGAAAGGAAACCTAAACCTGATGCCTTCTTCTCTTTTGGAAACCACTCCCATTTCTGAAAGCTCTTCCCACTTTCCCTCAATTCTTACTGTTCTATGATTTTTAGTAAAGCTTGATTCCACTTTGCATACTTCCCAAACAGTATGTGTCCTTTAGTCTCAACTGGTGTGAGACTGAACTTGGAACTACTGGCCTAGTTTTGGGTCATACATAACTGGCCTGTGAAAGATCCCATCATACTCAAAATCGCTTATCATGGCTTCCTTCTTTAACCATTTATTGTTTGCAGCTCAGTGGAGGTTTTAGAGACATTCACTGTCATCCTTTGTTTCTACCACTGATGATAAGATTAATTGCTCCTTGGCCTAAACATATACAATCTCTGATCAGCAAAAATTACTGTAAATATTACTTAGTATGGGATATTTCAGCCATAATGAGGGATCTTCAGGACATGATTTTGGATCAAATGGGCTTACACGTAATCACAGATGCCTTAATAAAAGAGAAGCAGTAGAAGATTCAGTGCAGAGGAAGACATGTGACTGTTGAAGTTAGGTACTTCATTTCTGAGTTTGAAGACGAGATGCCAAGGAAAGCATTCTGGGAAGGAGAAAAGACAGAAGTCTTTTTCCTTCTTCCTTGGAGCTTCTGGAAAGATTGTAGTCCTGTTGACACCTAAATTGTTACCCAGTAAAATTTAAGCTCCAGGACACCTGAATTTCTATCCAGTAAGATTTTTAAGTCCCAGGACTGACATCTATAACTTGCAGCATAATTGTTGGCTCTTCTCAGTCATGGAATTCATGAAAGACGTAGCTTCAGGTCGGTAATGTACCAGTCAAGACTCCGCTCACTAGTACTGTCTGTGTTGAATAATTAGAACACCAAACCTGCTGACTAGAATAATTATGTTTTAAGCTAGAATATGCACTGGGTAGAAGAAACTGTTGGCAATTCTTCTAGTCTCTGTCCCACAGTTACCTAGCAACAGCCAGGTGTGCCTGACTCACTATAAAAGATGCTGCTTGTCCCCTCCTCACTCTCTCTTGCTTTTGCTCTTCTTACTCCCTTCCTCTCTTTCCTCTCTGTCCCTTTTTTCCCCATTCCTCTATCCCCTCTCTCTCTACGTGTTCATGGCCAGATTCTCCTCTTCCTCCTCCTCCTCCTCCTCCTCCTCCTCCTCCTCCTCCTCCTCCTCCTCCTCCTCCTCCTCCTCCTCCTCCTCCTCCTCCTCCTCTTCTTCTTCTTCTTCTTCTTCTTCTTCTTCTTCTTCTTCTTCTTCTTCTTCTTCTTCTCTCTCTCCCTGTCTCTCTGTCTCTCTGTTTCTCTGCCTTTCTCTGTCTTTACTACTCTACTACCTCCTCAACTCCACTCCCCATGCCCTAAATAAGCTCTATTTCTATAATATACCTATATTATAGATATACTATAGTATATTCCTATACTATACATGTGGCTGGTACCTCAGGGGGAAGGGATGCCTCAGCATGGGCCCACAGAGGTACCCCCTTCCCTGGCACCATACTGCACCTCCACCAAACATATTCCTGGCTTCTTTTTACTTTTTATGAAACACAATAGAAACCATTTCATAAAGTCAAAAAGAGGAATGACTCACAGTTACATATTATGGATTTCACAAATTATATAAGGTGTTTCTGAGAGCAGAAAAAAGGAAGACATATGTTGTATGGAGAGGAGTCTACACGCAGACCTGACCGTAGTAGATGAGAGAGATTAGTGCCAAATGGGGTAGATCTGGGGAAAGGTACCTACAGTGTGAGAGCCTTCAGAGCCAAGAAAGAAAGGGGGCACTTGGTAACTTGGGTAAAAGAATAGTCAATTCATTGTAGGCTATTTTGGAATAGGAACAATTGTGAATTATTCCAACATTGCTTATATTGGGAGTACATGATAGACTATGAAAAAGATCCTGCTTCCTGGAATTCCATTTATTTATTTATTTATTTATATTTATTTATTTATTTATTTATTTATTTATTCATTCATTCATTTATAGGCATTCTCAGGATGCAGACACTGACAGGCCACCCATGATTATGTTTCACTGGAGAACTCAAGTTTCTCATTATAAATCCAGCCTAAGGCCTTGAGCAATAATAATAACAACCATTTCGCTGAAGGACATTGTATCCAAATATACCTCCCCCCAGACAGAATACCCCCAACCCTGAGTATAACAGAGATAAAGTGTAAAAATCTTTATAGGGAGTGATTGTAGGAGCGAGAGGCGGTGGATGAGTACAGAAAAGCAGTGTTGTCCATTCACAGCAGAGTACCTGCACATGTGAAGTCACAGTGCTTGTGACAGCATAAGAGCTACAAGATCGTGTTAGATGAAATTTCTGTGGAAGAAAGTGACACAAATTCCCACCCCTAGCTGAGGCCATATTGGTGATTGATGACAACTGCAGGAGGGAGACTCAGTTTTCAAGAATGTCGTCCCAGAGAGGCCACCCATGATTCAGAGGCTCTTACCTATGCACACAGCAGCAGTGCTACAGAGACCCAGTGGATTAAAAGTAAAGACTGTATGACATTGGTAGGGAATACTTGTGGGGCATAAAAGAGGGACTGGAGGGGAAGAATTGATAGGTGAATTTGTTTAAAACACATTATATGTATATATGAAAGTTTCAAAGGATGAAGATCTTTATAACATCCTTCATGCTTACATGTGTAATGTATTTGC
Organism: Arvicanthis niloticus; assembly: GCF_011762505.2. NCBI lineage: Eukaryota > Metazoa > Chordata > Mammalia > Rodentia > Muridae > Arvicanthis > Arvicanthis niloticus. The sequence goes on along the minus strand of NC_133433.1, from coordinate 18,883,495 downwards.
TCTGTATACTAATTTGTTGGGGAATACAGCAAAAAAATGAATGCCAACAGTACTGAAACAATGCTAGCCAGTTTGGAGGAGAGATAAATGATGAAGACCAAATTCATATCTGCGAAAGTAATCCAACTTGGAAAACTGACTTTCACAATGTCAGTGTAATGAAGGACTAAGGTCTTTATTCATCAAGGAAGGGCCAATTGATTTGTTGGCAAATACAGGACATTACTTGCCAAAAATGACATCATGTTTGGTTGGTTGGTTATATTTCAGCTTTGGTGTTAAGAGAGGTGGCATTTGTTACTTTAGAAAACGACCTAAGTGAACCTAAATCTCAACTTAGTTCTATGCTCATCAACTATTACTAATAAAGAGTGCAGCGTGGTGTAAGCCACAGTCTTCTCTAGCAGTACTGTAGCCACTTAGCTTTATCCATTCAAAAAGTAAAGATGGCCCTAGAGAGCACAACTCTAACACATTCATCTCTTCCATACTTTCTTCTTTCATTTCGTACTTCCTTCTCTTTCTCCTGTCTTTCCTTCCCCTTTTCTTAAATAATGCTATTCCCTACTCTGAGGAAAGCCCAACGTTACTCACCTCTTATACTGAATAACGTTAATATGACTGATTTAAATACAATCTTGGCCATTTGTTTGCATAGTCATTAAGAGCTGTCTTTACCGTAATATCCAAACATATTGATGGATAATAGAAAAGTAGAGAAAACTGCCCTGTTTAACTGCAATAGTTAGACTTTCCACATGCTGCATATCCTCAGGGAATTCATGCAGTTTGCTAGTCATGGTTTTACCGTTCTTTGTTGTTTTTCCATTCAGAGGCTTCTGGGATTTCTTTGCACTAAGGCTGCCCCCATCACAAGGGTCTTGGAGAAAGGGGCAGAGTAGTTAGTCCTCCCTTCTTATTGTTGCCTCTCCTGTTTCTCACTAGCAAAACTTAAAAAAAATCATTTTATTTTGAAACCTTCTAGATTTGCAAAATAGTTACAAAGATGTATGGTCTCCCTGCACATCTTGTATTCTGATATCTCTCAGCTGACATCTTTCTGTACTGTAGAAAAATCCCAAAAATTTAGACCAAGGAGGTTTACTCGGATTTAATGTGTTTCCATTAAGCAACAAGGAATTATTAGGTACCGTTATCACAGTACAAGGTGCACAATGGTAGATAGGATAGGGTCCCAGGGTCACTGTGCCGACATGCTCATCTGCCCCCACAATCCCTGTTGTCACTGTAACTGCTGTGCCTTTTGAGCCATTGTCGCACAGCTGATCTTACAAAGCTCCATCTTCCTTTGCACTCTGCTAACACTGTAGCTTCAAACTGCACTGTGCATGCTGATCAATAATGCCTTCGTTCCATAAGCCTCTTTCCCACAGTGGCTTGATTTACTTGTGTGGCTGAACTACATTAAACTGACTTTAGATTGTGGTAAGCTTAGCATGAGTCTTGTCAGTTAATTCATGCACTTTTGATCCGGCCACTTGTGCAAAATCAGGATTTAGCTCCTTTTATTTTTGAAACTGACATAAAACTACACATAGTTCTGGGGCACTATGTGATTTCTTGGAACACATACATCATACAATGTTAATATAATAAGAATCCAATCCCTCACGGATCCTGTTCTTTGCAATGAAAACATTAAAGAATACTTCTAATTTTTGGAGGTTGGGGGATTCATAGTACCCATACTTTTTGGTTATCAGCATCTGCACTGTCTATTTACTAGAACTGCAGGACTTACTAAAAATCTATCTTGAATGAGAGCACTAAAGTAGAGTTTGAGAGTCAAATTTTATTTATGGTGAGCCTATTTATTTTTTCTATCAGTCCTCATGCTTTTCTGCTGTATTATTGATAGAAATACTATTATATTATATTTTAACATTTTCTGGAGCCTCTTCCAAAAATTTCTCCTTATTTTATTTCAGAGTTTAAGATACCTGAAACTATATATTAGGTGTTTGAATAACCTCCTAATATAGGCATTAATACAAAAGATTTAGGAAACTGCCAGTACTCATCTGTAGTCCAGTGAGGCTTAAGAGTGAATATTTCAGATCTTCATAGCAGATATTAACCAATCACTTCAAGAATTACATAAATGATTTTTTTTTTACAAACACAAGACTTATCAATAGAAGAGTGTATTGATTTAGTAGATAGAAGATACTAATTAATCTTTTGGTAGAATCAACCTTTTATTGAACACTTGGGTATGGAATTCATGATAACATTTTCTTTGCAAATTGTTCTATTTTCTTTGTTTTGAAAATCTAGACTGATATGCATAGTCGCCTTATTGATTTAAATGATAAATTGTGAACCGTAATTATGAGAATAACTTATTTGAGCTGTGTCTGTTAGTCCATGAAATTAGCTATGATGAGAAGCCTTCTCAAAGCTGCATAGTTAATACCTTTAATTTCTAAATATCTGGACCATATTCAGACCTAGCAGTGAGGTCAACTAGTACCCCATGAGGACTGTGGAAGGCAGAGTAGGTTAACTCTACTTTGGGTTAGAAATTTTATTATCAGTGCTGTCTTTGGTAAGAAGTCGCCTTGCAAGTCACCAAAGAAAACCCCAGCACCTGGGGAGAAAAATTCTATTTCAATGAACAATCGCCAGATTGTTATTTTTGTTCAGTATTCTCCCATTGTGTGCATCAGACTACAGAGGGCATCAAATGAGGACGCAGGAAGCCACAGGAACAAGAAGGCAGGGGAAATGATTAGATTTTATGAGATTAGAAAACAAATGTTTAAGAGAGTCAAAATAGAACCCTGGCCTGGAGCCACACTGCTGTTGCATATGGTCCGTCCTGGGAACTGCACTATAGAGTCAAAGATAGGTGTTCAGTTTTCCAAGACTTCCAAGAAGACAATGTTGTGCAAGAGAATTGGATAGGACAAAGCCTCAGCTCATCATCTTAAATGCTTGTGATGGCATTTCCAGCATCCAAGCTTCCCCGGATGCATAATTCATTTGTGAAAATGTTCAATAAACTTGCTAGTTGAGATTCAAATTCCCCATGTCAGGTTCTTTTTTTTTTTTTTTTTTTTTTTTTTTTTTTTTTTTTTTTTTTTTTTTTTTTTTTTTTTTTTGAGGATTAAACCCATGTTACTCCTTTCACACAAACTTCTTTACACGAAAACCACCTCATTAATGTATCATGTTATGCTGGAGCATGGACGTTGTCAATTGTTTGGGAATTAGCTGATTTTACCTACAGGGAGCGTGTTAAGGAGGGAAGGTGTTGGCGAGAGATTCTTTTTAGTTCTCCATTTTTCTTTTTTTAATTAATTATTTATTTATTTACATCCTGATGGAAGTTTCTCCTGTGTCCTCTCTCTTCAGTCCCTCTCCCCTCAATCCATCTCTTTTCCCCTTGTCTTCAGAAAAGGGGAGGCCTCCCATGGATATCAACCAACTTTGGCATATCTAGTTGCAGTAAGACAAGACACATTTTCTCTTGAGGCTAGACAAGGCAGCCCAGTTTTTTTTTAAGCTTGAGAAATGCTGAATGTCAACCTCAATATGAATGCCATAAATTCAGATTGGTGTAACATGTAGCACTGCTTAAAACCTCTAGTTTGTCACTTTGCCTGTAAAATTTCTAAACACAAGAATATCTCTATAAAATTAGTGGGGTTCCTCTAAGTATTGTGAAAGGTATGATTTAGGGAAATCTTGTTGTCTCAAGAGAATTAAAAGCCTGCCATTGCTGGAAACTCCCTGTCCAGCACACCTGGAGTGCACTGCCCTTCTCTCCACTCTGATGTATTCATGGTTTCACCCATTTACCTAGCCTGAACCTTGGAACTATTACCAATGTTGACTTTTCTATTCCTGAAAACTATATTCACATGTGTGAATAGATGTGTGATTTCTTTGCTTAAGAGAAAATGGTAACAAGTAAAATTGGGCATTAACTAAATAGAGAAAGAAAATGAAACCTCTTAAGTCTTGTCTGAAAGCACAGACCAGGAACAGTGGGAAATGTGTTGTCTGAAATATTTAGACTAAAGAAAGGAAAGATGGAAGAGTCAAGCCGTGCATCCCGCTGGCTCAGCATCTCACTGTGGTGTCTGTGTGCTTGAACCACTAGTAATTCTGAAAGAATGGGAATTATTAGCAGGAGGAAATCAATCCTCTAAGTACTTCCAGGATGGACATAATAATAAATAATAATTATCAGCTCTTTGAAACATCTTTCATGCATGGATCTCATGGCATTTGTCTAATATTACTTAATTAAAATTCATGCTACTATATTTGAAGGGAGAATTACTATATTTTATAGGTTGCAAATTGCTCTTCTGGAGGCTGTCCTGACTGACCTCAACTTATCACTGAAAGTTAGAGCAAAGACCACGTTTGTTTCTTTCTTCTCTTTCTCTTTGTTTCTCACCAAACTAAGAAACTAAGCTATGAATTAAAACTTTTACTTTGGTCTAAATGACACAAAATGACCAATGTTGGAATTAGAGAGGTGATTATTCCTTTTTTTATTTAACTGTCAGAATTTGTTAAGAGCTTCAATATTTTTATTTATGCTCAGTAATTCTGAAAGCTACTAAGTAATAGAGACTCATCACACATCTGGGGTTCCTGGGTAAATATTCAAACTTGGGTTTTTTTTTTTTTTTTTTTTTTTTTTTTTGTTCTTGTTGCAGTTTTCTGTATCTTGATCACTTTATAATTACCTTGGAACTCTTTTAATAATTTTTTAAACAAAAGTGCTTATGGGAAGAAAATGCCCCCCAAGGGGAGAGATGTCCTGGATTTAAAGAAAAAGAGCTTTTAGTTTTTAAAGAAGCCTTTGAAGTGTAAATTCCTTCGTATTTACTTAAACTATTAAGAATCAGCATTATTGTATCTAATGAGAAAAATGTTCTAAATGCTTACTAAGCAGCATCAGCTTTATTAACATGCAACTTCTTCCTTGTAATTTTGGCCAACAACAATCAGGTCAACATGGGTAGCTACCAGCCATGGTTACCATGCTTAGTTTGTACTAAGCTATGTGGGTAGCACTGCCCTGTTCTGATCTCACCCTTCCCTGTCTTCCTGTAGGAAGCGGGTTCTGTTCATAGGTGATCTGTTTTGTTCAAATGTTAGCTTTACTGTTCCTTAGCTTTCCTACTGGAGAATAGTTACTTTAACAACATCTCAGGCTTTGACTCCTTATCTATACAATAAGAGCTGGAAAAGCTGATTTTGGGGATGAAGTGGTGACTACACGGGGCTTCTCAGACTTTCTGATAGGCTGTAAAGCCTCTGTTGTGATAGACACAAAGGCACCGAGCTACAGTGATGTTATCTGCCCAAACCAGGCAAATGCAAATGGCAGGCTTCAGTTCTTCTCCATTCCCACCCCCAAATCTGGACTGTTGGTTGGTATTCTTTTATATAGCATTAACTCCAGTTGTCAGTTACCCCCATCCATTTGAAGTTTCATAAAAATAGTGGATAGAAGTTATTATTTATATCCATAGTTCCTACTACTGTAAATAGCTAATATGCTGGCTACTTAATTTGTGAGATAATCCTAGAGTGACGTGTTTACAACTGTTTAACAGGACAAACACATTCAGAACTTTTTTTTTGTCTCCTCTTTTAGAAAGTTATCCTTTCAGATCTACAATCACCATTTTCTCCTTCTATGGAAAGTTTTTTAGTACTTGGGAAACTTTAGGATTTCAATATATGTTTAAAAACAGACGATACAAATTCAGACTTTCTGTTATAGATAAACAATAACACATGTATTTTTTTGCAATTTTGATTTTTTTAAATGATATGCCTATCGTTTTTGACACTTCAGAATGAATCTAGTAAAGGGAATAATGTTAGAGTAACCAATAGGTTGAAGAGGAAGCAAAAGTCACGAGGGGATCAATTAACGTGCATATATTTTCTTTTGAGTGTGATAAAGCCTTCTGTGAAACTCCAATGAGAAAACCATTGTTAATACATAAGGAGACCATCCAGGAGATGACTGTGTTCTCCAGAAGAAGCCAGCAATCTGCAAGTGGGTGGTCTAAAATGTGTGTGGGACTGGAAGTGGCTTCTCTGAGGCATGAGTGATCATTTTGTTATTGCTAGAAATGAAGATTTCACAACTGTCTCAATCATAATGTTCCTTTTAAATGACTTCAAAATCCTTTTCTCTCAGAAACATGTGGATTTTTACATGTATCTCTTTGCTTGACATGAAAATGAGTCTCCTGTCCTAGTGAACTTCAGGTTTCTGTGACCTGGTGTTTGAGTGGGATAACTGGAGCCCCCTGTGTTTTGCTTCTGGATTTCTCATCACTAGAGTTATCAAATTTTCTTTCCTGGTTGTGAATATTTTGGCCTGGACTTTTACCCACAGGGCAATTGGGTTGAATTAGATTATCTTTTATGGTTATGTCCCAAAATAGTAAACTAGTTGAAGAACACTGAATATTTGTCTAACAAAATAAGACAAAATTGTTTTCTTTGCTTTCCAGTTTGCTAATGCCACTGGGTCAAGCTGTGCATGAATAATTCTGAGTTTCTTCATTTCTCTAGTTAAGTCCAACTTTGAATGAGGCAAGATTTGCCTCATTTTGCTTTAGGAACCAAATAAGAGAGTCAGATTCTAGGAAGGAAATATATTCATTGTATTGAACCTGGACAGACAAAGCACCCCGAGACCAGGGTACTGTCTTCAAGGTGGTAGCTATCACTCCTGGATTACACAGATGAGGACAAAGAACAGGGACAGGAAGTGATTAGCTGGAGTCACAGACATGGTCAAATTGTGCGGTTAATCGTTATCTCAGGTCTAAATCTGAGGGATCCTACTGGCATCAGAATAGATGATTGACTGTAAAGCTTGCTATTACTAGAATTTTAGACAGGCTGGGGAGGAATGGAGGTCTCCGGAATACAGGCTGGGGATAGACAATAGAGTTGTTCAGGGAAACAACTGGGTCTTCAAGTCATTCACTACTGTTTTATTTCATCACTTTAGTGCATTAGTTTATTTCAAAGAGAGTCTCACTCTCTAGCCCAAGTTTGCCTGGAATTTACAGTATAGGCCAAGCTGATCTCAAAACTCATGATGAACCTCCTACCTTAGCGTCTGTGCTGAGATTACAGGTGTGCATCACCGCTTCCAGCTTCAAATTATGTACTTTAGAATAACTCCTATTACTTTGCAACTTAAAGGAGTCTGTCTCTGTTATTCTAAAGTGCATATTTATTATTCAAGATACAGATCAATGTATTGTATTTTAAACTCTAACATTTGTATTTTATTCAATGGACCATGAATGTTTCATAAGCTAAAATGTGATTTTTGAGGGATGTTTTTGGAAACTTATAAGTTTTCTTGATATAAAAAAGAATGTCTAGAGAATTTAAAATGAGATACAAAATCAACCTAGACCAGGGCTCATTTTATGGAATGCAAGGACATTCAGACGACTTAAGTTTCATCAAATCATTTTTTTCTTTTTCTTTTGGCACTGCAATAGCTAATCTATAGTGCAAATATGTAGTTCTTCACAACTCAAATGTCCACTCAAAGTCTGCTTTCCTTCATTGATATTTTTATATATCTGATCCCCATTTACAGTGATGTTGTTATATTCAGTCTTCTCCCCCTTATAGATACTTGACCCTGCTCTTAAATGAGTCTCTGACCTTAGGCAGCTTTGTAAAGAAAACTTACTGATCATAACCACTCTGTTTTTAAATAAATAGGAAGCATGAGGATTCAGTGTCTATTTTCATTTGGTACTTCCGGTTTAACTTTATTTTATGAAAATGAGGTGGCAAAATGACAGTATGTGAGTGAGGGATGGAAGACAATGTTAGTTTTTTTCTCTTTAGTTGTACATATCTGATTCTATGGCTACACAAGCCTCAGCCCACGTAAATGAGTAGAGGTTAGTGAAATACCCTTTCTCTCTCTCTCTCTCTCTCTCTCTCTCCCTCTCTCTCTCTCTCTCTCTCCTTCCCTTCCTCCCTCTCCCTCTTCACATTTTTCCCCCATATCCTTCTCCCTTTTTCCTGAATGCTCTGCTTCAAGGCATGGACCAATATATTCTGTTTACTGCCCTATACAGAAAACTCTCAATAAGCATTATTAAAAATATAAAAATATATAGGACATTCTTAATGCCAAGCCAAGAACTAGAAGTTAAGTACAAAGGATTCAAATACAATATCCCATTACTTGCTTTCATTATGTATTTAATAATAATTTATAGAAGTATCTATTATCAGTTAGTTCTTTGGGTTCTCTGGAATGATGCAAAACTTTGGGCTTACACAGAAACTACAGAGAAAAACGTTGAAGCCACTGATGTTATAGCCAACATCAAAGTATCTGATTTACTTTAACTGGAATTCTGCCTAGGTAACTTAGTTGTTTCTATTTCACTTTTTCCTGATAAATAATGATCAATCAGGTTGAGAATCAATATTAAAATGTTACAATAGCAAATTGTTCCGGAATAAATGAACCCAAAGATGTAATACTATCAACAATATATAAGTAACAGCATTCAGAGAGCACAGTATAGATATGTAAGTCCTGAGGAAATGTATGATGTTGGTGGGACATTTATTAGAACTATCACCATCATCATTATAAAATGGAGTTTATTGTATCTATTTCACAATATTGTCTCTTAAGTTAAAGAGATACAAAGTTATAGTTTGGTACATTTTAGTGACTGTTGTAAAGTATTAGTTACTGTCAACCATATAGCAAAACATGTATTCTCTTCTAATAAATGTGGATGGAAAAGACCAAAGAACCATTGAAGTCCCCTACCAATAAATTTATGTAAAAAGAGGCAGACAACCACCTCTCAAACCCAAAATGTCAAGCTTGTAAAAATAGTATTCTTGGGAGTTACATTTGATCATTTGTTAAATATGGGGATATAAAATGTGGAAATCCACATTCAATGCTTCAAATCCCTAAGCTGGTTTAAAAGGTCAGAGGAAGCCTAAAAGGACCTGACATTTTACCTTTAAAAGTCTGACTTTTGGACTTAAGACTTAACATCATTTCAGCCTGAATGACCCGAAGGATAAATACAAAGCTGGTTTCAGTTGAACTATTTAGAAAGCAGGGGATCTTCTAATTTGTAAGATGGCATTCAGAGACCTTTTTTCCATTAAGAACTCAATCGACTGAAAAATGATTTCCTTGGGTATTCCACAATCTTCAGTGCTTGTGTAAATTCTACGCAGGAGGTGGGCAATGTGCGAAGTTCAATACACAAAATGCAATGGTACAAAGGAAGAAAACTAACTCAAGTGACACCGGCAGCTGGGGTGATCACCTGTAAGCAACACACACTGCCTCGGCTTATCAATTTCTCCTGCAGGTTAATACCACTCACGTAGCAGATAGCCATGAGCCTTTCATTTCTTGAAGCAAGCTCAGTGCCTTTGTCAAGTGATCATTATGATAAATGAATATTTATTGGGTACCACCTGGGTAGATGTGACAAATAGACTAGAAAATAATTATACAACAAATGTCTTGCTATAAATTATACTTTATGTATATTTACAATATTTTATAGGACCAAGTGACTGCATCTAACTTTTCAGAGTTTGCATAAAAATGTCCCTGGGTAAAGGAATGAAGCATTATAATTACAATTCTAGAATTACTTCTGCATATTTTGTACATAAGTACATATGTGTCTAAGTATAACATTAAACCTAGGTTAAAACTGAGGCATGCTCTATGTTTTTGTATATTTATTAAAACTAAATTTATTTTTGCCTTACTGATAAGATCATTAACATTCTCTTGCTAAATTAAAATTTAGAGAGGTTGAACAAGTTACAATTATGAATTGTCTATCGGAACATTGCCTTAATAACATAAAAATAAAGTTTTTCTGAAGAGATGAAACTGTCCTTGCCTATTATGGTAATTAAATTAATGCTTCCATAAGATTTTTCCAAAGAATATTTAAATATAAGTCAGAGCAATGGACATATTTCTCTAACTGAGACACTCCAGGCTTGATTCTAAGAGTTATGATTCACTTTGTCCTACCTTAGCAATCACACTTTAAAAAGTTTCTGGGCATTAAAGATCTCAGGTAGCTTGCGCAAGCATTGGGTAAAGTTTCAGAATTTTCATGATTTGTGAGCATCTGTTTTTTGCATCTACTTAATATTTGCTGAGACTATATTAAATTCATACCCATATAATAGTCTCTGTGGGGGATTCTAAGATAAATGTTTATCCTGGCCTTAATGTAACTTTTTAAATACAACAGTTAATTTCCACATTAATTTTTATGAATCTAAATGTTATCAATCATATAGGATTTTATAAAATAAACCTACTTGCAGGCATCTATAATCTTTCACATACAAAACCTGCTAACTACCAATTTTTAGAAAACACTGATTGCAGAGGCTTAAGCTGGCCAATGTGAGGTGGTCCCTAACATTAATGTTTCAGTGTTACCTTTTAATCTGCATGATACCATAGATATGGTAATGAGGCTGTTGTTGATCCAACTAAGTTATCCTTGTCTAGCTTAGGAATGAATGAGACTCAGACTATTGTTACTTCATTTGATTTTGACAATTACTAATTTACTTTTCTAACTGCTGGCCTAGCTACTTCCCCAATAGTGTACCCCAAATACTTGCTGTTATTCCTGGCCATGTGTCCTGATTTATCTCCTTTCATGGTGGCTTCCTCCTCTCGTGTGTCCTCCTTTCTATCTGCAACCCACCAAACAAATAACTCAAAACACAACTACCTCTGATCCCTCCAGTGTTTGGCTATAGCCATTTTCATTTAAACAATAGGTTTACATTAAGGAACACGGTTTGCACATCAAAAGCTGGTAAACATGAGAATTCATGTAGGCAACTAGACAGAAGTTTGCATTACAATGTTTAGCAATGGACCAAATCTCAACATGAAGCAGGATTATACCTTTTCCAAACCCCAGAGAGACTACTATAAATGGTATCATGGAATTCTTTAGTCCCTTTGAATAGCTCATTCACGGGGAAATTGGAATAAGTTTTTAATGATAAAGGAAGCATGCAGACTGATGCCTGAATGGAAAAATGTCATTCTTCCAGCTCTTCTTGTTATAGAGTGGGCTTAGATTTCAGATACTGGGAGCAGAGGATGAGTAAGAAGTGGATGCAGGTGTTGTGTTCTCACCTTATGTAAGGCTCTGAAGATAGATTTCATGGTGTTAAAGGGAGGCACAAATTGGTAAATATGTTCTAAGAAAGGAACTGGACCAGAGCAAATCAACTTCTATTTTTAAAAACAATTATGTCAAAATCCATCAATTGGTGTAACAAAAATAAAGTTATTTTAATAGAACATTATCACAGGATCAATGTCTCTCACCTGAAAAAATAACAGTTTCTCCTCCATTCCGACAATTATTTTTGATAAATGCTTCTGCTTCACCTCAGCATAATTTCTCAGCCAGGTATTATTATGCTGTGACAACCTTCTATTCCATTGTCATTGTGTCAGGTTATTGAAAAGGATAATAAGTAGATATATTTGCCTTTAGAATGTTAAGAAATAAGTGGCATTCCTATTTCTTATTTATAGATAGTACTTCTTAATTTCAAAGAGTGGTTCTGTGATAATTAGATTTTTATATTGGTAAAAAAAATCAGAGCATATGGCAGTAGTACAGTTTTAATTTTCAAAATTATTTTCTTCTGCAAATATAAAAATTTAGCAATCATCACTAAAATGACTATGTTTATTAAAATAGGAAAACGTCTCATTAGTCCCTTGAATATCTGATCCATTATTTTCTAATTAAATAATATGAAAAAGTATTTGGAGTTTTTCTCACACTTGAATTGACTGACAGTCGGTTTCTCTCTCTGGCCTACAGTTTCCATGTAATGAAGTTCTTCTTTTCTGAAGCAATCTCAACAAAGACCATAACAAGTCAGTATAGAACTCAGGGAAACTCTTTGATGTTTATGCAAAGCTGTTAAAATCCAATAACTGTTGAGAGGTGTGACAACCGTCAATTCATAATTAGTGTTGTAGACATTTTATGCCACTTTGTTGAGAAAAACAAAGGAAAGATAGCCCTGTGCAGTCACCAGTCCTCTACAAAGAAACAACAAGGAAAAAAGTGTATAACTGTTAGATTTATAAACATTGTAAGTCTTTCAACAATAAATTTTAATGTCGGGATGTATAAATTCAGCTCCTCTATCATTTTCTAGAAATTAAATTTGGGAAGGGTAACCTAGCAATGCATAATGTAGGTAAGATAAATTCACTATCAAATAATCTAGAGGTTAAAATAAATTAACTTGATTTTTCTTTTCACTTTACAGTAGTAGATACTAAAATAATGGATAAAGAACAAGTGGAAGAGAGAAAACAAAAGTGATATTACTTAGTTAATCTTTAAAGCATGCAAAAATTATGCCATGCATTATTTATAGATACATTTATTTTTAAAATAGCCTGCAATGGTACGTACCTGGAGTGATGCATCCTAATTTCAGAAAAAGCGGGTTAGTTCTCAAGAGGAAAGCAATAATGTGATCAACGGAGATAAAGGAACGTCAGCATCAGTTTAATGTTGATTCCTTAAGGGAAAAAAAAATGTGCTGCCACAGAAGAGAGGCCAAGTGTCAATTCTTTTACATCAGTGTGTGTATGCTCAAGTCCCTGGCTGGATTTCCCTTTATGTTTTAAAATATTTTTGATAATAAAAAAATATTAGTGAAATAATTGAATCTTTTCTTATGCATCACCCTAAGCATTCTCTACAATGAAGTATCTTCCTTTATTGAGCTTTTATTATGCAGAGATTATGGAACACTGCACTTCATCAGGCATTTTAGGTATTTAAGATCTAGGAAAGTGCATTCAGTGCCTTATAATCTGGTTATATCTAAGCTCTCACCTATTCTTTCACATGCTTCCTATACCCAGTAGCAAATGCACTATTATATCTTAAGAATGCCACCTTCACCTTTGGGCATCTCTGTGAATTTGATTTGCTGTAGGATTCTGCTGCTGACTGAGAGATACACTAATCGGGCTTATTAGTAATTTTAGCTGTAGAGTCCTGAATCAGTGGTTTTTAGGCTAAAAACAAATATATATACATATATATATATATATAAAATATGTGTATATATGTATATTTCTATATGTATATTATGTATATGTACATGTATCATACATATATGATACACATATAGAGAGAGGAAGGGATAGACACAATCAAAGAACATGTGCAACTTGTAAAAGTCTAGATAACATACATTTATTTTTAATAATGTTATCACCAACCATCATTATCATTTGATCTGATTTTACTGCAAAAATCTAGAAATATGGTCATTTAAAGCAAATTAACATGGAATTTAAAAATATTTTTATATTCAAATATGCATGAATTATGCTTTGATAAAATTAAACTTTCCTTCCCCTCTAGTCCCTCTTCTGTCTTCATACTGTTTTGCCCTCCCAACATCATATACTCTCTTTAAATTTAGTTTTTTTTTTTTATTTTGATTTTTTTTTACACTTTGCTTTGTGATCTAGTAAAAGTCTTATAGGTCTGTATAGGCTGGACCTTGTTTGTAACTTTGTTTACCTACCAGATTCCCATGGTGTTCATGTAAAACCTCATAGGATTAAGAAAGTCACTAATGGGCTGGCCAGATGGATTAGTGAGTATAGGCCCCTCCCACCAAGGCTGGCAATCTCAGTTTGATCCCAGGGACCTATAGGATAGAGAGAAACAACTCCCACAATTTGACCTCCCCAGGTATTCTGTGAACACATGAATATCTATTTTCATACATATACATATGCACACACTGATACACAATAATAATAATACATGAACTAGTTTAAATATATATACATAATATATGAAGAAATCCCTGAAGGTCAACGGACACGTTGTTCAGCCCACTGACACTTGTGGGTCTTTCTGTAAGACTGATTCTTACCTGTTGTTTGTGTATTCTACTAGACTTTGAGAAAGGCCGGGAAACATCCTGATTTTCCTGAACCTAATTTTGTTCATCTTAGTGTATAAAGCCTTCTGCCTTGAGAAGCAACACACAGCCTATGTGGCAGTCCTATAAGCCATACTTGCTGCTGTCAGTTCTCAAGGAATTGTGATTTGCGTAACCTTTTATCTGCCTCTTTCTTTGGTCCCATAGCCTCTTCTTTCTTTGGTGACTCTTTATCATAAATCACAATCAGATTTTCTAAGATAGGCAAGCCTCTAAAGATTGCTGCTATGAATATTCTCAGGGTCCAGACCTTAACTTAGCCAGATTACATCTACCAAATAGGTTTATCTGGGCTTAGAAGAACCTTCTCTCTCCTAACCATTATGGCTGGCAATCTTCAATCTTGACATGAATCTTCTGCATGCGTGCGTGTATATATATATATATATATATATATATATATATATATATATATATATATATGTGTGTGTGTGTGTGTGTGTGTGTGTGTGTGTGTGTGTGTGTGTGTGTATGTATATATATATATATCCAGATATATTTAATCATATATGCTTATGCTTAAAATAATCACATACAGTTCCCTTAAAAAATAGAACCTTTTCAAGACCACTTTCTCATCCTCTCATGAAGACATTCTGTGGTGGCTCCTTAAACTCTTTGTGAGAACCCCTTACCCATTTTTCCAACACATGCTCCCTGCTTCCTCCTTTTGTCGTTTTCATATGCAGTGTCTTAGCCAAAATCTTTAACCTTTTAACCATTTTCTCTTTTGTCTCTGATTATTCCTCTTCCTCCCCATCTCACTTTTCTCTCTGTCCCCTTCCCTCCCCCTCTTCCTCTCTCTCTTCCTTCCTCTCTTCCTCTCTCTCCCTTTCTCCTTGTCCATCTGTTCCTCTCCTTCTTTCTCCCTCTTTATCTCCCCTTCCTTTCTTTCCTCCTTCCTTCTCTCCCACCCTCTTCATCTCCTCTCCCTCTTTCCATTTTTGCTTCAGCAATTCAGAGCATGTGAGAATCAAGCCTGAAAGCCTGAAGTTTTCCTTAGAGTGGAGAAAATGGGGACATTGAATAAACAGGGCAGAATGTTTTGTGACAAGAATCAGAGGGTAGAAAGGCTGACAACTGTAGAGAAATTTTTAATCCAGAAATGTGGTTACATTTGCAAGAGATCACATCCAAAGACCTAGATATGTGTGATCCAGCTGGAATGTAGTCAGTCCCTTGGTATATACAGCTTTAATCCCTCTGGCTGGCATACTCACACCTTCAGTACTAACCTTTATAGGTTGTTTAGGATAACAATGATGTCTATTGAGGGTCAGACAAAGTGATAAATCAGAGAAAGATTTGACAGAATGAGTGAGGGGTAGGATATGCCTAAGAGGACAGACAGGAAAGAAAGACTAACTAAGACCAGTGCAGGGAGAGAGTTGGAGTGTAGTTGAGTTCATTTAAGTTTGGTGCAGTTAAGTTGAACGCAGGAAAGTTCAGTTTAGTTTGGTGCAGCTCAGTTGAATAGAGTTGAATTCAGTTAAGTTCATGCAGCTTCTTTTAGTTCAGTTCTGCTCCTGAATTCAGTGCAGTTCAGTTCATTGAATTCAGAGGCAGTTTCTCCAAGCAGATCAATTCAGTCAGAAACTGAATCAGTCAGCTTGGAGAAGAGTTTGAGCCAGAACAAATAGTTGAACCAGCCTGATAAAGTTCAAAAAGAGCTAGAAAAACTGAGTTTATTCAGCAGTAAATCTTGATGCTGAAATGTACTATGCCCAGTCTGAAAGCTGCATCCATCAGGGTCCATGCTTGCAGAAGACTAGATTGTATGGAGGCTAGACGTTTTCAGGCCTAGACCTAGGGATAGTTAGAAACTCTTTGGGCTCAGCCCAAGCCTTGTACTCACAAAGCTGTGGATGGTTCAACTCATCTCATCCTTTCATCTGAGGAAATAAAACCAACATTTAAAGACATGTTTGGAAATACTATCTAGGTCACGAAAAAAGATAAGAATGATGAGAAAAGACACTTATTTTCGGGTGCATGGAACACTAGAATGTCTCACAAAGAATGAGGTCCTGGTGCAGCCCTAAGTAAGTGTAGTCAACCGCTGTGACTCAATAAATCAATGTGCTCCCAAATATAAAGATTTGCCCCTTTGTGTTTAAAGGACAGGTCAAACACAGATATACAAGCACATAGACATGTGGGCATACACATTCACATATCCAACCTTGACTTTGGGAAACTATAGTGTTTTTCTAACATTCATTACCTGTTCTATAGGTGATATGGAAAGCTAGGAAATGTGACCAATTACCACTCACAGAATCAATGTAGGTAGACTCTAGTTTTTACATTAAACTTAATGGAATCATGGTTTTATTTAATAGTGTTCTAGACAATTATAGCATTTGAAGAGAATAGCACACCGCAATACTGGTTTCCATTTTATTTATTTCCAAGTCTTCAAAGCATCATGTGTTACCAAAAATTATTATTCCCGTGTTTCCATATATATGAAGATGTAAGGCAGATGGTTTCTGAGGTCCCTTCAAATACTACCAATGTTTAATAATGGGGGAGAGGCATAATAATAGTTTGTCTCCTAAATTCATTAAGACAAAGATGCAAAAAATTGGATAAACCTTTAAAACTAGTGATAAGTGCAAATAAATCAGTATAAAAATCAAAAGTGGCTAAATTCCAAAAAAAATCTTTGTCCACAAAGAGTACAGGTCATAAGATGTGAAATGACCGTCCAAATGTCTGTTTCTGGTAGATGTGGGAGGGTGGGGTGTGTAGGACTTAGGCTCCAGATGCACTGTATTTTAAAGCACTTATTTGCAGGAACTTTTTTGAAGTTCGGCTGGTACTACTTTACTCATTCACTCATGTTTAGATTTCAGAAACAAACAATCTGAAAGCCATTCTGAAAGAAAATTCCTTCCTCCACAACATAGTCCATAAACTGAGCTGCAACCCTTGCATTTTTCACCATCTGGTCCACAGTGTGAAATGATATTAGTAGCATGTCAGGGAATTTTCTCCTCCTTTCAAGAGAGAGAGAGAGATAGACAGGGAGGGGGAAAAAGAAAGAGAAAGAAAAAAAAATAATCCCAATCTATAACATGAAGAGTAGTAAATGAAACATCTGCCTTCTTGAATGAGTAGATGAACTTTGCAGGCTGCAAGCTGCTGGGGTTTGTCAAATATATGTTTACATTGCTGACTGCTGTGAATTTTCAAGATGGTGACATGAAATCGACTTACTAAAATATCTTTTTCAATTTTTCTAAAACACATGCTTCTTTCTTTCTTTCTTTCTTTCTTTCTTCCTTTCTTTCTTTTGTCATTTTCTTTTTTTAATGTCTTTGTTCCTGATGAAAAGCTTTGCCAAGTGAGACAGCAAGATGTTAAGAGTTCCGCAAAGCTGACATATTTGAGCGGAGGAAAATTATCTAATAAAGTCTGCCAAGAGCTGGCAAGGGCCTCTTGATACAGTCCTAAAGGCTAACAAATACCAACACAAGTCAGAGTTCAGGGACGGGATGATGCTACCCATGTTGTCAAGGAAAGTTCTGCCCAATGGATGATTGTAAGCCTTACTAAACTAAGTCTTAACAAAATCATTAGAGACCAGGAAGATAACATTTCTTATAATATAATAGTTTCAGACAAAAGAGCACACAAACTAATAAGGGACTTTAGAGTGACTAAAGAGAGTTCATAATCCATCTGTAAACAGGGTTTTCTTGTGAATTCCACTAACAACTCACATGCACAAATAATTAGTTATTAATTTGTACAATTTGGTACACAGAAATCTTTGTTCCATTTCTCCTTTCTGCCATAAAGTCTAGATAATAAACTCAAAGCAAATATTAACATCATGAATAGAGATGTAACCAGAAATCAGTCTATTCTCTACTCTTGAATTAGGAGGATGGCCTAATTACAATTGACAGTAAAATTCACCACAGAATATAGTTTCTTGTGAGACACATTCTAAGGTTCTATGGATGCCATGTTTTATTACATTGTCTTGGGTCTAATATCTACTATAGTAAGTTCTTCTCTCTGTGCTTCCTTTCATAAACACATGTTAAGTTTCAATTTTATAGATGACATAGGCAAGTAAAAGAGAAACTATAATACAGAGTAATATGGTGGACAGTGGGGATATTTAAAAAGGAGTTGTAGTATCCAAAAAATGGGGAAATTAATCTTAATATCGATGTCAAGACAGGTCTGAAAAAAAAAAAAGAACAACATTTAACAAAGATCCAAAAGATAAATGTGTTGCCCAATCAAAGTAGAGAGGTAGATGTGTAAAGGTTTTTGGCAAAGGTACAATTCAAAGGACAAAGTGAAGAAGAACACAAATCACTGAGAGAACCAAAAATAACTCAGTGTCATCAAACAGCCAGCCATAAAAGTAGAAAAATTGCAAAGAATAAGTTTAGTCAGCTACTCAGAAAAATTAGTTCATCTAGAATTTTGGTCTTTCAAAGGCAATTAAAAGACATGAAAAATTATTAACATGCATGTTGTACAGTCAAATGTTCAGCTGTCCAACTATCATTGGTAGGTCTTTCATTGGGATAGTAGGTTGGAAAATCAGTGCTAAAATCTAGGAGTAGAGAGACTAAATATTTCAGGAATGGAAACAGGGAGAAGTGTTGACTAGCATTAGAAGTGCTGTAGCTGGAGGTTTGGGTACAGCACTGCGCCATACTAGTGGGGCTGTATTTAGGAAACTTCTATACAAAGAATAAGAAGTCTCAGTTACCCCTTCTATCATTATCATTGCTCCCAATCATTCCTTGATGCTCTTGAAAAACATGTCAGACAGAGGCATTGAAGTTAGACTATGTTAAAATATAAACCAAATTGGTAACAAATATACTCAGTCCAAAGCCCTAGTCCCACAACTCCTGGGTCTTTTTCTTCTTTACAGCTGTTCTTCAGGTCTTACTCAGAGGCCATTATGGCTTCAAAGGTTATCTTTCCCTTCAGAAAAATGTGTAATGTATTTTGTCTGGTAGTTAATTATTTCTCACATACTTCTGAGGCCTCCTGTAGAGGCCTCTTCTGTGTATCTTACTCCAGCCCAGCAGCCTGTATAGAGTAAATTTCAATGAGTGTTTGTTAGGTAGATCATTTTTAATGATCTCTAAGGTCTCATTTTATAAGAAGCATAACTTAGAATAAGCCTTGGAGAAACTGGGATTGTTAATCACATGAACCTATTCTCTTCAACAGAAGGGAAAAAATGACGTCTGGTCACTTGGAATGGCAGAGTCAAAAGTGGTCGGTCAATTAATGATTCCTTGCTATTCTGTCAGGAGCCAGCCTCCACCCAGATTCCCACAATATCTTTAGCATCATTTCATGCCCTAATTCTATAGTAAATAGAACACATTTCTCATTGAGTGATAGAAATATTGCAGTCTGAACAAAATAAAGTTGAAGCATCATGTTTGACTGTGGCAGAAAATTCAGAATTTCAGCCCAGCAATGTTGCTTGCCAACTGTCTTAGTCTCTCTGGGATGCTGCAACAAAGTGTCACAACTTATGTGGCTTATAGAGCCAGTGCTTACAGCTTAGAAGGGTGAGAGGTAACAGAGAGTGACTGGCAGTGCTTGAGGGAGCTGCTTTCTGATTGGTGGAGAGCATCTCCTTGTGCTTTCAAATAGCAGGAAGGTGAGACTTCCCCTGGCCACATTCCTTGTAATGGTGCTCCCCCAGGAGGCTTCATTCACCCTTATGACCTAGTCATCTCCCAAATTATCTCCCTGCTAAAAGGATTACATCAGAGGTTAGATATCAGCATTTGAATTTTTGCTGGAAACAAACCTTCAGATCATAGCTTCAGACAAGTCTCCGTGGGAAACATAAAACAAAACAAAAATCAAACTCTTGGGCCTCAGATTTCTAATTCATGATGAGATTATGAAAGGATTTGTCGAAGTAACTGCATACCACAGTGGCTGATATATGATTGATAAAATTAAGTCATGTTTGTGACTTTATTTTATTAAATAAGCACATGTTACGTGCTCATTACAAAAGTAACAGCAACTGATAAATTAAATGAAATATATGACAGTCTCTACTGGGGAGCAAATGTCTTTTAGCCACTTGCAATGACTTCAGTGGTAAGATATAAAGGCAGAACTCAAGATTCCATACCAGAAAGTCAATGCTAGAGTCCTCTCTTAACAAGAACTTGTGTTTGGTATTAGGTAAATAAGCTTTATAGCATCAACTGCAACTAGTTAACCACAGTTAAGAAGCCAAGGAGGGCTTCTACTTATCTTTAATTTACATTTCAAGTCATTGCAAACAATTAGGTCTATGCTGTGTATTCTTCCTGCAGAGTGGCAATGTTTGCTTAAGGATTGCTGAAAATGAATCAAAATTCCTTGGAGAATGTAGATTTCAGGAAAGCAATATCGAAAGATTTAGAAACTTCAAATCCATGCTCTTTCTTCTGGACTTACAGTTTCTGTTCATTTTAATAAAGGATGCCTAATTTTTCTTCTTGTGGCACTGAATTGGTTTTGTCACTCTGGCAGACTCCTTCAGCAATCTTATCAAGGAAGATTCATTTAGCATCGTCCTTCAAGGCTTAGTTAGTGATGCTTCAGATATCACATTGAAAACTGAATGTATTTAAAGAAATGACTTGGATATTTTGAATGTAGTCTATATATAACATTTCATCCTCCCAAGGAGAGAAAAATATCTATAAATTTATTGAGTTTATATACACTAGTAATAAAATTGGTATAATTAAGCTTTAATCATATAATTAAGTTTTAATTGGTATAATTAAGTCATTTTTACACAAATTTAAAAATCCTTGTATGAGGCACCAAAATGTTTTTTAATAGTGTTGTTTTGAAAGAATTTACTGAGGGTAATATTTGACATGTAAAATATATTAGTCTCATTAGACATTTAAAATGAAAAGCAAAAATGAAGGGCTATTTTTTTCTATAAGGCGTGTGTTTCCCTTGATTATGAATTATTAAAATTTCCAGATAAATTCAAGGCTTGTGTCAATGTGGAATGCAAGTATACCCAACAAGCTGAGTGAGTTAATATTGCTCTCACAACATTGCTCAAAATTGACCATGACAAACATATATTTGTGTTTCTATTGGCAAATTTCACTTGTAATGTCAAATGTTAAAATGTGAAAGTATGTCTTCATGGCAAAACACCCAACAGAAGCAGCTTATGGTGAGAAAGATTTATTTTGGCTCATGATTTCAGAGGGGCTAGTCCACATGGAAGGCCCAGTCCATATCTGACTTCAAGGTGCCTGGTGTTTCTTTCCTCCAGTGGTCCAGGGATCAAGAGATGCCAAGGCCCTGGACCAAAGAGCAGGAGATGCCCAGGCTGTGGGCAGGGTTATAACTTTCAAAGTGATTTTAGTGCTCTGTTGTGTTGTCTAGGCCCACCTCCTAAAGGTAACCAATCCCCTAAAACCTGTTCATCAAGTAATCAAACCATGAGCTTGTGAGGGACATTCCAGATTCAAATAATAACTAAAAATACAAAATTTTAACTTATCAATTATACTAGAATAAATGTAAAAGAATAAAAATATTAATAATTCCTAAGACTTATAAATACTCTATCAGAACCATGCATATAACCACAGACTATTAGTCATTGGAGATTATCTCCTAGAAAAACAAAACATGACCCTGCCTTCTAGAATCCAATATTCTAGTGTCAATAAGAGAAATGTGATAATATAAACATTACCTGTAATAAGCAGAGAAAGGGAAAATAAATGGATAAGTTGTAAATTTCACTTTATAAAACAGAAATTAATTCCAAATGAATTAAACAGTTAAATTTTGTAAGAATTTTAGGAGAAAATATAAAAAATACAAATGAACAGTGCTTTGATCCTTGAATTTGTATAGAATACATAAGTATAAAAGAAAAGTTAAAATACCCAAATAAAATGATCGACACATTGTGTTTATACACAATAACCTGTCCACTAAAACTAATGAAGTAAAAACACAAATGGCAATATCACTCTTATGAAAATACTGAGTAAGAATTAAAATTTGAAAAATACATTGACAGAAAAGATTTAGCGAGTAAATAAATAACTACTAGTATAACAAATAGGTAACTGCTTTGTTAACCGTGTAACAAAGTTAACTTTCTCATAATCAAGATGAAAAGTTAAATAACTTTAGATACAGAAAAATACTTAAAAGTATATACTCTGTCAAGGATGTGGTAAGATTGGCAGTTTTAGTTAAGACAGAAGTATGAGTTATGGGCCTCTGAGATGGTTCAGAAGGTAAAGGCACTTTCTGCCAAGCCTGATGATGAGAGTTTGACCTTCAAGACCCATAAACTGAAAGGATAACTGGCTCCCCATCAGTTGTTATTAAACCTCCTCACGGACAGCATGGTTTGCATCCCTGTATACACAGAGTGGGATGCAGAAGAAGGGAGAGAGAAATGTAGTTTTTAAAGCATTTAAAGAAGTAATTAGTCAGGAAACAGTATCTTTCATTTTATGAAAAATGTTACTGGGGCTGGAGAGATGGCTCGGTGGATAAGATCACTTGTTCATCAACCATAATGTTGATGATTTCACGTCTTCAGAACTCACACAGAAAGCTGGTTATAGCCATCTGCATGCCTGTGCACTGTTTGTTCACTGGTTATCAGCCTATTCCAAGTCTAATCAGAGACTCTGTGTCAAGAGAAAGGGCAGAGACAGACACAGCAGACACCCTTTGTTCTTCTTTGGTCTCTGCACATGCCCATATCCATGCACCCACACATTCAAGGATACACACCACATCACACTTCCAGGCACACACACACACACACACACACACACACACACACACACACACACACACACACACACAGTTATCTGTGAAGCTGTGGACGAGCCTCATTTTTATTTTCTTACTAAAGCTACTGAAACATTACTGTGACACCAAGAGTCACTATACTGGGAGAAAGCTGATCAAAGTTCAGACATAGTGGGGTTAGAAGATTCTTAGTGATATTAATTATCTTATTCCATTTTAAATGATGTCTTAACTCATTGTTTGAAAATTCTACTCAAGTTTACATTGTCTCTTGGTCTTATCCATTACCTTCCAGTCCCTCAAACTTCCCCTTTGTATCACCAAATCATTTTCTTCTGGAGTTCATTTCATTTTATAAATGTAATTATCATTTCTATTATTTTTAAGACCAGTTGGCAGTTGACAGCAGCTAGGGAGGGAAAGTCCCTTTTCTTAGGAATATGGCTGCTGGTAGGTGGCCTAAGCCCCAGTTGGTAACTCACACTCATCCTCACACAGTCAGCTGGGTCTTCAGTTAGGTGTGATTTTGGATTGCCACTTCCTCCCTGGAACTGGCTGGCGCCTGTGAGACTAAAACCCCTCAGGGCCATTCTAACACAGACATGTTAGAGTTGGAATTCAGCTCTCTTTTCTCCCAAACTTTAGAAATCTCTGGAAAGGTCTTCAAGTAGTTTTGCTTGCTTTTGAGTTGTAGATACACAGAGAAAGCTGCCTTTAGGTGGGGTTGAAGGAAGACAGAGAGTGAGAGAGAAGAGAGGGAGAGAGGGTTAATAGGATAAACCACTTATTTTAATTTTAAATGTTTTATTTGAATTCTTTATTAATCTTATAGTGTAGCATCTTTGGTATTTTGTCAGATTATTTTTCTGATTAGGCTTTAAACAGGGCAGCTATACTGAATTCTTAATTTGTTTTCTCTGGGTTAAAATGTTGCAAAGAGCCCTCTGCCAATTGTTTGTCTTCCTTCTTCACACTGAAGGAAAAAAAAATGTTGTTTTGCTTTAGGATTAACAAGGATTGATCTGGTAACTAAACAAAGGACAATCCAAATGTACCCAAGAATAAATATAACTTTGAAATCAAGAATTGGTTTGGTTTGTGTAGAGCTTAAAAACAAAAAGATGTAAATAAAAAACTCAGTGTAATACACTACCTACAAAACAAAACAAAACAAAAACAAAACAAAGAAACACCCATAGCACAACAGCAGTTAAAGCAATAAACTCAGGTTTTAATCAGAAATAATGCAGTTGAGAAAAGAGAAAGACACTAACGTGGAACCAGGCTCATTTCTGAATAAAACACACAGAGCTGTAGGAATAGAGAGTCGCCAAGTAGCGTGGGGACTCAGTGAAGATGGAATCACCACGAGGGGACGCTGGAGGAAGGGCAAGTCCATCTAAACTCAATACAGAGAATTCTTGCTGAAGGTAGGTGGGAACATCAGACATGCCCTGGGAAGTGCTCATAGACGAACAAGCTAAAGAGCTATTGAAGATGATGGGTTATGGGGAATGATGGGATTTGAGGCAGTTAGGCCTAGGAAGCGGGTAAGGAGCCTCAGACAACCAGAAAATTTATACCAGTTTTAAGATATTTAAAGATTTATAACTAAGATATTTTTTTTTCAAATTTAAGTGAAGTATTATCTTGATATTTTTAATGTATGCAACAATACTTAGTCATGGTATTAAAATACAATATTGATAAATATATATTGGCAATCACAAAGTATGTCAAAGCCTCCGTTTGTACAGTGGAGCCTTTCTAGGTCAGTGCTACAGGTACTTAGAGTTTTGAGGCTGAGCTTGTGCCCTAAACAGGGTCTCTCTACGTAGAACAAAGCTGGTTCTTTGCAACCCGGCTTTGGTGTAATGTTTCAGAGAAGGTAAGTGATACCATAGCTAAGACACTGCTTCTGTAGTTTTCTTCCTGTAACTGGTTGAACAGCTAAGATTACTTACATGGTTGCCTTACTTTAGGAAAAATATCAAGTTTTTAGTTACCGGACCCCTTTTCTAATCAATCAGGGAAAGTCGGCGATGCCGATCACCACGGCAGCTAAGGCAGCCCTACCTACAGACAATGGTTAACGTTGTCCTTAGCAGTACTATGCAAATCACTGCACATATTCTCGAGGGCATCCTCATTTCTCATTCAGGATTCATATTTCCTGACTGCTCCCCGCAGCAACTTCGAATGTTCTCAAAAAATGTCTATTCTTCAAGGGCAAGAGTTTCTTTCTGCTTATTCTCAGTACCCGAAATAATCAGTGCCCACGAACTGTAAGAGCTACTGAGTGCACGGGTAAAGTCATGTTTAAATCAAATCATGTTGCTCTCACAGAATTTGAGGGGCAGTTACCAGGGGCAGAAGTTAGCTGGCAAAAGGAAGAGAAAAGATGACCAATGGGTAGTAAATAGTTAGGTTAATATATGTTCTAGGGGTGTGATAATCCCAGTGAAAAAAGCTTTAAGAAAGGATTTTGAATGTTTTTTTATCATAAAAACTGATATTGATGTTTGGCTGCAGGCATCTGCATCTGTATTGGTAAGGCTCTGGCCGAGCCTCTCAGGAGACATCCATATCAGGCTTCTGTCAGCAAACACTTCTTGGCATCCACAATAGTGTCTGGGTTTCATGGCTGTATATGGGATGGATCTGCCCCCCCCCCCCCGCGGGGGGGTGGGTAGTTCTGGATGCTCTTTCCTACAACCTCTGCTCTACTCTTTTGTCTCTGTATTTCCTTTAGACAGGAGCAATGGAGGGGTAAGGGGAAGGACTGGAGGAACTGAAGGGGGTTGCAACCCCCTATAAGAACAACAATATCAACAACGAGACCCTCCAAAGCTCCCAGGGACTAAACCACCAACCAAAGAATACACATGGAGGGACCGATGGCTCCAGCCGCATATGTAGTAGAGGATAGCCTTGTCGGGCATCAATGGGAGGAGAGGTCCTTGGTCCTGTGAAGGCTAGACGCCACAGTGTAAGGGAATTCTAAGGCAGTGAGTCTGGAGTGGATAGGTGCCTGGGAGAGCACCCTCGTGGGGGGCGGGCGGGGGAATGTGATGGGAGGTTTTCTGGGAGGAAACCAGAAAGGGGGAATAACATTTGAAATGTAAATAAACAAAATAACCAATAAAAAAATTTTTAAAAAATGATAATGATTTGAAGAAATATGTTTAACTAGATTTAAACATAATGCAATTATCCAT
Source organism: Arvicanthis niloticus (assembly GCF_011762505.2). Lineage (NCBI taxonomy): Eukaryota > Metazoa > Chordata > Mammalia > Rodentia > Muridae > Arvicanthis > Arvicanthis niloticus. Next base: position 18,857,372 of record NC_133433.1, on the reverse strand, counting down.
GCCCTGAGGTGGAGCACATCAGCATATGTAATGGGTTTTGTTTTTGTTTTTGCTTTTGTTTTGCACCAGTTAGAGTTAATTTTAAAATTTCTCCGACTGCAGCACCATGTTAGGGCTTTGCTGAGACACAGGGGTCGGTTTCTCTCTTTACCATTACCATCCATGGATGAATGGATGGATGAGAGAGAGAAATTCCTCCTCCTTATTGTCATTAAAGAATTCCAACTTGATTTATAGTATTAACTACACATTGCATTACTATTGATTTGTTTTAGGAAGTCAATAAAAAGTAAGAGACCTCACTGTAACTACAGAAATATACATGGCTTTTAAAATACATTATCTTTAGTTCATTTTAATAATGAAATGATAGAATAGTATATATTTCCTAACTGGTTATTTTTAAGTATCATCTAAAGAATAGTACAAAAATCAGATCAGAGTCATAAACTTTGGAGGAAGTATTTCAGTTTTATGAGCCCCTTTGACAACTATTAGTCTATTCAAACCACTGGTGAGATAAGGTCTGTGCTCACCACGTCACTGAAAGCTTAATGTCTCTCTTGCAGATGTGCATGCAGAGCCCACGCCAAATATTTCACTTAAGGGCACAGTTTTCTTAGCAGGCTCCATTTACGCTGTTCCTCGTTTGAGAGTTTATCTAAAAGACACATTCTGAGAAGCCTCTTCCTCGTGCAGGAATTTTCCTGTCCTGTTTACATAGGTATCATAGAGTGATGTTCTTGATACACATTGCTTCAGTTGGAAAGAGCTTTGCCAAAGAAAGCAGACGGGCAGCTGTTTGTACAGTGCATAATTTTTTTTTTTTTTTTTTTTTTTTTTTTTTTGCTAAATATGGCTGCACCTGTGTAAACACATACTACATTTCCAAGAAATTCCCTGCAGCTGCAGAGACTTTCAGACCTAGCCCAAGTAGTGATTTTTATTAAACCATATAATGTATTTAATAGCTTTTGGTCAGTTGTCAAATTTCAAAAATTATATAAGAAGGCTCATTTATTTTAATATAAAGCTTTTATTGTATTTTTCTACAATCTTAATATGAGGTTGAATTTGCTTCCTGTTTATGCTTCATAGTGCCTTAATTATACAAGTTAGATTTAATTAGCCAAAATGATGTCGTGAACAGAAACTGACACAAAAAAACAGTGGTGTTTCTTACGCCTTCATTCATTCACTCCTTCATTCATTCATTCACTCATTTTCTTTCATTCTCCCCAAAGCATAGTCAAGAAATGTAGTACTTGTTTATACAACATATTGATCCATACCTATTATTCTTTTAAAGTTTTTTTCTGTTACTATAGATCATGCTACTATGGGAAAAAAATGACAACAATGAGCTGGTTACATAGTACTGCTGTACTCCATAGAAATTCTGTAACAGCAATTATGTCCAGTGAGTTATTCATCAATATTGAATTATATTACAGTATTAGAAAATAAACTTAAATTTCAAATTTTCTATAATTACTTATTGCATTAAGCCTATAAACCACTTTCGTAATATATAAATAATTCCCTCCTTGTACACTTCCTTCCCATCTTATCAAGGTATACTTGACAAATAAAAATTACATAATTTTAGTATTTGAAATATATTTTATACATATATACATTTTAAATGTGTTTTTCATAATGACATATCCATCATTCTAGGTAGTTGTTGTTTGTGTGTGAGTGTGTGAATCTATAAGTATGTGTGTAAATTTGTATGTGTGTGTTTGTGTGTGTGTGCTTGTGTGTATATGTGCTATGTGTGTGTTTATGTGTGTGTGAGTGTATGCATTGAGAGAATATTCAAGATCTACTGCCTTAGTAAACTTCAAATTATAACATATTAGTGTTTACTATAGACACCATGATGCAATATAAAATCTTTTGAAACAATATTACAATGAAACTATTACAGACTTTGACCAATGTTCTACATTTCATCCTATCACATGGGTCACTAGGCAATCATGATTCCAGTCTTTTTCTATGAATTCTACTTTTTAAGAGCTTACATATAATAGAGTTCATGAAGTATATATGTATTTTTAATTTTCAGGGCCTGAAAAATTTTAATTAGCATTGAGTATCATTCAATGTGCAATAAAAGACAGGTTTTTTTTCATTTTAAAAAATGAGTAATATTCAATTGTATATTGTGTTTTTTTCCACCTGTGCTGATCCTGATGGACAGTTAGATCTATCATATTTCTTCTCTATAATGAACATGGCTGCAACTAATTGAGAAGGTTGCTGTCTACGAGATAGTAATTTCATTTCTTTTAGCTATGAAAGGCTTATTTGATCATTTGATAATTCTTCCTTTAATAATTTGAGGAAATACTATATGACTGCACTGATATGCATTTCCATAAACAATATACAGGGGCTTCTTCATCTTCACATTCTGATTGGCAGTTGTCATCATTTCTTGACAATAGCCATTCTAATACTAAAAAACTCTAACTGATGTATGAAGTTAACTTGTAGCCCATGCTGGATTTGTGACACTCCCCTTGACTCAGAGTTCCCTTCCATATGCGAGGATTATGCCTGGCTCTTGACTTGCTTGGCTCTATGCAATAATGTTGAGCATCTTCTCATATACATGCTGACTAGTTGTTAATGTTCTTAACAGAAATATCTACTTAAACCTATTTATATATTTTAATCAGATTATTCATGTTTTGTATGTACATGTATTAGGGTGTATTTGTACATGTAGGCATGAGTGTATAATGTGGACAAATGTCTGCACAGGTGTCTTTCCTTCTCAATTGCTTTCCATTTTATTTTTTGAGAATTGTCTCTCACTGAACATGGAATTTGCTAATTAAGCAAGCCTGGACATCCAAAAAGCCCCAAGGATCTCCCTGCCACCACTTCCTCATCACTGAGATTGCAGGCAACATGGCACCTGTCTTTTTATGTGAGTCTCAGAATTTGAACTCAAGTTCTCATGTTTATGTAGCAAGCACTATAGATGTAGCCAATACGCCTTCCATCACTTATATTTCTTGTTATTGTGCTGAACACCTTTTTGAAAGGCTTCCTAAAATATCTGGCTTACAAGTGTTTTCTTCCTTAATATAGATTGTGCATTTTTTCTTTTACCTGTTTCTTTTAGTCTCAGTCACTGGTTTTGTCTTGTTTCCAATGGTTTTTTATTCCCTGAATTCTTGTTATGTTTATATTTGGAGAATCAGTCACCTATTCCAGTTTTTGGAGACTGGCTTTGAAGACAGAAATTCTGTATGATCTTTTACATAATTTCTATAAATTCACCACTTCCCTCTTTTTGTTTTTTGGAGTTGAAGGATGCCATGATTTCTTTTCTGTTGCTGTACAAAAATATTCTGATTAAAGCAACCTAAGAGGGAAAGGTTTCTTTGAGCTCACAGTTTCATATAGCCGATCATAGTGGAAGAGAAATCAAAGTAGCAGGAACTAACGGGAACTTGTCATATTACATGCAAAACCAAAAATATAAAACAATGAATGCTTACATATATCCCAGTGCTCAGCTTGTTTTCTCTACTCTTATACAATTTAAGATCCTCTGCCTACAGACTGGTACCACCAACAGTTGATGACTCTCCCCATGTGAATTAATGAAATCAAGGTGATCCCCGAATTACAAGCCTGGAGGCTTATCTCCCGGGTGATTCTAACTTAAGTCAAGTTGACAAAAAGCAGTATCTGTAACAGAGGGTTATATATCTTTTCTTTATCCTGTGTGGGTTCCCTGGTCTCAGTGATTTTCTCTGGGGTTCTGCTTTGCAGTCTTCAAAGTTAAATATCTTCCCCAAGTCAAGCAGTTCCAGTTCTGAGTCATGCATCTGTTCATGCATAGTCTACTGAAGTTCATGTTCAGTATTTTCCGGGATGCTCATAGGATGCCGGTTGCAAGGTGATAAGGAGGATATAGTGGGCTAGAAGCCCTGAGATAGTTGAATCATGCCCTGTGGTTGAATATGTCCCAGAAGACTTAAGGGAATGCCTCTTGGTGTAGTTAGTAAGGTAGCCAGTAGATGTCATAGTCTTATGTTGACTCTTCTGTCCCAGTCTCTATCAGATTCCACCTATTTCACCATTATTAGCTGCCTTTATACTACTCAACCAGGAAATCCCTTCAGTATTTTTAGTGTGAGACAGGAAGGTTGTCCCTTGGGTAACTGTGGAAACTGTACAATCACTACTCTCTTACTTTTCTTCCTGGGAGAAATATCAGGACCATGTGGTTTTGTTTTATTGGATATTTTATTTATTTACAGTACAGATGTCATCCCCTTTCCCCATTTCTCCTCCCTAGAACCCCCTATTCTACACTCCCTCTTCCTTTATGCTTTTATACCATTTTGATTACATGCATGTAATAAGATCAGTTCTAGGTTGAGGGTCTAGCAACATAATAGATGCAAATACTCGATGAATAAGCAATACAATAAACACAAATAGTCAAAGAAAAAGCAAAGCATTAAACCTAGTTACATGAACACTCCCATGATCACGGTTTCTAAAGGCTTATCAGGATGACCAAAGTATCTGAGCCTACATCCCTATCCTAGTCCAAGGTCATTTTCATGTCTGAAGCATACTTCCTTGTTCTAGTCTAAAATTTAGAATCCTGTCTGAAATTACTTCTTTGTTCTAGCCTAATATTTAAATCCCTGCCTGAGATTACTTCTTTGTTGTAGTCTATGATTTAGACTTCTACCTGAAATTACTTCTTTGTTCTAGTCTAATGTCAGATTCCTGCTTGACGCCTACTTCCCTGCCCTTGGCCAATGTCATATTCCTGTCAAGCAGCCCCTTTCCTTGTTCTTGGCCCATGTCAACTTCTTGTCAAGCAGTCCCAAAGGCTCTACACCTCTCCCCCCTTTTTAATTTTGTTAACAAGACTGAGCCTGTCTTAGATCATTCTGACAGGAATGCCTTTCTTACCTGTCATGGAATATGCATTATCAAAGGCAATACATTTCTGTCTTAGGTTGGTAAGGCTCTGTCCAGAATCTTACCCGTCCTTGGCTTTCCAGCCTGATAATTTTACTGGCCTTGAGCTGTTCTGCCTTTGGGTAGAGGTGACATGAGACAAATAAAACTATTCCTTTCAATGCATCTATCCATGGAAACTTTTTTCTCTGGGACTGCTCAGGATCCTAAAAATTACTTTGGCCCATGGTGATTGTCAGAGTTGATGTTTACTTGGAGAAGGAAAGGCAAGGCTTAGACACACCTACTCAGCTGTTCTGGTGACACATTCCTTTATATCTCTGTGTCTCCATACCCTTTTAAACTTTCCATCATAATATTCAAAGATAATGAAAATTATATTTTTAGATCTGTAGGGAAAGCAAGAAAAATACTTAAAACATGCTTTCAATGATTTTTCTATTTGAAAAGATTCAATTTATGTAAAAACAACAAACATGCAGTAGAATGCCTTCAATGCATTCAAGTCCAGAACAGATCTCTAGCTACTATGCATAGTCAAGTGGATGGTAATCTGCTTCTTGGAGAAATAACCTGCTTTTCTTTGTCAAAAAACACCTCAAAAGGAAACTACAGATAACTACTTCTCTAAGTGTGGCCTGGCACCACTGCTGAGTCTCTCAAGGTATGCTGTGTTTATAAAATTACAAAGATGGGATTTGAGGATTTTGTCAATACAGGATAGTGAAAAATCAACCATGTGATAAAAATACGCAAAGCACAAAACAGAACCAACCAAAGAGCTGCACTGTAGCATGAAACAAAAGATTCTATTGATATAGTTTATGTTTTATATTGAAATTAACCTTTAAGAAAATATCATTTTGTAAAGCAGAGGACACCTTCACCACTCTAAAAAGATAACCTACTAAAAAGTAATGATCTTTGCCAACTGGGTACCAGATTGGAGATTTATATTCAGAATACGAATAAACAAAAACAAAAATTCAATAAAAACTTTCAAATCATCCAAACTAGTAAATAGTCCACTGAACTGAACAGGCAATTCTCAAAAGAAGAAAGACAAATTACCATTAAATATTTGAAGAAGCATTCAATATCCATAACAATCAGGGAAAGGTAAATGGCTACTCTCATGGAAACAAATGACAACAAATTGTAGTAAAGATGCAGGGAAAGAAGAGCATATCTGATTTACTATTGGAAATGAGAAGTTGGACAGCCACTGTGGAAATCTACAAAACAAACAAACTAGAAATAGGACTCCCAAGTGACCCAGATGTCATACTCCACTGTACACATACATGAAGGATTTTTATCCAGAATATTAGACAGACAGTTGCATATCCCAGCAGCTAGTCAATTTAAGTAGCTTATGCTTCTGTTTGCTAAGGGTCAGTAGGACGCTAAAGATGTACATCCAATCAAACAAAACAATTTCCCTAAAATACTCTTCGTTTTTGTTATCTGTGTGAAGTGAGATGATCGTATATACTTTAATTAAATAACAAATTGTTAGTAGATCATATGTGGACACAAATATATAATCTATTGTTTTCTAAGGATATAGGCGTAAATAAGATTGAATATAATGGAAAATTATTCTTCTCCACTGTGTTTATATATGCTTGTTTATGAAAATATAGCAATTTTGTCATGTACTTATAATTACTTAAAATAGTACAGTTATAAAATAATAACAATAAATAGTATTTTAAATTAATGAGCTAATATTTATGAAACTAATAGCAATTTTCAATAGATACAAACACATTGGGAATCAACACTATAACAAGTTTTAAGAGCACATTTTTTTTTTCAGAATAAGAATCTGAGAACTGCTATTTTTCTACTTTGAAGAAACTGGAATATTTGAAGAGAAATAATACTGTTTTAATCTTTTATCTTTTAAAAATATATGTTTAATCTTAAGCTTTTTACCTGTGAATATGTGTACTGTGTGTATAGTGCCCATGGAGACCAGAAGAGGAGACTTGTGTTTTATGGATATGAATTACAGGAAGTTGTGGGCATCCATCAGGGTTCTGGGAACTGAATTGGAGTCCTCTGTAAAAGCAGCAAGTACATTTACTTAACCAATGACCGTCTCTTTTACAAATTAAAGCATAAGAACTAAGAATATATGCTAAGAGCTGAATCAAGTCATAAATTGTGCCATCATTTATACCCCAAATCTCACACTCATAATAGATTTTCCTTTTGTAAAACCGCCTATCTATGATTACATGCTGCTCTCATTGAGGCTTAAGTAAGCAGTAATCCTGGCCAATTGTGTCTCTGAAATAGACATTACTCTTTATATTACCAAGAGTGTTTAAAAGAATGCCTAATACAAGTTAACCTCTGCTTGTCCTAACATTTCATTCAGTTCACTATTTATAGACTTAAACTGTGTTAAACCAAGGTTTACATAGTGTTAAATCAAAGTTCCCTTAGTGAATTACTCTCTCAAGACTGGAGAGGGATTTTTTTTCCTCTCAAAATAACAGAAAATCTTTGGCATAAAATCTCCATGTTTATGTGATCTTTACATTATTATTGATGTTTTAACGCAGCTTTTACATTCACTTCTACATCCCCATTGTTAGCACAATCAACAAACTTGTTCTCAGGCACAGAGTATAACAAGGAAACTCCTGAGAGGATAATACAGGGTCATTCATAAATGATTATGGGTGTAAAATGTGCTCTTGGCTGTTGGGATAGGGAGATCGGTGCTGGTTCTGGAGTCTGCGTTTCTCTGTTATTTGTTGGCTTTACTAGGAAGCTCAAATTCAGATTTCTTAATAGGAACACTATCTCAGCCTGTGTGGGGGTCAAGTAAAACCTTTCTGTGATGAGAGCATGCTCCATATGTCTAAGTGTGATACTCAACATCTTGCCTGGTGATGCTCACATCACTTCTCACGTTAGCCTTTTCCACATTGATTACAGTTCACCATTGACTCATACAAGCAGCTTTTCAATATTCCCTCTGTGATTATGCTCCCTCTTTATTTCCAGATGTTCTTATGTTTCTCCAGTGTTTTCTGTTATTTTTAATTTCTACAAACGTACATTTGCAGAATATAGTGAGGCTATACAGAATGGACTGAATGTCTTCCAGGAAAATCTTGAGGATAGTTCTCAAAATACAAAAATAAAAGTCTTAGTTCTGTATTATTTAGATTTGTTTTTCTTGATCTCTAAAAACCTGAAATGGTTTAATATCTCAGAAATACATGAGGATATCTAGTAAGTACATATTGATATGTTGTGAATGTATTGAAAATACTCAGTTTCAGTGGCATGTACATTGAAATTGTTTTAATACAGTTAAATATATTTCCCGTGTTTCCTTCAAAACATCATCTCATGATTTTTTTAAGTCTTCTCAAACCTCAATTTTATTCATTCCATACACCTGGAATCTTTGATTCGCCAGATACCAAGCACTTAGTGTTACTAAGTATTTTATTCAGCGTTAAACATTTTGATAGATTTTTCACATTGAAAATGGGAGATGAGCAAACTTAGTTGAAATTCAAATTCAAATTATCAGAAATGCACAAACCCAGAAGTCAAAGGTTTTTTTTTTTCCACCAGTGTTAACACTGGGGACTTTGGTGTGGTTTTTCTATAGCAGCTACTAACTATTTTTTTTGGCCCTAGAAATTACCTGAAATATTTTCTCTCTGTCTCTGTCTGTCTCTGTCTCTGTCTCTCTGTCTCTGTCTCTCTGTCTGTCTCTCTCTCTCTTACTGCTTCTCTGCTTAAACATAAAGAACCAATCACAACTGGTCAAACATCCAGTGTGCATTTTTCTTAGCTCTGAAAGTCTTTGTGCCACAGGCAAAAGTAACCTAAAATTTGTGTTCTTCTAAAAGTAACATAAATCTCCAGTACCTTTGAAATTATAGATTTACTACGCATATTACTGAAACATTCATAGTGGTGTAGCTATGACTGATTATAAATAAAATGATAAATTGAAGCGCAACTTCAAAGGAGATGGATGAAATTTCTGCTGTATTTAGTGTAGGAAATGTTAAGAAAGACATTAAAGAGGTACTAGGGATTGTAGAGCAAGCTTGGTATTACTGAGTAGCAGGTTTATAAGTTATAATGTAGCCCCAAATCCTAACCTATCACACTTGTTAAAACATGCTGGGATTAATATTACTTAGATAATATATGCCATTCAGAATTTGTTTTGTTCTCTGTATAGCTCAGTTATACAGTTTTCATCTATCCTACATGTTTTGATGTTAAAGGCATTTATCTTCTATTGTAGACAAAGCTACATAATAAAATTGTACTGTATAGTAATTTTCAATAAATGAACATAAAGCACATCATAATCATAATTATTCCAAAGTAGGCCTAGAATGCTTAGCATAATTTTGCTGCCAACAGATAGTTTTTATTACAAGTAAGCTTGAAAACATTTGAGAGTGCACTCTCCCCCATGGCTGTCATTAATCTCTTTACCCCAATATAATGCAGGAAGAAAAAAATAGCCAGTGGTATGGAGGTGTGTGTGCTCTGCCCCGATATTACTTGTAGCCTCCCATTTTACATCTTCAATACCAGGCTCTAAATTAGTAATAGGGAACAATAATACTCTAGCTGTTTGTATAATACAATTGTTTTCAATGGATTCTACATCATCTTTAAAAATAAAGTTATTGAACATTCAGCTTATAGTAAAATGACGTTCCGTTTTATTTATGATTTCACAAATTATAAAGGTATGTCCCTGAGCTCATATTTTGGAATTTTAAAATGAGTCCTTATACCAAATTTACTGCTATCTGAATGTTTTTACCATTTGATTTTCAGTCTATAAACCAGAACCCTTTTATGCATAGAATCATGTAGCTAAACATCCAAATACATTGCCCACCCATGCGTGATGATTAATTTTTTATTGAACAAAGCCTTAAAATATAGAGCATTAGTTGATTATGTGTAACCAAATGATGTTAGATGTCCACGGGCAATTATCATAAAATATTAATGCAATTTTATCTCACAAAAAAGATAAAAATATGCACCCACATGCTTTTTGACTCAGTTCCTTCATTTTTTTTGCACATTAAAAATGCATATCAGAGCTTCCAACTCAATTGCTTCAGATATGGAGTTGCTTTATTTTTGAGAAACTCTAAGTTTGCTCGAGTGCATCTGAGATAGTAGGAGTCACACAAAGTTCCTATGGTAACGCTTCCTGAAAGCTAAGGCCAACTCACGTTCCTTTCTTTAATAATACATTTAGAATCCTTATTAGAAAATGAGCTACAGTGTAGCACTCAGAGATAAACTATGTTGCAGTAGTCTCTTGAAAAGAAGATAGAAATAAGTTGCTTAATAAAGTCTCAATCATTCCTTAGGTTAGCTAATAGAAGCACCCGTGGTTATAAAATTAATCAGTCCCTGCTATTACTGCAAATTGGTGGAGATTGTATTGACACATCTTCATCTGCATGTCTCATCAGAGGTGTCCGTGCCATTTAGCTATGAAACCCTGGAGGCTTCCTCTGCACAGAATCTTATAACACTTCAATTAAGGGACACCAAGCTGCCAGGCAGACAGCGGCACATTTATTTCTTGATGACTCCTTAAGTTGTGCCACAGGCCTATCATTAAGAGAATATTTTTCACAGCAGGTTGCAAAGATCCTCGTGCCATTAAAAGGAATTGAAAAAGCATCAATTTGTTGTTCCCACCTAACACAGATATTTTTCATTGCTGGGACAGCCATTAAAAACAATCTGTTTTATTGCATTCTGAAAAGATCACATGAAGTACACATAATGATTTATTTTAAAGATGACATTAGGATTAAAACCACTGTGAAAATGTACTCTTTGGAATAAATATTTAGGAAAACAAAGTTTAAAATACACTTTTTTTTTTACACCAAATTATGAGGAGACTTTTATTGATACCTTGAATGACTTTGATGGTGCCTTGAAAGAATGTTTTTTTTGAAAAGGATGAGGGTCATTGGAAGACATGTTTCAGAAAAATGCAGGCCTTGAAACTGCCAATGGAAATTATTTGAAAATTATTAATATAGGAATGAGTTCTCAGGGACCTAATGGCTCAAGTGCTTCTTTGGAAGGAACTGTGTGGGGATCTTTTGAAGGATGAAGTTCAATGACATTAATACATTGTAAAATTCTGATTTTCAGTCAGTATGACTGAAAATCAACTCTAGCACTCAATTCCAGTCATTTGGTTATACTAAGGCAGCTAGAAACTATAGTACCCATATGACATTGCGGGAGACATTCCAATTTCCTTTGCAGCATTTCTCATTACCATACTTGGTCACTATTGAACAAAATGAGGAAAAATACATTGTGCTGTCTTCTTTCTCTTATTGTTTATGAAACTTTAGAAGCTTTTAGCAACGTCTTTAAAGGAAATGGAAGAAATAGCTCATCACTCTGATCAGAGTTGGACAGATTTTTCTAAACAAAGACAATTACAAAGTAGAAACAGCTTTATAACAATGCATTTTATTCTGTCTTTGTGTTTTAAAATGTTAACAGCCCCCGTGTTGTATCAAATAGAGTCCCTGTACTAGTATTAGTCTGAGACTTGCCAACTTATGGAAGTGAGAGATGAGAAAACATGGACAAGAAGAACTCTGTGAACCAGAAAACATGGACAAGAACTCTGTGAATCCTGTGGTGTGCCACTGATGTCACTTCAGCCTGTGTCATTCCTCCTTAGGTTAGTGGATCATTGGCTGACAGTGCTCTGCTGACTTCTTTTCTGTAGGCTGTCTTAAGCAGGATCTATTCCTTGTGAACCAGGTCATTTCTTTCTCCTAGAAACAGCCCACATTCAGAGACTAGTCCATGGGATGGGAGCTACACTGGCTCTGTTCTCTTGCTGCTGCTTCAGACCTCTGAACATCGCTCTCAGCTCTAGTTATGCCCTTTGTGATGAATGCCACACAATACAAAGTTCCCTTTCATCTAGAATGACGACTGTCACTGTAAACTAATGTTAACCTATTCAGCATAGGAACACACCACAATAAACTTCCTACACGTAATTCTCCATGTCAAGTCCAGTCAGTCTCAAAGAATAGGCTTAAGAGATCATGACACCTGCCTAAGGTGGAAAATTTGATTTGTTATTCATGAAAGGGTATACATATGAGTCAAATAGAGACTTATGCTGCCATGGAAGGTCTTGTACCAAAAAAATAGGTAAACTCAAGGAAAATGCCTTGTAGGATGTATGTTCTCATCATAAATAAAATTTCCCTTTGCTTCCTGAACATGTCTGGATTGTGGTTGGGTAAGAGCCTGGGCTGGAAAGAGTGTGAGAGGAGACTGGGAATTTGTATGGAACTGCTCACCTCACCATAGTTACAACTGAACCACAGGCAGGGTTAGGAGATGTTACCTAAGACAGAGAAACATTGCAACAGGGAGTTACTTAACTAAAGATCTGGGATTATTGGTTTTGAGAGAGCCATGATGGATTTAGTCAGAACTCTGATTTAGTGTGTAATGTGCAACTAAACATGTAATAAAGCTTATATTCGTGGCATGGATCTATTCTCTCCATAGGGCTTTCCCTTCCTCTCCCTTCTTCCATCGATTGTCTTATTAACTCTTTTAGAAATAATGGAACATTATTAACTTGGCAATTTAAACTCTCTGATCCTCAATTTTCTCATGGGTAATGAGGGGATAAGAATTTATTTTACAGGATCATTTTTCCATCATTTCCATTAATTCATTCACTCACTAAACAAATATCTTTTGATCCTTCTCTGTCAGCTCAGTGAACCTTCCATGTTGGTCCCCTCCATACTAAAAAGGGGCTATGAATTTAATGGAGAGTAAAAAGAAATTGAAAAATTGAAAACTATAAACTAATAAAAAAGAATCATTAACTTTTTATGTCATAGACCAGGTGAAGGACAGCTATTAAATAAATAATGATGTAAATACATGTGGCACAAAATGTTTGTTCTGTGCCAGAGAGTAAAAAGACAGCCTCTACCCTTCACAGGGACTTGTACAAAGACCAGAATGTCTACAAGGCTGGAAGGAAGAGCCAATCATATGGAAATGCTCCTCTGAGATGTTAATAGCAGTGGGCCAAGTTGGAATGATGGAAAGATCACACTGCAATACAATTCCAACTGCAACTGAGGCTGAGTCAGAAGAATCACACACCAGGGTTGATTTAGACAACTTAGTGAGGTCCTGTTTCAAAATAGAAAAGGGGAGTGTGAGGACTAATATATAGCTGAACATATAGCTTGATACAGCCAGATCAGGCCATAGTTCATTCTCTAAGAACCTAGCACTGTGAGAAAAGAAAGGACAGACAGGAAAAGGAAGGAAGAGGGAGACATAACATATTTTTAAAGAAAAGGGGAATGGGGAGAACATGATAGTGAGGAAGAGAAGCCGGTGAAGGAAGAGTCTGAGCTACAGCATGGAGACACTCAGACTATGGAAGTCAGTATAGCTAAGAAACAAAAGAAATCTTCCAACAGCTGTAAAGCAGGAAAAGGTAAGGGATCTGATGTCTGGTTACTCATATTTAATTTGATGAACATGGTATTCTGGAAAGGTAAGTGGGGTCATAATTTTGTGCAAAAGGATTGACTTCAAAAAATAGCTCATGTGCCAAGCTTACTTAGTATTTTCATGGAGCTGGTGGAATTTGCTTGCAGTTCCCTTGGACTCTTGTCTCTTTTGTATCTTCCTCCTCCTCTTACACTTTCTAGCTCCCTCTATCCTAATAAGTGTTAGCATGACTTGAGGAAAACATTAAGGGTCAAAAATCACTGTATTCTTAAACAAGAGTCTATCAAACAGAGCCTGTTGTACTCCTGGGAAATTTGTGCTGTCCAGAAATACAAAGGGAGTTTCCCAAACTGTTCTGCTAGGTTTTATGGGACAACAAAAAGTAATCCTTGTGTACATGGTATTGTTGGAGGAAAAGGAGAAGAGATTAAAAGTCACCTGAGAGATGAAATTATATATAAAGAGAGGTCCAGGGTGTTGGGTGAACCAGAAGGGGTAAGTTACATGTGAAATGACAATGATTTCTGAAAGGGAAGTTTGAATACCAGGGTATCAGTCTAGAAAGTGAATATATTTTAATGAATACTTTTAATGAGGTATAATAGAGTCCTTTGTTGACAGAAAAAGGGAAAACATGGAAAAATAAATATTAAGACTGTGATAATATTGGTATATAAAATACATAGACAAATATGTACATACAGCAAACTTTACTTAGCATAAAATTATTACAACAAACAAAAATACTATGAAAATATTTGTTTGAAATCTTTTTAAGCAAAAAATATTAATTAAGTTGTAGGTGAGAAGAAATAAAACAAAAATAAGGAAAGTTTTGGGTATAATAGAAGAATTACCATCCCAATTTTTCATAAAAACAACAAAGAATATATTTACTTCTGGCTACTCTTTCTGAGCTTATTAAAAATTGTCTCACTACAGTTTGTTTCTTTTGGATTTATTGGCACACGAATTAGCAAATGTGTTATATGTGTATTTTGGTCACTTTGATGCATGTTCCCCAGACCACCATACTTTGGAGACACACAAGGCTGTTAATTCCCTTGTGCTCCCTTTGAAGTTGGCATCTGTCCACATTCCCATCCACACATAAGCACTGAAGGACTTTCCTTGTCTATGCATTAGTTTGAATTTTCTAGAAATTTCTATGAATAGAATAATACAACAAAATTCTGGCTTCTTCCGTTCTGTGTAATTACCTTGTGATTCATAATTTTGTTTTATGTATCATTACATAGTTTTATGTTTTGTTAGACTATATTACATGATAAGAGTACATTACAAATTGTTCCAATCACCTGTTAATGGACACTCAGCTCATTTCCACAGCCTATCTACTACCAACAAGGCTGTCATCACTAGCAATGTACAAGCCGAATGTAAATATATATTTTAATTTATCTGGTAAACACTTAGGCATGGAAAGACCAGATGTCATAGCAAGCTTATAATTATTACAGAAATTTCCAAAATGTTTTCTTAAATGATTATGCCATGTGACATTTCATTACCATGTTTTAGACAAACATTTCATAGAGTAGCCTTGTCAAAGATAAACCGCACCTGCAGTCAGAGTTTCCCTGTAATGAAAACAAAGTTTAGGGATATCATCTAAACTGCTGTGTCCATGGAACAAGTAGGAAATCTACGACCTGTGTGTGTGTATTGTAGAATTTGAGGACCTTGTCAGAAGGCTCCAGGGAAAGCTCTTAGGAATGGATAATTGTGCTATCTCTCACTTTGAATATATATGATTCTTGTCTATGGATTTGCTGGCCTTTGCTTGACTTGGATAAATGAATAGAATGGAAAATTATTTTAGGTCAGGAGATGGTTCATTGGCTGTACAAGGTCAAGGCAAAGCTTTCTATGCTTGACTGGATTGCAAGCCATGAGCTGATATTGATTGGCGAAGAGATATACAAGACCCTGTGATAAACTAACAGTCTCCTTAATTTAAGAGAGTAGCTCTAATTCAGATGAAGTGCTACTTAAATTTGTAACCATATCCCTGATTTCATTGGTTTAATGGCTTTTTTACTTTCACTGTTGATTTTGTTTCAAAAAACAGATAAAGATTCAAGGACCAACAGGAGGAAAAACAGCTGGAGAAGGAAGAGGATAAGGCACCTGGAGGAGGTTAATGGATGAAAGTGCTCTCTCTTTGTTTCCATTTTTAATAAGACAAACACATTATGTAAAATTTAAAATGTGAGAAGTGTACATAGATGTGGAGATGCAGCCTCCAAGAGGCACTTGTGGTTTTTGATGCTGCTGTTGGCACTGTTTCTTCTTACTACTGACCGGCACTTTGGTTACTATTCCAATGCCTGGAAGAGCAGAAACAATGTCAAAATCACTGCACCTGTCTTAGTATAGCATCTCATCACCATAGCTACGGCAAACCAAGAACCATTTGCTCTCCAGAGAAGAAATGGAAGGCATGGTAGACACTATTTGGGTGCTAATATCTAGGGCTGCAAGTGGTCACCACCAAGGTCACCATTTCTTTCTTTTTATCACCAGCAGCTGCATTCACAAATGAAAGCATGATTAAAAGTTTTTGTTGTTTTTTGTTTGTTTGTTTGTTTTTGCAAATTATTAAGGCTAATAGTGACAAGGCCCTGCAATATTTGGGAGATAGCTTTAACAAATTATTAGCTATTGTTTGTTTTAAAGTAAAATTTCATTGTTCATCTTATATTTTACCTGGCAATGTTCTTGCCAATGCTCTCTCCATAGGGGACTATGACATCCCTCATCACTGTGGTAGCAAATTGTAATATCAAAGCTTACAGAAGTAGGACACTACATTTAAAATGAGCCATCAGAGATCCACAAACTCCAGTGCGTTCTTTCAAACAAGGTTACAGTGTTCTCTGTTTACAGAAGCACAGCTCCAGAATTGAGAGTCGTTACTGTAACCAGTGCCCCAAATAGTCATGCTGGGGCAACTATCTTTGTAGACAAACACTGAAGTAATTAGAAAGGATAACACTCAACATAATGAATACATTAATAGTTCACAACTAATGCTCTTGTCCTGATTCTGTATTTCAGCTGCTGTAAGGGTATTGTATTAGTCCTACCACAGCACAGCACAATAACCGGTGATGCAGTAGTAAACAATTATTATTAAATATTCATTGCTTAAAAGATATGCAAGTAGAAGATATGCAGCCAGTCTATTATTTTAAGATGTGAATGCCTAAATATATATTTTGAAGTTTTAAATGTTTTCTTTGTTTATTTTTGAGATTTTTGTTTAGTTCATTCTTAATTGGCATATAGGTGTACTATTTCTGATATACAGGATAATAATTCGGTTGATGTCTAAAAATGTGTTTTGATCAAGTTAGGAAAAATTAGAAATTCTCGCACCTTAAACATTTATTATGCCATTGTGTTGGGAAGCTTCCAAAGACTTAATGTTCACTTCAGTGTTGTTTGCAAATCAACACAAAGTGCAGTGACATTTCCATTTTCCCATCACATAACTGAACAAGTCTGAAAAATTATTATGAAGTTAATATGACTATATTAATATAAATATATTTTACTAAAGGAGAATAGAGTAGAGGGATGCTCACTGTATAAAATATACATGATATGAAATAGATTTAAATAAACCAACTTTCCAAAATTCACTGTTAAATGCAGTGTAGTACCAATAGAATCGCAAGAAGTGGGTGCACATGTAAATGACTTTGTGAGTGTAAAAAGACTCTCATGACTGAGATCAGTCAATGCCTTTAATTTGTTTTATTCTATTACGCTTTGATTTCAAGAAAATCAGGACTCACTTTCTTTGCAAATATCACCACTCACCCTAATTGTCACTGACTCACTTATTGTTCAAATGTCCAAGGGTTTCATAAATGTAAAAATAGTTTCATAGTTTTTCAATTCAAATGAGGTTCATGTATTTTATTTATAGAAAGTCTTTTTTTTTCGACCAACCATTTTTTCCTGTAATTTATTGAAGAAATTAAGTTATCTCTCTAATAACATTTCTCATGGTTCAGAATCTGCTAATTGCATGTAATACTGATTTCCAATTTCTCTGCCTTAGATTTTCTTGTACATTAGTAATTTAAATAGAAGCTGTGAAGACTAAGTTAATTTTTCATTACTTGTTTGGAAAGGGTACTTTCTAGACTCTTCCATTTAGAGGCACACAGTGTCTGTCCCATTGCATCTTTCTTTGATAGTCTAGTAGTCGGGAGTATGTATAGTCTATAGTCTACACAGAATAGATAGCAAAACAGAGATAACGTTAGTAACGTAATAGGAGTATTTCATCATTAATTGAATGCTATTTTAAAAAGCAACATTTTTCATCTGCTATTCAATCATCCATTGCGCATCCATTTGTCTAGAAAAGGCATCATAAATATGTCATTACATTTGCTGACACAAATGTGACAAATACAAAATCCTCCTCCTTGATATGAAGACTCAGTTCAAAACTTAGTAAATAATGTAGTTTGATATTGACGTAGATACATGAGGACAAAGCAACTGAATGGAATAAGGGTCATTAGAGTAAATATTCATCTAAATTAAATTCTAATAGAAACATTTAGTGTAATGGAGACATGTAATTATTTACAATGAAGAGACATCTTTTCTTCCTCACGATTTCCTGATCTATCCATACTTAATAAATTTGGAGTATCCTCCTAAATATTCAGATTTTTTTTAAAGCTCAGTGTTTTGTTTTCAAAATTGGTGATTTTTATATTATTTTCATATCATTCATTTCATTTCATATCATAGCTGAGTAATGGTCAAATGGACTAAGTGTGTTTCTGAGGACTGCTGACAAAACAGATATCTGAGGGGACAACTTCTATGTCTAGGGAGTGTGACTCCTAATGAATACAGTATATGAAGGTACCTGTATATAGGAATATTACAGAGATGTTCATGCTGTCAGACTATGAAATAAAATGGGTGCTAAAACCACTAGTTATTCATTGGAATGCACAAAAAAGTGGAATATTGTTTCACTGCATTAAAAAAAAATACAGGTTTAATTGCCAGCACACACGAGGCAGTTCACAACTGTCTCTAATTCCAGTCCCAGGGAGTCTAATGTCATATTCTGGCCTCAGTGAACAGCAGGTACATACATGGAACACAGATAAACATATTGGTAAAATGCACATTCACATAAAACTAAAATTTAAAAGCTGCATGTTAAAACTGAACAAATGACTCTATGCATGATGCCTAAAAGAATTCTCCTTAATAAAAATGTGGTCACTATGCTTTTTCCAAACTTCATTCCTCAAACTTTGTAAGTTACTGGCTTTAAAAAACAGGATCTTTGTGACTGACACTGTTCTCTAAATATTCAGCAATTTTTGTTTACTGAGCACCTATGGCGTGTCAAACATTCTTTTAGGCACTGACATTCTAGCCATGGAAATATTCAGTTTTCATAGTACTCATATAAGAGCAAAAGAAATCACATGCAATACAGTGCTTCTGGTTTTCTCAGAGTCTATCGTTGAAAGGATCCGGGATTGAGTGATGGAGAGGTATATTTTAGGAAGACTGAATAAAAGACCTTTGGATGAGAACAAAACTGGAATAGAGACCTGATGTGAGGGAAGAGTCAAGCAATGCAGTCAGCAAAGGAGAATCCTCAGCATTTATTATTAATGTACTCGCTATAGGTTAGCACTATATCAGTTTAAACTCTAAAATGAGGGACAACATGCCAGCACTGAAAAAAAAAAATAGATGTTTTAAAAATTCATGCATTGCCAAGAGTATGTTTCTTTGAAAAAAGAGGAAGAGGAAGAGGAAGAGGGAGAGGGAGCGGGAGCGGAAGCGGAAGCGGAAGCAGAAGCAGAGGCAGAAGAAGCAGAAGAAGCAGAAGAAGCAGAAGAAGCAGACGAAGCAGACGAAGCAGACGAAGCAGAAGCAGAAAGCTAGATACAGGCTTTAGTAATACTGCAGGGTGTTTTCTACTTCTGGTTTGCCAATTCTTTCAGCCTTGAGTCACAGCAAAGTTGGGATCTCTTACAGATATACCCAAATTTTATTTGCATAATATCTTTTTCTAGAGTACAGTTTAAAGGAGCTGTCTGATATTTTTGCTTAGTGTGTCAGTCACCTTTGTTTGTTTTTAATGAAGAGTGCTTATTTTGAATCCATAGCACAAGTAGTTACAGTTTTTTGGACACCTTTCCCCTGAAATCCCTTTCTTCTCTAGACAAAACCTCAATGAATATTAGGTGTAGATGACTATTGGCGAAAGCATACAGATTCTACCAAAAAACCCTAAGCTTTTAGAGTAAGTGCATTTGAATGTTTATGAGGACATTTAAGTTATAATGAGTAAGGCAGAGGCAGGCGGATTTCTGAGTTCGAGGCCAGCCTGGTCTACAGAGTGAGTTCCAGGTCAGCCAAGGCTATACAGAGAAACCCTGTCTCGAAAAAAACAAAACAAAACAAAAGTTATAATGAGTAATTTAAGGGTTGACTTCTATAATTTTTCAGATGTCCCAAATACACTTTCCAACAATTCTGCCTATTTCTGTGTTCTGTCATCAGTCACTGTTACGCAAATTCACTGCATGGCCTCTACACGGATATGCTGTTTTGAGTCACTCTGTTTCTGAGTTTCTAAAGGCCAGAAGACAGATTAAAACTGAAAATCTCTTACCCAACGAAGTATTTCTTGGTAGGTCAATTGAGCACATCGTAAGAAAGGATAACAAAGGCCTAATTAATGAAAATGACAAAATGATTAAAGAAAATGTATAGAATGAATATTTAGGATATCTTGATTGCCAAATGTACATCAAAAATCACCAGGAGTCACTGGGCTACTTACCCTTTCTTTACCTTCTGGATACCCATTTACTTTTTAATTTACTAAGCCAATCTTTATCCAGCAAGGACTTGTTAAGCATCTGATGCTAATCTGAATGATCTGTTATCAAAGAAATTTTCAAAGCATAAGCATTGATAGGTAATATGGACACCTAAACTACTGTGGTATAATTTGATGATTACACTGTTAATTGTGTAAACCTTGGTTTAGTAAAGAGGTGAGGAAGGCCTAAAACTTGAGCAAGAGAGAGAGAGAGAGAGAGAGAGAGAGAGAGAGAGAGAGAGAGAGAGAGAGAGAGAATATCAGCAAAAGCATCCTGAGAGCATTTTCCTTTGGCTTTTAATGATAATTCTAGTGTTACTAAATTAGAGCTCTAAGCTCAGAATATCAATTCTCCACGACCATCACATAGATGGTCATGCATTTCCTTTAATTCTATCATTAATTATAGCAAAGCAGTTGGAGTCACCACCTCTTCTGGCCATTCCCAGAAATGCTCACCTCCTCCCCTCTCTTAGCCAGTGGTTTTTCCAGGAATAAGCAATGACATAATCTGAACTACATAACAATAGTATCAAAGCATTAGGCCATTCCTGGAAATACAACATTCAGAAATTGAATGTCCAAAACCTGAACCGGGCGAAGGTTTCACTACATATGTTTGAGATACCCCTAAATTATCTTTCAAAGCAGAGACATCGTGTTTGTAGGGAACCTTCTCAGACTTCCAGAGAGAAGAAATAGTCAACTGGTTTATAAGATGCTGTTGATTTCTGCAGCAATTTCCTTCAGAAGAGTAGATGAGCGTCAATAAATGCTCATTCATGCTGAACTTTTGGTAATCGACTCACAAGGAACTTTAATGTAATTTGTTTTTACATAAGATAGGGTCATAAAATGCATCATTTTTCTTAGCCAGTTCATACTTGGAAGATTTATCATTAAGAGGTTTTATTCAAGGCCAGACACTTAAAACAAATCTGAGTATTTCTCTCCCACTCTAGCAGAATCTTCCTGGTAAAGAACTGAAGTGCTTCAAATACCCTAGTAAATTATATTTTCTCATTTGGAACATTGTAATAGATTTCTCTACAGAGTGATTTATCATACAACAATTAGGAACCCAAGGGAATTAGATGACCATTTTAAATTTTATCAGCTTGTTTCAATAAACTGTTAATGTGACCCTAATGTTTGGGAAGCACTTTGATATAATCAGATTTCGGTTGTTCAATCTACTGACATTAATGGCTACCTCATTAATCATGGCATTCTCGCTGAGACCTTGGAAGCTGAGCTAAGTTCAGTGCACCGGTTCTTACGATAATAAAAACAGGCAATTTTCGGTAGGGAAATATTCTTACTTTAACTACCAAACAGGTTTTGTTATTCCGTGGGCACTAGCAGGGGTGACTGAAGCTCACAAAACAACAATTAAGATGCCCTTAGACACAATTCCCAAAGTAGACATTTAACTCAAGTTCTCCTTCAATCATTACCTAGTGATGATTTTTATTATTTAAAAGTATAGATCTATATGACAAGATCTAAAATGGGCCAAATGATTAATACATAATAAATGGATGTCTTTCAAGCCCTGGTTGAATTCTGATGCTTTATGCAACTCCTGCAGAGACGAAATGTGCCCTTCTGTTTTGAAACTCAGAGCTAACCTGCAGCACTCTTTCTTAAAGGAAGCAGGGAAACTCGATTTATAAGTTTTTGTAAAATTGTGTGTAAAAGGTAAAGGTTGATTTTAGTACTTCTGATTTTTTTCATTTTGATGACAGACATCTATGCCCCCCCCCACCATCTTTTAAATGTCCACAGAGCTGAGAGAAGCAGTAAATATTGTTTTTATAGAAGTTTCATTAAGTTTCCCACAAGGATTACTGGCAAAGAACGACTGTCAAATATATATCATAGCAGCTTCTAAAGTTATGGTTTTATTTTATTAGTGTTTCTTGTTAAATTTAATAGAACAGGTACCTATTGGAAGAAGTTTATAAAACCTAGTGTGGTTAGCTGAAAAGAAACAAAAAATCAAAAGTACTCAAGTCATCCTGAAATGTTCTTTGCTTTAAAATGATCATTTGCAGGTTCAAGGAACTCTCATCATTCAATTTCTGGATTTATATTATTTTCAGAGATGAAACTGTAGGAAACACAGCCATAAAATGGAGTATAAAATACATAAACATAGAAACAAGGCTTCCCCTTCCCATAATAGTCTTTTTAAAATGTAATATACCTTAACCACCAATCCCATTTTAGTTTACTTTTTATTTATATTATCTGAGTGCACATTCTAGGCAGAGAATTGTATCAGAATTCTGAGTCCCTTGCAGAAATTCCAGTGCAAAGAACTTCTCATATTGACATGAAATTGCATATTCTACGATGGTGCTGACTGATCCATTCAGTCATTAATATCTGTTGAGTACTTTCTGCTTATGAATGTTGTATATTCTATAATTTGTATTATAAAAATAATGAGGATAATTTAATAAACTTTATCCTTTTAAATAAATTATATGTATTTCCCTTTGTGTTTTGTACTCTATGACTGTATGTTTGTTAAAAGAGTAAATGTGTCCATAGGCTAACAAATTATATAAAATATAAAAATATAGACAATTATAGCCCTCAATTGAAGACTCTGCTGTTTCAGGACAAATCATTTGTAGAGGAAAAATTTTTTTAGGAAAGCAAGAATGATATTTGGTTGCTTTACAACCTGATTAGAAGGCATAGCTGTGTGTCATTGTGTGTCAAGTTGCAACTATTAACCACCCTATAAAAATGTTCCTCTTCGTATGTGAAAACTATGGAGATCATGAAAAAAACACTGTGTAGTTCTTCTACAAGGAGGAATACAATTGACTGACAGGCCCAACTACTGTCACTGACAGCACACAGCCACTTTTTGTCCAGGGTCACTCTTTCCCAAGAGGCTTCTAGTACAGATATTGTCCAGATGTTGTAAGAATCAGGACTCCTCTGAAGGGCAGTTTGGTTGATAGTTTCTACTGAACCCACCAGAGCACTCTTAGGCTCATGCTGCAGAGTAATACTCTTCCTGCATAACCTTCCTCCTTCTTCTTTCATATACCTAGATTTGTCCTGGGGTCTGAAGGCTGGTTTTCCAACCTTCAGACCCCAGGACAAATCCAAGCTTCCTCCCCTTTTTCCTACCCATGTTTCCTTCCAGTAGATTTTAACTGTGATCTTTACACCTTGAGGTCTGCAACACATAAAGTGTTGTTCACTGCTTCCTACTAGCTTATATATGTATTAGCAGTTTGGTTCTTATCTAAAAGAGAATTCATAGCTCTTAAAATGATGCATTTCTAATTGTGACTTTCTCTGCAAACACACATAGTAAGTACCTTCACGTTTATATTTGGTTTCTGGGGAGTAAGATATTTTCAATGGCTGTACTTAGAACTGTGACAAAACAGTGCTGGCATTTATTAGACAAGCTTTAATTCTGTTGTTTGGGTTCAACTTAGAGACTAGAAATAAGTAGGTATGCTGTAGAACTATGTACCCATTTGATGGCCCTGGATTCTACCTTAGATTATATAATATAAACCAACCTTAGATTATATAGTATTAACCATAAAGATGAAGTTTTATATATTCTGGATATTAGCCCTCTGTCAGATGTAGGGTTAGTGACGATCTTTTCCCAATCTGTAGGCTGCCATTTTGTCCTACTGACAGTGTCCTTTGCCTTACATAAGCTATTTACTTTCATGAGGTCCTACTTGACAACTGATCGTAGAACCTGGGCCATTGGTGTTCTGTTCAGAAAATTGTCTTCTGTACCATTGCATTCAGCAAAGTGGTTGGATATAAAATTAATGGAAATACATCAGTAGGCCTCCTTTATACAAATGATAAACAGGCACAGAAAGGAATTATGGGAACAATACTCTTCACAATAACCACAGATAATCTAAAATATCTTGGTGTCACTCTAACCAGGCAAGTGAAAGATCTGTATGGCAAGAACTTCAAGTCCCTGAAGAAAGAAATTGAAACAGATATCAGAAGATGGAAACATCTCCAATGCTCATATGTAGGTAAGTTTAATATAGTGAAAATGATCATGTTACCAAAAGCAATCTACAGATTCAAGGCAATCCTCATCAAAATTTTAACACATTTTTTGCAGACCTTTGCAGTGCAATTCTCAAGTTCATATGGAAAACCAAACCAAACTAAACCAACCAAACAACAACAACAACAAAACCCATAGGATAGCTAAAACAATCCTGAACAATTAAAGAACCTCTGAAAGAATCACCATCCCTGATCTCAACTTGCACTACAGACCAATAGTGACAAAAACTGCCTGGTATTATTACAGAAACAAGCAGGTTCATCAATGGAATAGAATTAAAGACCCAGAAATAAACCCACACACCTATGGACACTTGATTTTTGACAAAAAAGGCAATATCATACAAAGGAAAAAAGAATCTTCAACAAATGGTGCTGGTCTAATGGGATGTTTGCATGTAGAAGAATGCTAATTGATCTATATTTATCACCCTGCACAAAACTCAAGACCAAGTGGATTAAGGACCTCAACACAAAACTGGATACACTAAATATAATAGAAAGGAAAATGGGAAATAACCTTGCACACATTGGTACAAGACCATCAGACACCTTCACTTTGTATTCTGCTAATTTCTACTATATTACTCATCTCTGACTATTCCTTTTGTTTATTTAGTACAGTGATTTTCAAATCTTTTCTTGGATCATAGATTCTCCCCTGTAAAACAAATAATATCTACAAACAGAAAATTTTGATATTAAGAATATAGATATTCAACCATTTAACCTCTTTCCCACAGGGGCCTTTAGACTTTTACCTTAAAGTTTGAAAGCTGCCATTCAGATTACTGCTTTTTTTTTTTTTTTTTTTTTTTTTTTTTTTTTTTTTTTTTGGATCTCAGACTAAATTTATACCTCCACATGCTGTAGGAAGGTATTTACGGACCTTACTCCATATGGTGTCATTTTTCCACTGTGACAAAACCTTCTATGAATGACAGTAGACATTACATATCTGAAGCTGCCACCAAAGTTCTTCTAGGGAGACAATTGCCTTTGTTTAGCAAAATACTTTGATAAGTCTTTTATAGAGTAGCATCTGAGACTCTCAAGTCATGGGCTTTGACATCACATTTGAAAGTGACATGTAGTCTGCTCTGCCAAAGGAATGTATAAAAACTAGAGAGTTTGACAAGTATGCAGGAAAAAGTTAGGGGAAAGAAGCAGCAGATAAGAGTCAAGCAACAGAGATGGGTAGAAGCCTGAATTATTTTTGTAGACGCCAAAATGAATGATGTTTACCAGTATAATTTCCACCACTTGGTATAATTATACAGGGTTTTCATTAGGGACTGTCATCTATGTGCTACAGAAACTTTAGCTTATTGAATTATTTTCAAGTTTTAATCCTCTAGATCAGTTATGTTCTTACTTTATTAATAAAGTAAATAAGATCAAGGCACCCTATCTATGTATACTTTTAAATACATATTAATTGGCATGTTTTTAATTAATATATGCTAGTAAGTAGAGGGAATATGTTAGGTGAAAGGAGGTGTCATTCCGGCTTCAGGAATTATATTTTTCTGCTATGTGCTTGTGCTGGAAGATTTAGTGTGTGTGTGTGTGTGTGTGTGTGTGTGTGTGTGTGTGTGTTGCAAAAGGAAACACATTTTAATAAGTCAAACTCTTTCAACAAGGCCACTGCTAAAGAAGTCAGAAATCTTGGCTTTTCTACTTCTCCATATCTTATAATAGACTCAAAGTGGGTGGATAACCAACAAGAACTGTACACCTTACCATGTGTCATTGATTACTTTAGGCACCTTTCATAGCTACTCACAGGACTTGGAACAGTGCTTTGAATTTCAAATGTCTTCTTCTGTGCTTGATGCGCCTAATTATGTCAGCACCAGCTGGAAGGAGATATTGACAAGACAGTTCAACACGGCTATGTTTCCTACATAATTCAAATTCAGTGGCAGGCTTCCACCTCCGTCTCCCCCTTCCACCTTCATCAGCATGAAGTCGAGCAAACATAGTTCTCCATATTAAATGCATACAAAAAAGAAAGAGCATGCAGGCAAGTTCTGCTATGTTTTCCATTCCTCAGTATCAAAGGTCATTAGTATCAAAGGTATCATCAAAATTAACGTCTGTAATAGCCACAGGAAATGCATGTTATGGTTGATTTCAAATAATGCTTTGATACCTTATTAATTTGGCCCTCTGATAGCAAATTTTGATTGCTGGTTTTTCTCCTTCCTGGAATGAAACAGTGAACCATTCTATCTGTTGTTGTCATCTTTGGAGTATAATGGCCTCCTAAGTCCAATAGTGGCTTTAAAAGTTGTATTTCCTGGAAGCAGTTAGTTGCTATCTTAGAATAGCAAGTTTAGACCTTTAAACAATGGTTATATATGTTTTATGTATTTTCCATGTGTGACTTAACACATATTTATAGGATGCCCACCAGGCTCTTAATACTGGGGTTACAAGACACAGGGGACACAGATTTATTCCTCTAGAATGCCCTCGCTACTGAAGGACACTGACAAGCACATAAATAGGCTGAGAGGTATACTATGACAACAAAAAGAGACAGGACATTCTATGATGCAATGGGATCCGCTGAGAGAACAGCCTATTCTTACATCTGGCATTCGGCTCTTCCTTCTCTCTCTCTCTTTTTAAATTTGAAAATAAAATTTACCTAAGAATACACACAAACACACACACATAGACAGACACTCACAAATATGCACACACAGATGCACACACATAGCCACACATGTCAAACAAAAGCATAGCTATGTAGTTTCTCTATTGTATAGCTACATCGTTATCTAGAGGATATATCATCCTCTTATATAGCTATAATATATCCTTTGAGTAGCTAATAAAAGATTTAAAGGAAATGAGCAAATTCTGCATCTGAAACTGCTTTATATAACTTGTCAGTAATCTATATATTTAAGAGCTGAGCAGACATATCTCTTTTCTCATATATAAATCTAAAAGTCTAAGCACATTGTTTTGCTTGTTTGTGTGTTTAGAAATTCTATAGCCTTCAACTTCTGTAATGTAAATAAATGAAACAAGGAGTTTGCTTTTTAGAACAATATGAAATAAATATAAGCTGACCAAAGGTCTTCATCTCCACATAAGTCCTTAAAATATGGACTGCTTCTGAAAATATACTCAGATATGTTCAAAGATTGGGCACAGGTGACAAGTAACAAAGAGGTCTCATACAGAATATGAAGGATTTCCCAGTACTAAAGCACTATTATTGTGATTTTTCTCATCACTGAACATAGGTACAGCAATACAGTACTTATGTGTGCCACTCAGTTGAAGTTCCACATTTAAACAATTTTGTGTTATTTTTAATTGAAGATTCATCCGAGTCACCAGGGAAATGAAACTATTTTCAGCAAGATTAGGGGTGTATGAATACAAATGCTGTGTTTGGTAGGATGCAGCCTTTGCCACCTCACACACCACCACATTTAACTTTATTGCTGCCTCAGCTGACAGTAGACCCCATTCGTCCTCAGCCGCCATGTCCACCTGGGCACCTTCCTTTGTATGTTGTCGCTTCTGTTTGCAACCAGGTCTGAACCACCACTGAATGTGTACCTATTCATTCTCACCCAGGGGGTACTTTGATTAGTTCAAGATGTCACTGTGGCTAGAGGCAGGGCTTTCCTATTGGGCGACCAAAGAAGTCTTCTGTTAACCTGAGGTGAAGTGCCCACCCAATTAAACGCCAGGGATAAAGATAGTGGGTCATGTATTGGATATGACTTTCCATGGCTGAAATGCAGCTGGTTGGTGTCCTTTTGCATGAGACTTAATGAATTACTAACATGTGCTTCTAATCCTTGCCCAGCATTTGACAAGGAACTTCTGTCATTTTCTGAGTCAGTACTCTTTGTGCAAGAAAAAGGTAGATTGTTCTCAAAATGCTTCTCTTCTTCTAAATAGCAAGTATAAAAAATAAATTTAATAGCAAATACATTATCTTCTGAACCAACTCAAGTAAAAAATATTAAATACTAGCCAATGTATCATATTGTTAATGAAATACAAGCAAAGCTCGAGTCTCTAGGAATATCCATTGTGCGGCTCTATCAATATGAAATGAAACAATAATTACTTGCTTCTCTGATTTGATTAAGCGAAGTTAAAAGCCATGCACTCAAATCAATTGGTTAGTTTTCCATTTGTTAGTGGTTACCAATGTGTTTGGCATTAATATACTCACAATTTTGATGGGACATGACATAAATATGCTAAGTTATAGATTATTATTAATAATGTAAAATAAAACAACCCATTTGCTAACATTTCTCTACTTACCATGTGAAAAAAAAAAACTCCTAAGTTAACTAATGTATATACTTGGTGAGGCTGTGACACTGGATTTCAAATGTAGGGCCTCTAGCACGCTAGAAGCTTTTTCTACCAGTGAGCTATACTACCAAAACACATTAACTTACCCAGTGTTCTAAACCAGTAACTAGTTGCTAGTAATTAGGTTCATTTATAAATGAGGAAACTGCTGTAGAAAGGTTAAAATACTTAGATCAATATCTTCTTTATCACGTGTTAAGGCCAGGATTTTGTTACAACTTGACTGAATTCAGAGCCTCTGCATCCCAGGGTGAAGTTGAATTAGAGAAAGCAATGCTTAAAGGGACAGGTCACTTTGACTTTGAGGGATGTTTTGCTTATCTGTGTGATCTTACTGAGGGATAAAATTTTCTTTTTGGCACTTCAGTATCTCAGTGATCAGAAGTTCTGCAAGTAGAAAAGAAGCTAGTTAAAAGCAGAAAAACACTTAGGGACGTTAATCCTGAAGACTGATTTAGAAGAAGATTGGGTTACTCTGCCAATGTGCTTCCTACCTTTGTTCTTGCCTGGCTATTCACTGTCTTTGTTTTCAGAAATGTCATCTCTTATGCACATCAACACATCTGTTCCATGTGGTCTTAGTACTGCTTAGCTCTATGTTGTACAAATTACTATAAGGCAGTTGATTTGTATTCAGTTATGTTATTAGTAAATGTGGAATAATTAATTGAATTAACATATTTATCCTCATAACTTCACAAATTTACATTTTGTAGTGAGGATCTTAAAAATACACCTTCTAAGCAATTTTAAATATATAATAATTATTATCATTATTTTGCATAATTATGTCTGTATGGTATATATATGCATGTTCACAAGTGTGTGTTGATACATGTGCACACGTGTGCCTATTGTCACAGAGGCCCCAAGGTGTCATCAGGAGTCTTACTGTATTTTACCTTACCTTACTTATTTTGAGGCTAGGTATCTAAATTCCAACCCATGTTTGCTAACACAGCCAGTCAAGCTAGCCAGCTAACTCAGAGGGTCCCTATCTCTGTCTTCTGTGCACTGGAACTACTTGTGGACTACAATAAGTGCCAGGCATTTACATTGGTGCCAAAAGTTCTAAGTTCCAATTATGCTTGCATGGCAATTGCTTTCTCTACTGAGTTATCTCTACAGCTCTGAGATAGAAACTACTGACTATAGCTCTTATGTTCTGCAGTATAGCTCAAAAACTTTGTCCTACCAAGATGAAAGATTGTGCTTTCTGGCCAACATCTCTCTGTTTCTTTTCCCTCCATCCCACTGTCCATATCCTGGTAATCACCATTTCACTCTACAAGAATTTGGCTTTGTAAGATTTTATAAATAAATAAATGAATAAATAAATAAATAAACATTATGTATTATATATAAATAAGTATATTAATAGATAATAGATAATAGACAGATCTAAGATGGATGGTAGATAGATGATAGATAGATGTTAGATAGATATTAGATAGATAGATAGATAGATAGATAGATAGACAGACAGATAGTAGTTTATCATTTTGTGTCTGTCCTATCTCATTTAGCAAAAAGTCCTTCAGAGTCATCTGTGCTGTTAGAAATAATAGTTGCTTTTTAAAATGCTGAATAGTATTCTAGTATATATGTAAACCACACTTGCTTTACTTTAATAAGATCTTAGTGTAATAAATACGTTTGAGCACCCGCTGTGTGCCAGCTCCTCTTCTTTGTGTTTGAGAAAACCTGTCAACCTTTTAGAAGAGAAATAATGACTTCCCAGTCCTGCTGTTTCCTCCTGATGGAAGTGGGAAGTGGGTTCCATTAACAGAGAAAGGCGGTGCCTCCAGCACCTGGCCTGTTTTGTGAGAGGAAGTAATTTTTGTTGGGGAGAAGCACCTGAATATTCAGTTCTTCTGTTCCTCCTAGTCTTCAGAAATCTATTCCCTGGAAAGGCAGGCATTGCTCCCCAACAACACAATATTGAGTGGACAGGAAGTGGCTTTGCTCCTGCACAGTTGACCTGGGTGAGCCCAGAGTTGTGAGGACCAGTGTCCTTTCAGTAGACAGAAGCCTGTTTTGTCACACTCCTGCCATACAGCTCAACTTAGATCTGATCAGAGTCGTGGCCAGACTGTGATATCTTGCTCTATATTTTTTAATGATTTTGCTTGTTACATTGAAGTCTGGAATCCCTGTGGGTTCTTGCTGTGCACCTGAAATCCTGCTTCTGTACCATTCTTTCAAAAGAAAGGTTCCTGGCCTGTGGTGTTTTTTTTTGTTTGTTTGTTTTTTGTTTTTTTTTTTTTGTCACATTTATGATTAACCATAAAACAGAATTGTTTAATGTGCTATTTTAAGTTTATATAAATGTGCCACATATTTATTATTCTGTAGCCAATTTTCACCGAAGTTTTTATTAAATTGTGTTCAAACAAGTTTGTAAACAGCAAGTTTATTCTTAAATACTGTGTGATATTAACCATATTAATATGTGTTAAAGGCTTTATCATTCTTCTTGTGGTGGAATCTTTGGCTGTCTTAGTCTTTCTTGGCCTAGGCTACTTAATCTCCTGGCAAAACCCTGCCCAGTTCTGGGCTTTTGCATGTGTTACTTCTGCAAGGCACAAACCCTCTGCCAACCTACTTATGTTCCACCCACATTCTCAGTGCCGAAGGCCAGCCTAGTTCCAGTATTTAGGTTTTAGTGTAGTCATTCTCCCTTTGTACGTCCTTCTCTGACCACCATTGTAGAGACCTTTACCACATGGCTGAGAAGATTGAAAGTCAAAAAACCAGGACCAAAATTTGAAAACACTTCACTGAGTTCTATACAGATGTAATATTTGAGACATCCAACTGGTAAAGCCTTTGCACTGGATTTCAACACAATTAAAATTCAAAGCAGACACATAGTTGGTAGATCAGTTTGTGCATTGAATATTCCCCTTTCTACATGTTACAGTGAATAATTTCTGATTAGAATAGTAAGTGGCTACTGACTTAAGACTCCTTATGAAATCAATACTGGAGGACATAGGAATATATATATATATATGAATACTGATTTGATATACACATAGGAATGCTGATTTGATCTATATCTATATCTATATCTATATCTATATCTATATCTATATCTATATCTATATCTATATATATATATATCAAATCAGCATTCCTTTTAAAATTCAGGGGCATTATTTTACAAAACTTACTTTGTTTATTGTAATAACTATTCTAGCTTAAATTATTATGAAGAGCTCTTACACTATATTTTATACTTACATAAGTTGAGCCTCTACCGAGATTCTTGTCTAACAAATCTTTGCTCTCAAGTAGTGAGCATCATTAGTTCTTTGTGAGGGCTTTCAAAGTTAGCTGAAGAATTAACAAATGAAAGCACACATCACACTGCTAAGTTCAATCCTGAAAAAAGAAACATATGTACCATACCCCAAATTTTTGCTTTAGTTCATTATTTTACATTGAGAAAAAATATGAGGAAATCTTATTTCTAATACACAAGGTATTTTGTAGGTAACAGTCACAGGACTACTGAGACTAAGATGTGAAAATGTCTCTTGCTTTGTGAAATGTACAGGCCACATAATGTTTCCAGTAGGGATACTCTGAAACCTTCATAAAACATTCATACCACTTGGAAAGGGGGAAAAAAGGCAAAGAAAAACCTTCTTTAATAAAACATTTGCCCCTATTACATTGTAATGCTTTAGAATTTATTTATTCAACATCACATGCAGTATATTTGAATGATATGTGCATTCAGAATGAGAGCAGGCTAGGATTATTATTTTGTAAAGAAAAACTTTCCACACAACAATGGTGAGCACTTTGGTAGAGACTTTCCTGGCTCTCTTCTCTTTAGAATGTTTTTTGTATGCTTTTAGTAGTTTGGATTTAGGCTTTTTTTTTTTTTTTTTAAATCAGTATGTTCAAGAAGAAGAAAAAGTTTATATTTATATAACGTTTTGACTAAGGGGTGTTATGATTAAAAAATAAAAGAAAGGAAATGAGTTTTTAGAAAACATTCTTGCTGCATAGCCACAAATAAAATTTACTTGATAATATTTACTTTGAATATATTAACATAGAATTTGATTGAAATTATAAAGGGAAATACATTAAGTCCTCTTGCAAGTCCTTAAGTAAAATATAATGTTTTAAGTCACCAAAGGGTAAAAATATGCATTCACAAATGAATGTGTAATTTCACAAATTCTAACAAAATATTATTTCTAACTTGCTTTCCCAAAAGATTGTTGACATTCTGATCGTCTTAAAAAGTGCAGCAGTATGCAATCAATGTTTACATATCTTTAGTAAAATATGCTACCCTTCCAAAGGAAATGTTAAAATGTTGAACATCTATGTTCTCTACAAGTAAATAACACATTATATGGCTACATTATGACCAGATTATATCTATTAGTTACTGCTGTGCACCATGTAAATCTCTAGATTCCCCTGGGAAATGAGAAAATCATTTCAGACTTCAATAACTAACAATCAGTTATTGCTCTGGGCAATAATAAAGCTGAATGCAATTACCTAAAGTGAAGTTAGCAGTGTAACAAATGAAATACAGAGGGTTTTTTTTCTCTCTCTCTGTCTCTCTCTCTTAAAATAAATGTAGCATCTCCTCACCCCATGTTACTATGTATTGTAATAGGGTCTCTCACACAGCTCATTGTTAGAATAGCCTATTTGGGGTTTGAAATATATGTGATTACAATGTTTAAAGTTACTTTTTATGGTATCATTGACTTGGTTGGTATTCAGAAACATTAGCAATAACAAATAGTAACAACAGTAAATAAAAATATCATACTAGTAAGACCCACAAGCTGGGAAATAGAAAACGTTTGCTTGAACGATTTACATGATAGAGTTATGTTTAAAAAAATTACTCTTCTTACTGAACATGGTAGTTTTTTGCTAGTGTTTATTCATATAGCAAAAAGACCAGCACAGAAACAATGATAAAATTACTGTTCTGAGTTAGTTAGGATAGGCTTTTATGTGTCTCTATTCCTGTTTATTGTTAAAGTATTTTCTGGAATGAATAGTGAAGAAGAGTTAGTAAACAAGAAATGTTAATTCACAAGCTTTGCTCTTGGAATTCCTTTTCTGTGACATTATTTGCTTACCTAAAACTGATTTCCAATTCATTATTTGCATATATTTCTTATTTGTTACAACAGAATGCAATTTCCCTGCAATGGATTTCCCAGTAGAAAGTTAATCCTGCTGTTTCTCAGTTTGCTTAACCATTTCTTATAAATGCAATCATATTTTAGCATTACTGCTCCTCAAAAGAGCTGCTTTTCTGGCAATTAGGATGTTAGCATCTATTTGATGGTGACAATGGCCTTTCCTTAGCTCTGTATTCAAATTGTTCTGCCAAGGAATTTTTCATGCTCTTTACTCTTTTCTGTTTATGATAAATTCTTGGAAGTTGGATGCTAACATCTGCTTTCTGAAACCACCCTCTCTTCCTCTGCAGAGACACATCCTGATTTATTACTGTCCAGTTGTTTATTAAAGTGAGGCTGTTAGCAATTATTATTGTTTAAGGAAATGGATTGTTTCATAGGAAAAAAAAAGCATGCAGGAAAACTGCATGAATACTATCACTAAGAATTGTGTAAGATTGGTGTCTACAAACACTGAGCGTCTGCTTCCCTACAGATTTTTATTCTGTAGTTTTACTATATGTTAAGTGATTGGAGGGATCTCCTTTTTCACAGACCACACTGTTGGGAAATAAAATTCATGTGCCAGTGTAAAATCATTATTGGGCTTTCTTACTTACTTAATTTTTGTTTGTTTTATTTATTTCACTCTAATTGGGCTTTCTCTCTTTCCTACCTTCCTTTCTTCAGTTGATGATTATTGACAACACACTATGTCATAATTATTATATTGTGTCATAATTCCTACTTTTCAAAATAAGAAAAGAGACACATACACTAATCATGATTATGTTTATTTATTGTTGTTTTGTTTGTAATGCCAGCATTAAACTCGGGCCTTATGCATACTGGACAATTATTCTATCACTGGACTACATCCCCAGACCAGACAATTATTTTTTACATTGAATGAGAGGGTCAAATTAAATATTTAAAGCATTTTTTATTAAAGTCTCATTGAATGTTTTTCTATTTATTGGCAATTTTTGAGGATGGACTATTATGAATATTGTATACTATTCTTCCCTCTGACCTCCACAGAGAACTCAGACTCACTAATTGAGTCTGAGAACTCTATGCCAGAGAACACTGTGAAGATTTAGCAAAGCCACTTTGGTTGCTCACTGTTGTGTAAAATGTAATATTTCTTACATTGTCCTTCACAACACACACACACACACACACACACACACACACACACACACAAACCAGGACACTGGTGGCGTTCAGATTTCATATGCATCTGAATTGTTCAGAATGTCTAGAAAAGCACAGAATCCTGACTTCACATGTTGATATTTCTCTAATTCAACAGATTCAGGGAAAAGTAAAGTAATAGCATTTTTAACATGTTCTCAGATGCCGTCATTTCTGGATTAAAGACCTGTGTAATAAGAACTGCAGCATTCCGGATCATGTTGTATTCTTTGCTTTGAGGGGTGGGGTTGATAAATCATATCTACTGGCGCATGCTATTAACATTAAGCTTAACCTGGAGCTAGTTAATCTGTGTCAAGTGGTGATCCGTCACTGCTGTTCTGCTCCTGTCTTTGTATCAGTCTTCAATTATTTGAAAAGACTGGAATATATCTAAATTTTGGATTAAAATTAAACATTATAATGACAAAAGAGAGTGAAAACCCAGGCCCCCCCTTTTTTTGGTAGATGAATTTTTCTTAGGCATCAGAGTGTGACCTGCTATGTATGGCACTAGGTATTCATAAGTACACTATAGAACTCATCCCACTAAAACCACTAGTTCTTCTGGTGATGGCCTACCATTGCCCTCTCCAGTTGATATACTGATGAGACCAGCACACATACAAAATGTTGGGTACCTGATCCTTAGCACAGAGAATTCCTATGCATTTTTCTGGGTTAAAGATATTGTCTAATACAAGGGAAAGAATGTAATATAATTGGGTTTAATATGAAAAGCAAAACTGGAGAGGAAAAACCATTGCCCATTAAATAAGGTCTTTGATTCAAGACTTACAAAAGGATAATTGATCCATTCAGTTGTGAGGCCTGTATTCCTCCATATTGCCATCCTACTTCTACTTGTTCTCCCGCTGGCTTTTGCTGTTCTTCCATTTCCATTCTTGCCTTTGTCATCCAGTACTAGATATTCTTCATGATCTCTGTATATTCTCTGTCCAGTTTATGAAAACATGCCTCCTCCTTCCCACCCTTGACCATCTGCTTCTGTCATTACACTTCAGCCCATGAATTGACCTTTGACAGAAGAAAGCAAGTGAATTAGGACAGGAGTTCAGATTTTGGCATGGTTCGAATACCGCCCCAGGTCACTAGCTGCATTGCTAGAATCACATTTTTCAGCTTGTTTATTCCTCAGTTCCTTTATTTATAAGGCAAGGGCCATTCTCACTTTACAGTTATGTGCTGAAAGTTGTGCTGAAAAATAACCATGAACCAAAACACAGTGTTTTGGCACACAGTAAATGCTTGACCAATTATGTGATTTTTCTTTTTTCCAACAAATTTAATTTTTAAACATTTTATGTATGTATGTATGTATGTATGTATATGTGTATATATATATATATGTGTGTGTGTGTGTGTGTGTGTGTGTGTGTGTGTGTGTGTATGTGTGTATGTATATATGTATTTGGGTCCCTTCTGAGATGGACCCAAAAATGATGTTGAGAAATTTACAAAATATTTTCCAGAAATATGATCTGTGAAACCATGGAGATTTCCTAATTAATGTTATGTCCCTGGGCTGTTTTTTAGTATAGGTGTGTGAAATCCTATGTTTCAGAGTGTGTTTGTGTTGAGGACGACATCACCGCCATGGTAAATGACCAATAGAAAACTGACTCTTTGGAATGATTCTGAGATCTAAGACTGAGAAAATTGCCTGCCAGGAGCTGAATGAGACAATCTTCATCTTAGACAATGAGGAAGCTCAGCATTTCCTGGACATGTGGAAGAACAAAAGAAAAGGGAGGGGCCCTGACTGAGGCCAGGATGAGCTACTAACATCCAACAGTGTTTGCTCTACTGCATTTAAAACTGAATATATTGCATCACAGCCAACAAAAGCTGGTGCTTAAGAGCTTAAGAGTTTCAAAAAGATTCCACAGCTCCATACAAAGGAGAAACCCTGACAGGCCTGCGGTGCACCTGTGTGAGGAGATGCTGTTCTGCCCCACTTCTTCCTGTAAGTCTCACAGCACACACAGATGTGATCACACAGGACCTCAACATTAATCAAGATGATGAAAATAAAAACTATTGTTCCTGATATAGCACACTCTCAAGAAGAATCCTGGCATCCAGCATTCTTTAATAGGCCTGCTCCTACCTTTTTTTTGTTGATATCTTTTGAGTTCTTTCATGTCTTCTCTCTCTAGATTCAGGTTTTTTTTTAATTGGATATTTTATTTATTTACATTTCAGATGCCATCCGCATTCCCCATTTCCCCTCCCTAGAAACCCATCCCCCATTCCATCTACTTCCTCCTTTTTGTTTTTATACCATTTTATATTACAGGAATGTATTAAGGTCAGTTCTAGGTTGAGGAACTAGCAATACAATGGATGCAAATAGTCAAGGAACAAGCAAGATAATAAACACAAAGAATCAAAGAACAAGCAAGTCAATAAACAAAATTCCGTGAACACTTCCATAACCAGTGTTTCTAAGGGTTTATCAGGATGACCAAAATATCTGAGCCAAACTCCCTGTCCTAGCCTAAAGTCATTTTCATGTCTGAAGCCTACTACATGTTCTAATATAAAATTTATATTCCTGCCTGAAATTACTTCTTTGTTTTAGCCTAAGATTTAGATTCCTGCCTGAAATTATTTTTTTGTTCTAGTCTAATGTCACATTCCTGCCAAACAACCAATTTCCTTGTTTTTGGCCCATATCAGATTCTTGCCAAGCAGCCCCAAAAGCTCTCCACCGCTCCATTTTTTTTTGTTTGTTTGTTTTTTGTTTTCATAAGCAAGAATGACCCTGTCTTAGGACATTCTGCCAAGAATGCCTTCCTTACTCATCATGGAATATATGCGTTATCAAAAGCAATGCACTTCTGTCTTAGGTTGGTAAGGCTCTGTGCAGAATTTTACCCATCCTTGGCTTGTCAGCCTGAGGGTCCATTTTCAGGTTTAAGCCTTGTACTTTGGCTGCCAACATGTTGATGTTGTTAAAGACAAGCTTTAACATAATGGGCAGGAATAAAATATTCCCAGGACAAAAAGGGCTAGCATGATCAAACTATATATGCCATTCTTGAAGCTTATAGAAATACTGACCTCAGGCCATGGGCAATTTTATCAGCAGTATCTGCAGCATCAATGCTCAGCAGAGCAGCATTCTTTAAATTCATAAGTTCACTATGCAAAGTTAAAACATCCAGAGAGGTGTTAGAATTATGCCAGATAAACTGCAAGTGTCTTTAAACTTTTTCCTAATTATAATGACTGCCACTGCAAATTTTAGAACTAACATGAATCCAATGGTATTTGACTTGACACTCGAGATGGCTCCTTACTCTTCAACTCTGAACCTCCTTTCAATAATTTGAATAGGATAAAGAGCATCTTCCAACAAACTCAAAAGAAGATAGCCACACAAACA
The DNA here is from genome assembly GCF_011762505.2 of Arvicanthis niloticus. Taxonomy (NCBI): domain Eukaryota; kingdom Metazoa; phylum Chordata; class Mammalia; order Rodentia; family Muridae; genus Arvicanthis; species Arvicanthis niloticus. The sequence continues at coordinate 18,818,689 of NC_133433.1, read as the reverse complement.
TAATTCCACCTCTAATAAAAAAATAACAGGAAGCAACAATCACTTTTCCTTAATATCTCTTATTATCAATATACTTAATTCCCCAGTAAAAAGACATAGACTAACAGACTGGATATATAAACAGGCCCCAACATTTTGCTGCATACAGGAAATGCACCTTAGTGACAAAGACGGACATTACCTTAGAATAAAAGGCTGGAAAACAATTTTCCTAGCAAATGGTCCCAAGAAACAAGCTGAAGTAGCCATTCTAATATAGAATAAAATTGACTTTCAACCAAAAGTTATCAAGAAAGATAAGGATGGACACTTCATACTAGTCAAAATCAACCAAGATGAAATCTCAATTCTGAACATCTATGCTCCAAATGCAAGGGCACCCATATTCATAAAAGAAACTTCACTAAAGCTCAAAGCACACATTGCACCTCACACAATAATAGTGGGAAAGTCTTCAACACCTCACTCTCATCAATGAACAGATAATGGAAACAGAAACTAAACAGAAACACAGTGAAACTTAGACAAGTTATAAACCAAATGAATTTAGCAGATATTTATAAAACATTTCATTCAAAAACAAAAGAATATACTTTCTTCTCAGCACCTCACGGTACCTTCTCTAAAACAGGCCTCAACAGATACAAGAAAACTGAAATAATCCCATGTATCCTAAAAGATCACCACGGACTAAGACTGGTCTTCAATAATGATAAAATCAATGGAAAACCCACATACATGTGGAAACTGAACAATGCTCTACTCAATGATAACTTGGTCAGGGAAGAAATAAAGAAATTAAAGACTTTTTAGAATTTAATGAAAATGAGGTCACATCATATCAAAACTTGTGGGACACAATGAAAGCAGTGCTAAAAGGAAAACTCATAGCTCTAAGTGCCTACAAAAAGAAACTGGAGAGAGTATACACTCACAGCTTGATAGCCTATCTGAAAGCCCCAGAACAAAAAGAAGCAAATGCACCCAAGAGGCAGGAAATAATCAAACTCATGGCTGGAATCAACCAAGTAGAAACAAAAAGAACTATACATAGATTCAGTTTTAAGGGGCTTGAAGACCGGCATCCTTAACTGTCATGGTTGCAGACATTAAACTGTGAAATTTCTTTATTTTATTTAAAATCAATATATGTTTAGTAGGAGTGAGTCAGCATGTTCTGACTAGTGGCCCATAATGGTCCACACATGCATGCCCAGCCAGTGCTTCTGCATTTTCTAACCCCACAACCTGCCTGATACCCAGAGACAAAGATGGAGAGATTGTTACTGGGGATGCAATCTGCTGGTTCCAGCTCTGTGTGTTGACATGGGTGGAGGGTATAAAGACACTCTCCACTATAACAATAAACGAGTCTGTTCCTGCTTCAGAATCTGTGTCATTGATTCTGTGCTTTCTTACCGTTTACTCCCAAGGACCATCTCGGTGGCAGAAGTCTAGGGCAACATATATGAATAATAAAGAGAATGCAGTTCTATGCAAAATGGTGAGTTCATGCATGTGTAAATACATGGAGAACTTTGTGAAATATGTGTAACATGTTCTATTTACTCTTTACACTTGGTAAATATAGATTCATTAATTATAATTAAATTCAAGGAGTACAAGAACAATTTTAAAGATAAAATAAGCTATAGAATATACACGATATTGCCAGAATAATATAAAATTGCAAAAATATTTCTGTACTAACTATAATCCCTTATTCATTATAATTAGCGGTTCTAAGGTATTTATGAAAACAAAACTATAATTACAATCTAATAGGCAAAGTGCCACATTGAACATGATGTCTTAAAACAAAACTGAAAGTTCTACTAGGAGAAAATATAGACTTAAAATCTTTCTAAAAATATTAATAACAATATAAACATAAGTACTATTAATCTGAATTTAATAAAGCAGTAGGACCTTAAATAATACAGAATGTAATAATAAATTATAAATGAAACATATAGTCTTTGGAGAGAAAAATTAGCTACATACCCTCATGAAAGTAAAAATACTTGTTATTTGAATATAAACATGAAAATAATATAAACATGAATATAATAAAATATGAAAACAATGAAAAATTATAATTAAAAAAGTTATAATCATGGTATGAAACAGAAAGTTAGCAGAATTAGGTGTCTTTCTAAGAAAATATATGGTATTAATGTCAGTCCAAGAAGTAAAACATATGAGTAGATCATCAGAGAAATTTGAAATCATAATATTAACTAGCTCTCCTCACAGCTGGCTGTTGCTCCCCAGTACAGCAGCTTTTTAGCCAGGAATGAGCCACTCAGCGAGTCTGTCACAACCCTGAGGGTTAAGGGAGGTATGGTGTGTGATTTCTCTGATTCCAGTAAAATGCAGGTGCTGTTAATCTGAGCTACTTCTATGACTGCCCATTTCTATAGAGAAAATCATAGAACTCTGTACTATGTTAAACTTTATATACATGCTAGCTACTATTGCTATTGAAAAGGATTTAATCCTAATCCCATCTAAAGAACTGGCAAAGAAAGAGTTAAAACATTATTAATAAAAAGTACTAAATTTTGATTATTTTAAGACAGATATAAAATTGGATAATATGCACTGACTTTACTTATAAAATTAAACCAATAAAATATAAGTTAGATTGATTTTATAGAAACATCAGTTATTCTAATGGTGAAACTAAAATACTTGGATTTAGGAACAAAACAAGGAATCATCCCATGACTTTTATAATCAACTCACTTGCAACCATGGCCATGACTTTCCGTTTTTTTTTTGTTTGTTTGTTTTGTTTTGTTTTTTTTTGTTTTGTCTTGGTTTTTTTTAGTATTCACACTTAAAATACAAAACATTGTTTGTATTTAATTAATTGATTAATTAGTTAATTTTGTTTCTTGTTTGTATCATAGCCTCCAGATGTGAATTTTATGAGGACAGAGTCTTCTATGTGCCGTTCTTTGCTATATCCTGTAAGCTCTGACTAGCTTCTGGAGAAAGAATTATCTAGTTTAAATACTTAAATAAGTAAAGTAATTTATTCTATGTTACTTTTGAAGTAATAGTCAATGTAACATGATTAGGGTTGAAAGAGACAAAGTTACTTGATGATTATTACATGTATCAAGGGAACCTACGAATTTTAACTGAAAATACACAAACTACTCAAATTAATGAGAATTTGCTAAAGACTTGAAATCTTTTCCCTAGGACTTTGAGACCAAATGGATACAGTATCTCCATAGTGTTAGCTGCATTTGTTCATGAGTCCTTGCTCCCAAGATCCTCAGAGTTGTCTTGTTTTGCTTTCTATTGCTGTGTGTAGGGGTGAATTTAAAAAAAAAAAAAAAAACAAAAAAAAAAACGGCTCCAACATGTTCTGCTGATCCATGGCTCTGACCTGGGCTCTGGCTGGCTAGCTAGATGCGCAGACCCTGGCACCCACAAGACGCCATCTTGGGAGATGGCTCTTCCAGTCCCCCACGCTGTATCCACAAAGCACAGCTGAACCCCAGACACTACCTGCCATCCTCGCGGTACCCAGTAGAAATGAGACTCTTAATGCTAAATGATTATCTCAAGGATTTATGTATTTAGAAATGCTCAATCAACAAGATGCCCTCACAATCAGAGTTGTTACCCAATATCTAGCCTTTTGATAGAAGTTGCTACCCAGGACAGCTTTCGACCCATCCGTGGTTCTCCATGGCTGATAGCCTTCTTCTCCTCCCCTTCCTCTCTTTCTCTTCCAGCTCCACTTCCTCTTCTACTGCCTAATCACCAAGCTCCACTGTGAATACAATGTAGCAGAATAAGGATCCTGCTACAGCTGTGATAAAACACTGACCAAAAGCAACTTGAGAGGAAGAGTTTATTTGGCTTATAGCTTACAGACCATCACGGAGGGCAGCCAAGGCACTAACTCAGGTCACTATTCTGAAAGAAGGGACTAAAGCAGACACAACCATGGAGTAATGTGTACTGGCTTGTTCTTCTTGACTCACTCACATTTGTTGCCCCTATGATTCAGCACCATCTACCCAGGATAGGCATCACCCAAAGCAGTGTAGGTCCTCCAACATTAATCATATCAAGAAAATGCTCTAAATCCTACGCACAGGCCAATCTGATGGAGGCAGTTCTTCAACTGAAGTTCACTCTTCCTAGGTGTTTATAGTTTGTGTCCAGTTTGTAAAAACTAGCTAGCAAAACCTCCTTCATGGTTTTTAATTCTGTGAATTCCCCAGTGGATAAACACACACACACACACACACACACACACACACACACACACACACACACACATATCCACACATACTTACATATGAATGTATGTACATTTTATTTTTTTTGTCACTTGTTATCAACAGACCCTATTTGGTACAAGAAATAAAAAATGTTTTTTACATTGTAACTTAAACAGCAGTGATATAAATTTATCTTGGCAAGTCTGATCATACAAAACATTGTGCAGACACAAACATAAAACACAGTGAGTGAAAAAAAAGAGCATCAATGTAAAAATAGCATCCATATTAGTACATAATTGACTGAATACTTAGAGCAACAGATGTTCTGGTTAATTTAATTTTTTTATAAATTGCCAAACAAGACAAGAAGCTCTCAATATTTGAGAAAAATCTTTATGAATTGTGTCGATTGATTCACTTCCTTGTATCAAAGAACAATGGGCACACTACACTGGTTTATTGGTGATTCCAGTTTTCTGTCTCTATCTAATCCAATTCTGACCAGTTCTGAACACTGTGATAACACTTTTCTGTTTTAAATTACCTCTTATAATCTCAGGTATTGAATTGCAGATGGTTCCTAAAAAATCACTAATATGATGATTAGTTTTGATTATCAGCTTTTTAGGAATTCTCTAGGAGACACATTCTGGGTTCTGAGCCTATTCCTGGAGAGGATTAAGTGAAAAAGAATGTCCTACCTTGAATGGGAGTGTAGTGGTCTCCTAGAGGGCTCTCCTGGAATGAATGAAAATGAGACATGAACTCATTTCTTTTTCCTTCCTGACTGTACATGCAACACAGCCCGACACCTGAGTTAGAAACATTCTTGTTAGTATGCTTTCCCTGCTGTGATAGAGCATATCCTTTAAAAATAGTTAGCTCAAACACACCCGTCATTAAGAAGCATTCATGAGTAATATATATATATATATATATATATATATATATATATATTTGTGTGTGTGTGTGTGTGTGTGTGTGATTAACTGAAAAAATTGGTACTAGGAATGGGGCTGTGGCTTTAATAAAGTATGAACAAATGTAGTCTGTGGGCCTTTGAGATTGGTTGCAATGCTGGGCTAGAGACATTCTAGAATCTATAAACAAGGCTTACTGATCTAGTCTTATGGGAGTTTGTGGGCTGGTTGGGGCTAGGGTGTTAGAACTTAACATGATGTGTTTTGTGTCAAGCTTACAAGGGTTGGGCATGTGATGTTTAATCTTGATTGTCCATCTAATGGGATTCAGAATCACCTGAGAAAGACACCTCTGGGCACATCTCTGACAGTATTTCCAAAGCAGATTAACAGAGGAGGGAATGCTTACCTTGAACGTGGATAGTACCATCCTGCGTGCTTCAGGCCCAAACTGAGCAGAAGGAGAAAGCTAATGGAGCACCAGCATGTGTCCCTCTCTCTTCTCTAACTGCAGATGAAATGTAGCTAGCTGTGCAATGCTCCTGCCTCTACATCCCCTCCTGATGTATGACTTCCCCTGCCTCTAAATCCCCTCATGATTCATGACTCCCTTTTAGTTACTGTTCAATTGCTGTGAAGAGGCACCATGACCAAGGGAATTTATAAAAGAAAGCAGTGGATCTAAGGTCTTTCTTACACTTTCAGAGGATTAGTCCATTACTATTACGGCAGTAAGCATGGCTGCAGGCAGACAGCCATAGTGCTGGAGCGGTAGCTGAATGGTTACTCTGATCCACAAGCATGAGACAGACAGAGTGGCTGGAGATGGTATGGTTTTTAAAACCTCAAAACTCTTTTTTGACACATCTTCTCCAACAATTAACTTCCAATTCTATCACCATGGAACCAAACATTTAAGTACATGAGCCTATGGGGACCATGCTCATTCAAACCACTACGATATCCCTTTCAACAGCAAACTGAAACAAACTTTCACAAATTAACTTCATCTGCAACAAGAAAAGTAGCTAATACAACTTAATACAAAGTGTTGTTTAAGTCATTAATCTTTTTTTGGCAATCTCCTGTTACTTATTGTTGCCTGTTTTAAAAATATGTTTTGAATTGAAATGAAATTATATCACTCTCCCTTCTTCCTTCTCTCCCTCCAATCCTCCCATCCCAGCCATCATCCCTCAAATCCCTCTCACACATCCCAACTTTTCAAGTTTGATAGTATCTTTCTTTCATAATTATTTTTTCATATATATGTATATATGCACAAATATATAAAAAATATAATTTACTGTCTGTTTGTGTGGTTTGTGTGTATATGGCGACAGGACTGAGCATTGCAGAAACAATAAGGGGACTCACTCAAGAGTGAGGCCTCTTGCCCCGGTAGTCAGAAGTCCTTTTATTTCTTTGTCTTTGGTAAGACCCAGAAAATCTCCCCCTTTTCCACACGAACATGTCCATTTTTCCAGTATTATTGATGCAGTCATTTCTAGAGACAGTTTCACAGAAGACTTCCCCAATATTCTGGCTATTACAATCTCTCCATCCTTTTTTCCGCTATGTTCCCAGCGTCATAGATGCAGAAGCTGTGATGTAGATGTGTCCATTAGGGCTTGGCTCCTCATGATATGGGAGAAATGTTATAATTATTAACTTATTAAATTCACAGATTATTCTATAACTGTAACTTCTCTGATTTTCTGTGCTTGTTAGAGCTATGGTATTTATTTACAGTTTTAAAATATAATCTAAATATTTTTATAGCAAACATATTTTTAGTTATCAGTGTCATTTTAGTTTGTTTTCTAACTCCTGAGTAAAGAAAGGGATTGGTATTACAAGTGAAGGCTGCTTACTAAGACAATTCCCGTGTAAACTGGAGAAAATAGCCATGTGACCAGTTACGGTAATTTTAAGGTACAAACAGGATTATGAAAATTGAGAGAAAATGAGTCATGCAAAATCTCATAGTTTCTCAGTTATTGAATCTGTACATACTGAGGCAGTTGAAATGTTAAGCAAAGAATATGTATGTCACTTAAACAGTACTACTTGAAACTTATGAATGCAAAAATGAACAATATACAGCATAAAAATATTCATTGGATGAGATAGAGCAATGAGCTTGAACATAAAACTATAAAAACTATTAAAACTTATGGGGATAAGTAGAAACTAAGAAGCCAAGTATATATATGAATTTTAAATATATATATATATTTTCAAAGTTTATGATTGTAAATAGTACTCAGAATATATATATTTTTTGTCCCTGGATGTAAATAGTACTGAGAATCAAAATATTTAAAATTATGACTAGAATATTTTTAATTTTGAAAAATTATAAATCCTTGTAAGAAAAGAAACAGATCAGAAACACAAAGGCCAAAAATAATTTAGCACTGTTCCATTGTGTGCTAGGGAAAAATCAGAGCAGGCAGAGAAAAAAGATTCAGGAGTTACAAAGAAACAGATATACTGTCAGAAATATCATAGGCAGAAGAAATTTGTACATAATCTTGAATGTATTAATAAAAACCAGCACCTGGATTTTATGCTCAACCACTATATCCTTGAAAAAATAAAAGGTAAAATGAAAACTAATTACAACACATAAAATGGTTTTTTAAAAAAAAAACATAGCTGTAGGCAAATACAATATTAAATGTTCAAGGAAGCCCATGAAGCAGAAGATAAATAATATAACATGATGTAATGTGTATCTACAGAAAGCAATGAAAAGAACTGTAAGTGATTAATATCTGGGTGAATATTCAAGATTCATTTTTAAGGTTTTAAAAATCTCTTTAAGGTAGCAGCAATCAACCTGTAGGTACGAATCCCTTGGGGGGCATCGAACAATCTTTTCACAGGAATCACCTTAGACCATTGACAAAATACAGATACTTACATTATGATTCATAACAGTAGAAAAATTACAAATATAAGGTAGCAACGAAAATTACTTTATGTCTGTGGCTCACCACATCATGAGAAACTTTATTAAAGGGCCACAGCATTAGGAAGGTTGAGAAGCACTGCTTTAAGGAAAGACCCCACAATAAATAAACACATGCATTATTTGATTTATAGCACATCTAAAAGTAAAATGCATGAAATATCACAGGCTAAAGATATGTCATGGACTGTGTGAAGTTTTTTTTTTCATTATGTATGAGATACTTACAGCCCAATCACGTGGCAAGTGATATCAAACTAGATTGAAAGCCAAAAATATGTTATCTATAAACACTTTTAGATATGTAGACACACGTTGGTTAAAGTAAAATTGGAAATTTAAATAATTCAACAGTCTGCAAAAGAAGGCAGAGCTCCGTGTGACAGTTCAAGCCTGTAACCTTTGTACTTGTTGAGGCTGAGGTAGGAATAGCTCCATGAGTTCCAAGCCAACTTAGGTTACATGATGAATTCCAGGTCCAAGTGGACTATAGTATGGGAACCTATAATAATAATAATAATAATAATAATAATAATAATAGCAACAACAACAACAATAAAAGAATAATGAAAGACACTAGGCATAATTATATGAACAACAGAAAATTTTGCTTCACCACAGATAATATCAGAAATAAAGAACACTTCATAATGGCTGTTCTAAGGTTTGAGTTTCTGAGATCCAGTCTTGTTATGTATTCTCTGCTGTTCTAGTACTATCTAGCCCATGCTGACTGTAGTATTTTGGATAGGATTGGCCTTTATACCCTCATGTATTATTTACATGCTTAGTCCCCAGTTGAGCACTCAGGGAGGGATTGGAGATGTTGGAGAAGGTATGTCACTGGGGGTGGGCTTTCCATTTCAAAAGCCCATGCCATGGCCAGAGAAAGAGCAAGGCTTCCAGTCTCACTCTCTGTTTCTCCCTGTCTGTGTCCGTGTGTCTGTCTCTCTGTCCCTATCTCTCTATGACTTTGTGTCTCTGTGTCTGTCTCTCTTATCTCTCTGTCAATCTGTGCCCCCCCCCCCATATGCATCTGTGTGCTGCTGCCTGAGAATCAGAATGCTCAGATATCAGTTACTTCTCCAGCATCATGCCTTCCTGCATGCTGCCATCTTCCCAGCCATGATAATTATGGGATAAACCTCTGATCTGTAGGCCAGTCACAATTAAATATCTTCTTTTATAATAACAGTAGCCTTGGCCATGGTGTCTTCTCAGAGCAATAGAACATTAACTAAGACATTGACCTAGAAATTGCAAGAACTCTTCTGCCTTGGCCTCCTACACACTGAGAACATGAGTATGTACCACCACAGTGCCTTTCAATGTATAGATTGCCTGTCATTAAAATGCTATTTATTTTGCAATTGGTAAGTTTTATACATACATACATACATACATACATGTGTATATACACACACACACAAATATATATACACACACACACAGACACACACACACACACACACATATATATACACACACACAAGTGTGTGTGTGTGTGGTTTTCCAATATATCTTGTATCTATGCAGGATTTACAAGGGTTGGAGCAGAAATATCATATGCAAAATACGTAACTGAGGTCTAGATAGACACAAAGTATTCTACTCAAAATGTAAGAAGTATTAAATTAGTTGAAAACAACATTTTTAGCATAATTATTTTAAAGGCCTCTTTGTAAGGCTACTTTGCAGTAGTTATTATATACTCTAAAGTGGCCAGTGCCACTTCATATAGTAGCACATGCTTATGCACTAAGTAACTTAACCAAACTCATAACAAAAGGATGCTCACAGTAAGAAATTCAATGGCAGAGACTCATTATTTGCTGTTCTTTGCTTATAGAGCACAGTGTTTTCTACTGGATGTGTGACTAAATAGAAAGGTGCAGAGTTCCAGCAATCAGAATAAATGCTTCAAACATCTGCAGCTATACATATGTGGAGCATACAGCTGTGTTTATTTCAAAGATAACACATTTACATGCCTACAATACATTTACTTAAATGTATATTTTATGCATGTGAGAAATTCAAACAAGGGCATTTTCTCTATGTGAATATGCATTTGAAAAAACGGCTTACATCTATTCTCCACATTTATTTAAAGCTAACAGTATTTATTTATACAATATACTTATTACTACACAATCATAACTCTTTCAGAATAAAACATTTTTAAAAGATTAAAGAATCTTTTTTTTTTCTTTTTTTTTTATTAGATCTTTCATTTACACTTCAGATACCATCCCGTTTCCCCATTCCCCCCCCCCCAAGATTAAAGAATCTTAAATGGGAGCATAGGTCATACACAATCAAGAACGTTTTGGGTTAAGTTTTTCATACATAGTTCAAGCTCTAAGAAGAATTTGGAATTTCAGCAAGATTAGAAAATAAAACAATTTGCCACAAAATATATTCCTTTTATTCCAGTGATTTTGTCACAACATGGTGGCCATTTTATTTGAACAAGGAAGTGTATCTGTTGGGGCTGCACTATTTTCCCTTCTCCCCCAAGCAACTCACACATACAAGCCTCCTTAAGAACATTAATTTAATGTCATTGAATTCTATCTTTGTTTAGGTTTAAAGATCCTGAATATCAGAAAATGATTTAGAAGTACAGAAAATAAAATCATATTTTGGGTTTCATTTCTCAGTGTAATATCATGGGAGACTTCAGAGGAATTGATTTATATGTGCCCTCATTCTTTTTATATGATATTTTGCCTTTTACGACCTTTTGTAATACTTGAAGGGACATTATTATTATTATTATTATTATTATTACTTTTTCTTTTTTATGAAAATAGATTCTTCTGTCATGCAGTACATCCCAACCACAGGTTTCCCTCCATCTGTTAGATCTATTCCTCCATTTCCTCTTCAGAAAAGAGCAGGCCTCCAAGAGACAACAGCCAAACTGGACAAAACATGATACAGTAACACACGGTGAAATCCCTCATATTGAGGTTGGACAAAGAAACCCAATAGAAGGAAAACAGTTTCAAAAGCAGGCAAAAGAGTGAAAGACATGCTGGATCCCTCTGTAAGGAGCGTCAGGAGAACAAAGTAACAGTCACAACATATGCAGAGGACCTTGCACAGATCCATGCAGCAGGACCTATGCTAGCCAAACAGACTAACTCTGTGAGCCTCTGTGAGACCTGCTTAATTGATTTGGTGCGCCATGTTCTCCTGGTGTTCTCCATCCCCTCTAACTCCTACTGTCTGGGTTTTAAATTTAGTTTACATCAGTATAAAGATAATCATGATTGACTCTTGTTCAGTGGTTTGTTCAGTTATAAAAAAAACAAAAAACAAACAAAAAAAAAAAAACAAAAAAAACCTCAACTGCTTCTAGTCTGTGCTTCATACACTATGGATAATAATATTTCCCAGGAGGTTTTGTCAGGATTGTAAAAGCATAATTTAGAAAGCAGTCGATTATCAAAAACATTCCAAATGTTAAATACCTCAATATTATTTGTTCCTGAAACGGACCTGCAATCACAGTCGTTTGTCACGTTTCAGCAATTACTTTCCGTAAATTGACTCTCTTGTTAAAAGTTAAAAATTAAAATAAGAGTATCCCATTCATTTTCTTTTTGATCCTACCTCAACCCCTGCCCCTTGAATCTCTTAAAATGTTTTCAGTGTTGCAATGTTTTCCTAAGGACATGGGTGTGTTTGCATGTAAAAGGTAGAAGCTGGTCACTTATTAAAATAACTTTTGGTTTTCGTTTCATGTTTGTGAAAAAAGGTTAGGCTACACTCTGTACGTCTGCATCCTCAGAAGTACTGAAGATCTAAGGTGTAGAAATGATGGACCTAAGGGCCCGCGCAGTCATGAAGGCTGGCAGGAAAGCCCTAGCCAATCAGAGTGCAGATTGAGGGCTGGCCCCGCCCTTCAGCGTCTAGCCCTCCTGGAGTAGGGGGTGTGCGGCTCCTCGTCCCGCCCCTGCCTCTGAGTGACAGCAGCGTGGACAGCTGCCCACCCGGCCAGACCCGCAGTTGGGCCGCCCTCGCTGGGCAATGCTGAGGTGTGTTTCCGGCGAGGGCTTGGGGGTTCGGGGTCACAGTTCTCTGGATGCGGGCCCAGGGCTGGAATCGCGCTTTCCCAGCGTCTCCCAGCCCCGTGGAGACTAGATCTGGCCTGGGGAACAGCCCCAGGCACTGGGCCTGAGCATCCGGAGGCTCCAGGGGACTCGGGCAAGGAGCCCAGCAGGGCGACCTCCTTTTCGACCGTTCCGGCTTCTCGGGCCCGGGGAGAATGGCCAGACTGGGGTGGGCGTGGCCGCCTAGGTTGCCGAGCAACGCGGGGTGCGCCCTGCCAGCGTGTCCTAGTGCTCCAGGTCCTGAAACTCTCAGTCCCACCCACTTCCCCAGATTTACCCTGGCCTAGGGAATAGCTTCCTGTGCTGTCCACTAACTTGAGGGGCCTCCTTGTACTTACAGGTGACTCTAGTTTCTACTAATCCTGCTCAGGCCGCCTCCTCCCGTGTCTTAACTCCGATTTACTCTTTCCTGTTTTCCCTTTTATAAGAACAGTCTTTGTAAGCCAACATATTTGTAGAGAAGAGTTGCTTTATTGGTTAGTGGTAGTAGTGAAGCGGGGTTACTTTTTCTGATGTTTAATGAATTCCTGAACCCAAACGATGTTGTTGTGTTTGTAAATGGCTAGGAAAAGGGGCTCTGTGGTATATTATCTTCACTTGATCTAATGAACTTCCTCTGGAAGTTGCAACTCATGACAGGAAGAACTTTCAATATGATCTTCCTTGCATTCTACTGTGAAGCATGTTAAACCTCTAAGCATCTATCATTGAGTCCATGTTTAATGATCAACTACAGATAGCTACTGCAAATTTCTTTTGTCGTATCTTTTGGCCCCACATTGATTCAGAAGAACCAACATTCTATATGAAAACTCAAAGGAGAAGGGAGTTGGCTTTTTTTTTTTCTGTGCCCGGTTTCTAGTGTAAAGCCTCATGAAGGGAACATCTCTTGTTCTTCTGTTAACATTGGCCCTCAGTAAGGAAAACCCTTAGTTTTCCTTAGGTGAGAGCCCTCAAACATCTCGTCTGTAAAGTTCTCAATCTAGTATCTATCCTAGCAGGATTGATTTAAAAGTATAAATAAAATAGTGATCTGTAGTAATTCAAAATGGTATTGATTATAATGTCCATTTGTTTATCTTAGAGTATTTTTTTAAATATTCTTGTTTTTTGTCTTATTTCTTTGGTTTGTTGAGAGGTGAGGATTAAGCCCATCCATCTCTTCTCTATTGATTCAGTGTTGTTGCTGCATAGGCAGCCCTTGAAGGGCCTTGAACAGTTTATCTGCCCTTAGCAGTGATATGTCCCGCCCCGACCTGAGAATACTTAGAGAATGGTGGTGGGGTTTTGTAGGGGCTCTTGGAGAGATTAGGAAATGTTCATGTTAAATCTAATAATTTCCAGAGTTTTCGATGTCACCGTTTTGAGATGCGAAGGAAGGCTTTGAGTAAACCTGTAGAGTGGGCAGCATTTGAATAGTAAGTGAAAACTATTTCGAGACCACAACTTTCCTTTAATTTATGACACAATAATTACTTTCTGCCATGTCACACTAAGGAAAACTTGGAGCAGAGTTTTTGTTTTGATTTTTATTTTTTGATTTTTGTTTGTTTTGTAACTCTTTCAAATAGCCTTTTACCCCACTTAACTATCCAAATAAGGTCATTAAAATCTATCTCATTTTTATTAGTAATCAACAAAAACATCCAATGCTGAATAACTTGTTACTTTGTTTCAGTGTAAGCCATTGATCATGTCTATGAAAGCATATTCAGGTAAAAAAAAATGTAATGTTATAGGACAATGTTAAATTCTATTTTGAGATAAATGTTAAATGTGTAAAATTTCTTCTGCATCAGTCTTCATTTTGGAAAATTAACAAAAAGAGGCTGATTATGCTAAGTTCGTGCAACTGTAAAACCATTACCTGATTCTTACAGCTTATATGAAAGATCTTTTATGTTTTAATGTACATAGGCTAAAAAGTATCCTGATTGCTTTCAGTTCCTGGTAGCTATAACCATTTGGCTTTTCCACCGATGCCCCAGTTCCAGAATAATGACTCAGAGGCTTATTATTTAATAATAAATGCCTAGGCTTTAAGCTTTTAAGAGTTGTTTTCCAAGTAGCTCTTAACTCAGTTATCCTGTTGATACTATTCTATGCCACAAGACTGATTACCTCAGTAATCTCCTCAGCTCTGTCTGACTTTCTCAGAGATGGTCAGGTGGCAAATCCCCTGCCTGATTCCCTCTCAGTGGAAGGCCCATCTGGAAGTCCCACCTTCTAATCCTCCCTCAGCTTATTGGCCATTGGATTTTTATTGACAGGCAATTCTTCCACACACTACACAAGAGATTCTCTCTACAGGTAGCTCTTTTCCCAATTTCATTTTTAAATAGAAGATTGTAAATAGAGTTTGTTATTTATTTTGCTCAAATAACCCACAGAAGTTGGTACCAGCTGTAGACATACACCACTGGACAGACAATGCATTTGACTAGGAAGTATGTATTTCTTTTGTAGTAAACGTTGAGTGTACAAAAGGGACTGGTATTAGAACTACTTTGCCTTTCTTTACTGGCCTCTCTATTTCTATTAGAGAAATTAAGTAAAGATAGACTTGACTTAGCATCTCAAGGACACAAACTTTTGTTTCTTGTCTTGGGTTTGAAAACAGTGTCCAAACACCAATTTTTATATTAACAAACTGACTAGGGGTTAGTGCTTTTGATCAGATACCAAATGAATGTTGGTTCCTTGTATCCTTTCTAACCTTCTAGTCCCTGTCCAAGAAACTAGACCTTAATCACCTTGTGGAAAAATACTCTGACTTCAGAATAGATACACTCACTCGGACTTGATGTCGTGTCATCCATGTTAGCTTCCTCACTAGAGTGATGTAGACTGGTGGATTCCAGTCACTGACTAGGTACACCTCTGTATTAGTTCACCTCCTTGTTGCTGACAAAATACCTGATGATAGTAACTTAAGGATGGAAGAGTTTATTCTGGATTAGTGTGCTAGAAGTAGTCCAAGATGGTGGGGAAGGTGTGGAGACAGGGGCATCCGGTCTGCTGGGAATATTACATCAACAGTCAGGAAGAAGTAAACAATACATGCTTGGGCTCAGTTGAGTTTCTCCTTTTAATGCAACCCAAGACCCAGCCCAGGGAATAGCACTGCCTACTTTTAGACTGGGTTTTTTTTTCACTTCAACATAGTGATGATAATCTTTCACAGACATGCACAAAGGATTGTATCTTAGATGATTATAGGTCCAATCAAGTTGATAATTGATGTAACTCTCATATTCTCTTATTGAGAAGCAGCAATTGAATGGGATTGTAGGCCAAGACTGTGAACCTAGCACTCTGGCTTTTTACAATGAGTAACATTTCTTAGTATTTTGAAGTATGCAATAGCATTTTTACATCATTGCAATGACTTTAAAGCAGCTACTTTTGACTTTTGAGACTGTGGATTTAGGAAAGAGGGAGACCTGTCAGCTGGAGGAAGAATAGTCTGTTCTTACTGAAATGCTAAGTGCCTCCATTGGAAAGCATACCCTGTGAGTGTTCATGTCAAAGCACGAAGTGAGGCCATATTTTCCCCAGACTTTGTGCATATATTCATGTGTTCATATCTATAATTTGTAGCTCTATGAAGGTCTTAAACATACTTTTTAGAATATAGTACACATGTATTCTCTCAGCATAACCAAAATGATGCTAATGAAAAATAGTGATAAATATTTATTCATATTTGATTTCCTCGAGAAATTTGTTAAAGAAATAAGAACCATTTATTCCTAGAACTAATTCTTTTACAAACCTCTTAAATACACTTAATCCCTTTTAGATGATAAAATGATAGGTGTTTTTGAAACAGTAGAGTAGTTTGTGTATGTATTTTAGTGAAAATGACATTTTTACGTCATAAATTTGAATAATAAATAAAGAGGTAAACATTCTTGATGCAGTGATATAACAGATCATTTTGTTGAGTCACAGGTAAGAGATATCATAAAATGAAGGTTGAAAACAGCACTAAGAATATAGAAACCTGCTTCTTTTATAATTCCTACAGTTACATAGTTGTAAAAGTAGCAGTCCAGTTAGAATGTGAAACCTAAAATTTTAACTATGACAAAAGATAGATGACTCAATCCAGAGAATACTTAATTTTACATAAAAATGCCTTTGTTGGATTTTGAATAATAATTTATATGGTTACCCATGACAAGATTCTAATTAGAGATTATGGCTTATATCCTGATTTACATGTGGCATACACTAGATGGGAAGCTTTAGATTTGACTCTGGTAGCAGACATATCATTTATTGGGGTTTAAAACTATGCTAGTCTTCAAGTTGGTTGTGTAGGAAGGACTGGAGATTTGTGACTTTCTGTTATTTTTTCAACACGATACTTGAACATTATATTTCATTCTTTACAGTGATAGCTTTCAGTCTCTGAGTAGGGCCAGAACAGATTCTGAATCTATCTTTTCTCTGCTTCTAGGTTTACCATTCTCTAGTTTCATTCCACTCCTCAAATCCGTTTCCCTTAAACATGGGAAATGCTGGATTATACAGAAATGTCCTATACAGCTTTTTATGTACTAAAATATTCTGGACAATATGGAGTTTGACAGTGAAGCCAAGTGGAAGAAAATACCCCATCAAATCAAGGAAATTAGCAAAGAAGCCAGAGGCATGCCTTAAGTCAAAGAAGACCAATTCAGGGAAACTTTTGAAGCTAATGCATTCACAATGCATCTGTGTTTAGAATTCCATCCAAAAAGGACAGACAGTAATAAAGTGATAGTAGAGAGATAGTAGCAAAGATAAAAGATACCATGAAAATTAAAAAAATATATAAAAAACATTAAGCATTTTTATAAACTGCAGTTTTAACATCTCATACTCCTATTTGAAGTTTGACATGTACCACACTGGAAATGACAGTATTATCAAGGCTGTATTCTTTGTGTAACCTCCAGTAGACAATCTTGGTTTTTATTCCTTTCCCTGGTCTTATGGCTACCACATTCCTACGTTTATGGCCCTCTTGTTTCATCTACTAGGTCAGCAAAATTGCATGTGTCTGACTGCTCTTTTGTAGTGCATCTCTTAATGACAGCAAGGATCCTTCAGTAACTTATCCTGGCCTTCGGGGATCAGAATTTGTATATCTTTGGACCAGGTAGTATAATATCATCTCTGATATCAATAAGCCAGAAGTTCACAATGTTTTATTATTATTTAAATATATATTGCACTATTGAATTAATTTTTTCTTTTTATATGTTCTGTCAATTTTAAACTAGATTTAATCAAAGTATTTGGAGACACTACTCCATCATTTTAAGTAGCATACAGAGACACTTTTATGCTCATGGACCACTTCTTATAATTAATACTTTACCAGGTTGATTTTTCCTCCCACCACCCCCGAAAAAAACTAAAAACCAAAAACCAAAAAAGAAGCTAGACTCTTATATACATATATTAGCAGATTTCTGTTACTCAAACCCTAGAAATACAAAACACAAGCAAATATACTTGAAGTTCTCAAATGATTGCTTTGCTGGTTTTGTGGAATTAGACAATTGAGAAAACAGATGAGAAACCACGAATTCTTCCTTCCTAAGGATACCTTCTTTATTTTCATCTTTTGAGAGGTCATATTTTACATAAAAAAGATGTCTTTTGCATTTCTGGGCCTTTCTTAAGCTTGTAAAATGCTGTTCTTTCTTGGCCTGGATGATAAATGTATAGAACTGCTTTTCCATCCAGAGCAATCAGATGTGCTCCAAATGTCTATCAATAGCTTACTTGCCTTAGTATCTTGTTGATCTTCAAAGAGCTGTGCTGCCAACACCAGAAAAGTCTACTTTTCTTTACATTTCATAATTGTGATTTTATTTTAATTATCTATAGGAATGGGTCAACATTTCCATAAAGATCTTAGACTTTGTGTTTGAAATAAGTTCCTATCATATTTGACCATTGTATATTAAAACCAAGTGACTCTAAAGATAAGCATGCAACATTTAATAAGTGAAAAGCATATTATTAAAGGTCTGTCTGGATGGAGCAGGTAAATTATACAGACTAAGTGTAAAATTAAATGTAGTCTTAAAAATTCCCACGAAGCCAAGGTTGGTAAGTCTAGGAGGAAGCTTGCATTTCATTAAAGGGAATAGAGCTATGAGGCGGCTGAAGTTTGTAACAGGGGTAACTCTTGCTTAGAAAACAGAAAGGAGTTCAGCAGCCAGGACAGACGACTCAGAATATGGCTAAAACTGGGACCATAGAGTCCTCGTGGCCAAGTGAAGAAGGCTGTTGGTATATGCTATGCAGAAACAAGTCTGCATCATATAGCTGAGGACATACTGCAGGTTTTAAAGTAGTACACTACATGATCGGATTAGCCCTTTAAAATATTAATTCTCAAACCTTTCACAGTATTCCCCCCAATTTTTTAATTCTGTTATCACATAAATGAAAGTAACCATGAGAAATTCTGATTTCTAGATGTTTTTAATACTGTCCTTTAAAGTATTGTATATAGTTTCTTAGTCACTCCAGAAATACATGGAGTATATAAGACTATATATATCACATGTAAATGTATGTGCTAAATAAGCCAAAAATCACTCAAAAATTTGAAGATTAAGTTACTTATAAGGTACAAAACATAATATTTTCTGGTCTTCATAGGCATATCAATGTAGACAAAACATGATCCATAATTGTATTTGCTGCCTTCTGTGATACCTTTATATATGTCCTACAGAAAATTCATGAAAGCTTAAGATGATTATTTAGTTAGGGGCTACTTAGATCTATTTATATTTTATAGTTTAGATGTAGATAATGCAATCTCTGAACTAAAGCTTATCATTTTGATAAAATTAACATTTCAGTGCCCGAAGAGAACGATTATCTGTGCTTTCTTTTTAATATTGGTTCAGTTGCTTAATGTAATCATTTTCTGGATAATTATATATTGTTTATATATACTTTAGTATTCATATCTCATAAAGAGTCCTTTCCCCCTTTTCACAGGTAAAATGTCAGTCCCCAGCTCAGAACATGTAGTTCCTTGTAAAGAGTGAGAGCTACAGATAGATTTTAATGCAGATTTCTGTCCTTTTCCCTCTCAAGGTAGCATGCTCAAGTAGGTCACTTACCCAATCCCAAGGGAACCATTTCTTCAGTTATAGCTAATTGTATTTATTCCAGAGGGATGTGAAGACAAGTTCTGAGCATACAGCTGGTTACATAATCACAGTACTTGCCGTGCTAACTGCCATTTAACAAATGCCAACTGCTTGATATTATCACTAATTTCATCATCATTTATAAGGGGCCAGGACCCATTATTTACATTTTGAAAACTCAGTAGTTCTGTGAAATGACCGCTTCTCGAGCTTTGCGTAAGCTGTGATTGAGGTGTCAGCCAGGGCTGACCTGTTAGTGGAGTGCTTGTGCCCTCACAGGGTGACCTTTCTCCATTGTGCATCTTCCCCTTACTTCAGGAATCTCAAATACACAACAACGAGGGATGGACATGTTCTCTTTATATAATGTAAATCCTCCCAAGGAACACATGGCCCTGAGATTTTAATTAAGGACCACAGAGTAGATTATTATGATACTTTTATTTTAAACTCCATATTGAGATACATAGTTCACAAGCTTAAGATTTGACATGTTTAAAATGGCATGATTGAATAAGTTTAAAATGTTTATAGACCTCTGTAGCCATCAATACTATCTAACTTTGAAATAATTTTGTATTTAAGCAAGATCTCTTCTCTCCATTAAAAATCACAATGTTTCTCTTTCACCTCGATAGCATAAACATTTTCGTTATTGAATTTTCCCCATTCTGAATTCTTCCTGTAAAGAGAACAGTAGCCCTGATACATTCAGTGAGCGATTCCACCTGCTCTTTTTCACTTAGCTTTATCTCTAAGACCATCCATGTAGTAATGTGCATCAGCATTTGATTAGTTTTTCTGTTCATTGTGGGTTGGTCCCTCTTTGCGGCTGTTAGAATAATTCAGTTGTGATGACGCACATGTGCACACGCACGTTTTGTATGGAAAGCCTTTCTATCTCATGAGCATGCACTTAAGAGCAGAAGTGTTGGTCACATATGGTTCGATGTGTAGGTTTGGGGGAGCAGTTGCTGACTCTCTAAAGTGTGAGTTCACTCTCTCACTTTGCTAACCAATGTGTGAGGGTTCGAATCTCTCCACTGGCATCTTCCTCCACTGTCAAGTTTTTTCTTTTTGTTTAGTCAACTATGAAGAGGTGAAAGTGCTGGGTCATTATACTGAATTTCCACAAGAAATAATGTATGTTCTTGTTGGAAATTTGAAAATCCTTTGGAAAGATGTCATTTCAAGTTTTTTAATCATTTGAAGATTAGTGATTTTTTAAAAAGTTGTTGAATAGTAAGAGTCTTTCATATGATCTCAGTACAAAATGTTTATCCATTAACTGATTTGTAGATGTTTTCTCCAATTGTGTGGATCATATTTGTATTGTTTTTATTTTTTTGGAGCATATAACACCCTGGCTTCAGACTCTGAGAAACTGTTATGCAACTCAAAGTCATGACATTTAAGTCACACATAGAACTAGGATTATTTGGTTGTCTTATCTTTAGGCAGTGGCATGAGATAAGCATTAAGCTTTATTCCATAATAGCATTATTTATTTAACAGGTAGTTTTTCATATTACGACTCTTGACTTTAATTTTTATCTGTACTTATAAATGGCCTAGAGGCTGGATAGATGGTTCAGCAGTTAAGAACGCTTGCTGCTTTTGCAGAGTATTGAAGATGAGTTCTCAGCAGCTACATGGTTGCTTACTGCTTCACCAGTTTCAGGGGATCTGCAGCCCCCTTGGACTCATGTGCATAAGGATGTAAGCATGTGTGTGCTCTCCCATATGCCTTCCCTACCCCCATGTTAGCACACATACACACACACACACACAGACACACACACAATTTTTAAAAAGTGTTTGATATATATCTTTATCGTATTTGAATTAAAAATATTCTCAAATATATGGATTTTAATTTTCAGTAAGTATTATTAGAAAGCAGTTTGGAGTCATATAAATTTGATTCTCATCTATACGAGAGTAATTTCAGTGTAAACTAGAATAAAGTTCATAATTTGGTATATAATATGCATGTAATATGTCTTACTCTTATGTCCAGTGAATACATGTGTATAAATTACATGTACACTGTTATTTTCCATTATTACTGTTAATAACTGTTTAGGAAATAATATGTACTCTCAAGTTTATTATTAGTTACTATTGTATGTTAATGAGATACAAATTGAAATAGCTAAAAGTAATTTGAAATTTGTCTTTTATACTCATGCATGACTCTACAACAGTGGTTCTCAACCTGTGGGTCATGATCCCTTTTGGTGCTTGTGTATCAGATATTTTGCATATCAGATATTTATATTTCAATAGAATTAGCAAAATTACAATTATGAAATAGCAGTAAAATGTTTTATGGTGAGGGAGCCAGCACAACATAAGGGACTATATTCAAGGGTTATTTTAAGACGACTTGAGAACCATTGCTCTAGAATAAACTAGAACAGCTCCCTCTATTTTTCAGATATACCTTTGTACATATATTAAATCAAGTAAATGTTTGTAATGCTATCTTCTAAGGGACCTTCTCCCAGCTATTATTATGGGACTAACTGTACCCTTAAAGATGTATTATCTTCCAAATATACTTTGGCAGTTAAATCTGTTTTGGTTGAATATATTTTTTTGTTAAATAAATAAACAAATATTAAATTATTTGTTAAATAATATAGTGTACAATATTATTGCATTGTACACAATAATATTGTGTACAATACTGTGTACTGACTTGTTACCATATTTATCATGTAGTCTATTGATATTTAGTATATTACTATAGTTTAGTACATTATAATATTTGGTAATTACTTATTGGTTTTAGTGTTGTAAGATGCTAATTAATGAATAGTTAGAAAACCAAGAATCATAGAATGAGGCAAAAGGAAACCATATAAAGCTTAAAATGCTCTTGTCTTTTCATTTGTTTCATTTTAATTTTTAAATTAATTTTGATTGTGTGTGTTCACATTTGTGGTTGTTTATAAAGTATGGTGGGTATATCAGGAGACCTAGGGCTGACAGCAGGAGTCTTCCTCAGTTATATTCACATTATATATTGAGATAGGGTCAGGTACTAGAGCCCAGAGTTTTCAGATTTGGCTAGTTCAGCTAGCCAGCTTGCTTAGATATAGCCCATCTCTGCTTCGCAAGCACTGAGATTTTTGGTGGTTCCCTGCTCCTTGCCTGACTTCTCATGCATTCTGGAAGCCTGAACTTTGATCCTTACGTTTGTACAACAAACTCCTTACCAACGGACCTGTCTCTAGCCCCTCCAGTGTGCCTTGTTCTTAGTCAATTGGGTAACTGAAAATCATCCATTTTAATTTGTCCATATATTCTCATTTTAAATTACAGTAAGAAAAATCAACCAGGAGTGATTTTTGGCAACTGGAGTTGAATTTGCCAGGAATGCTGCAGAGCTTCTGAGACTTTGCTTCGGGAAACATCTCTCTTTTTTGGCCGCTTTCCAGAGTTTCAACTTGGCAGCCTCAAGGACACAGCGTAAGGTGTGTTTTCTTGATTGAATGCTTGGAAAAAGATGTTTTGATTTATGGTTTGTTTCCTTTTACTTTGTTTTTCTTGGTTTGAATTGTTTGTTTCTGGCAATGAACTTGGGCTCTGAATATGGCTTTTTGTTACAGAGGGCACTATTATAATGAGAAAATGTTTTACATGTTTTTATTTTGTGTAATATCAAAGCAAATCAAGCAAGATTCATAAGCTGTAGATTTTATCTGGCTTATTTGTTTAATAACAGTGTACTATTGTGTACTGACTTGTTACCACATTTAACATGTAATCTCTTGATAGTTGGTACATTATTATGGTTTAGTACATTATAATATTTGGTAATTACTTATTGGTTGTAGTCAATGTTGCAATATGATAATTAGTGAACATAAACATAGCTATTCAATGCTACATTGACTGTTTTTTAATTTATTGACACATGGCTCCAGAAGAGTACTAGGAAGGATATAAAGCATAAAGTCTCTTACTTGTTTAATGACATCTTTCCTTTCTCAGTCCTGATTACAATCCTCCAAAGACTCTATAGTCCTTCAAGATGAAAGCTGAGGCACTGAAATCAGCCAGCATTTCTCTACAAACCTGTTTCCTTGTTTTGTTTCTAAATTTATCTCTGCTCTTGCACGCATTTGTTTGTTTCAGGCTTAGAACACACTTCTTTGAGGCTTTCCCCATATCAGCAAGTTTGTGCTTGCTATTCTATTCTGTCTTATTCCTTTTGCATTGTATTAAGATGTCACCGCCTATCTGTACTATAAGGTCACTTTTTAGTTAGAAGGCCTGCCATGAACATGAAGTATTGCTCTCTATCCTGTAGTAATCATCCATATTTAATAAGTCATATATTTTGTATTTACCTTGCTTATTTTGGTCCTTACTAGCAAGGCTACCATATACAATTGTGCTTTTATTCTGAAATGTGCCACACAGGCTCATGTGTTTGAACACTTTGTGCTTTGTGTGGGAGGCTGGAGAACCTCTGGTAGTTGAGGTTTAGTGGAAGAAGTAACTCAGCGGGCCATAGGATATACAGGTCAGCGCTGCATCCTGTCCAGTCTTTTGTTCCTAATCCATGGAGGTTTAAGCAGCTCCATGCTCCTGCTGTCAGACTGTGATGTGCATCTCCCACCATACCTAAGGCCTGCAATGGACTGGATCTTTAATAGTGAACCAAAATAAATTCTTCTTACCTTGAGTTGTTTCTTTTGCAGTTATTTAGTCAGTGCAAGAAGAGTTAATAATGAAGCATATGATGGCTCTGTTTTTGCTCAATCTCTACTAGCTAGTGTAGCTAGAAAACTCATAGCTCAATGTCTTGAAACCACAAAGGTTTATTTCTTATATAGGCGCTATACCCAAAATTCATTAATAGAAAAGCTTAGGAGTCTCCTACACCAAAGTCTTCACCTGAACCCACTTGCACGGTCACTGCAGCAGGGAGAGAGAAGAGCAGCTTCTCAGGCTTGCATTTAGAGTTTGAATAGACAAAGCACATAGCCTACTTTCAAATGCAGGAGTGATGATTACAACATTACCTCCTACCAGAACAAAGGATGGAGAAGAGTTGAGTCATGTTCATAGCTGCCAAAGCTGTCTGCCAGTGTGTGTGTATGTGTGTGTATATGTGTATGTGTGTGTGTGGGGGGGGGCACATGTGCCAGAATGTACACAGAAGATGGAGAACAAACCACAGAAATTAGTTTTCATTTACTATGTGTGTCCTGGGGGGGGGGGGGGGAAAGCCAGGTCATCAGGCATGACAGCCATGTCTGTTTCTATTAAGCCATGTCAACATATCCCCCTTTCTCTTGCTCTGTAGTCAGAATATTAGATTAGTAGGTAAGGAAGTCCTTAAGGACATATTCCAGGAAAGAGAGAACATGAGCACAATCAGTAAACTCTTCTGTGATTTGATAAATTCAGGAATGTGTGCAACTCAAAATGGTTGGAGCATAGTGTGTGTGGGTAGGGGATGGTGGATGGGAGTTAGACAGGTAGAAAGATTGGAAGAAAAGAAAAGGCATACTACAGTAAATTAGAGTAAGAACTGCATCTGAAGACAAAGGGAAATATTGAATTATAAACCCCAGGGGAGGTGCTTGACTAAGCTTCTGAAAGGAGCTTTCTTTCTTTCTTTCTTTCTTTCTTTCTTTCTTTCTTTCTTTCTTTCTTTCTTTCTTTCTTTCTTTTGAGGTTCTATGGACATGGATTTGAGGGAAAAGAACTGGAGTTAGGAAAGTCAAGTAGGAGATGACTTTAGTGAGTGGATAAAGTCTCAGGTTGGGGCATCAGCAGCAAAGATAGAAAGGAGGACAGCAGGTGGAAAGGCTGAGACTGTGGGGAACATCTGAGCACAGAAGAGGCCGTGGTAGAGGCAGGATGGTCTTTGCTTTGACATCAAGACAGAGGCACCACTACAGACAAACTGCTTCTGAGGATGCATGTGTAGATTTGACTGTTGGTGTCTGTTGTGGGAATGTATTATGGTAAGCTTGCAAAGTGAGTGATTCTTACTTGGTGATGTGTGTGTGTGTGTGTGTGTGTGTGTGTGTGTGTGTGTGTGTGTGTGTGTGTTTGACCTGGGAAACAAAGCCATATGTTCACATTAGAATGAAGGTGGATGGAGATTTTGAGAGGTGGGGGAACAGGTGTGACTGTGGAGTGACATGGGAGACAGCAGATTAGAGGGACACAATTGCAGTGCATCACTAGGCATTTAGCAACCTCAGTTACATAGTTTACTGCAAAAACTGTCAAGAAGCTCATTATCTTCACAGTGTTACCAATTCAGAAAAATTTGAAAATATATTCCTTAAAATGATTCCATGTGTCTCTATGAAAATGACTCATGAGATATAATCTCACTTATGGACAAAACTATTGGATAGCATGATAATAAAATTCCTTAATAGAAGAAAACTTTCTGAAACTTAAGTTATTATCTAATACTTTCTAGAAGCAGTTTTATGAGAGTCTTTTATTATAGAACTTTCTAATGTTCTAGGATTACAGCAACATAAAGAAAAAGATATGGAGATTTCCCATGTCTCTCCAGTCCCAACACACTTGTAGCTTTGCCTGTGATCCACACCCCCCACAGTGGTGCATGTGCTAATCTAAGGAGGGCCTAGGAGTGCATCACCTGTCTAAGCTCATAACTCACCTGGCTTCACTGCTGGCTCCATACATGCTAGAGGTTTGAATCTACACATTCAGACTTGTGTCCACCAGAATATGTTCACTGCTCTGGGAGTCTCCTGCATCTTCATCTCTGCTGGGGCTTACAACTCCCAGACATGACATTGCTTCTTATTGTGTCCATAATTTTGCCTTCCCTCCGAATACCATATAGTTGGAGTGATGTAACTTGAGGAACACTTTGAAAAGATGTGTACTATCTGTTTGTGTTTCTACTTTTGAGTATTTTCCTTTCTCTTCATTAGCTCAATTATTGTTAGGCAGATTTTTTAAAAATTTTTTAGTTCTTTATATGTTATATATTTAACCCCTCCGTGAGGTATAGCTGGTAGAGATTTTTCATTCATTCTTTTTTCCTTTTTAAAAATTATTATAAATCATTCCATTTGTTTACATCTTAAATGATATCCCACTTCCAAGTTACCCCCTCCACCAACCCCTCAGCCCATGATATTTCACTTTCCAGTAATTCCTCTGCTGTCCCCCCATCCCACATATGCTCTTTCTCCTCCCTTTTGCCTGTATGAGAGTGCTCCCCCACCCACCCACACTCTCCCTCCCCACTGCCCCAGCATCCCCCTACTCTGGGGCATCAAACCTTTTCAGGACCAAGGGCCTCTCCTCCCATTGATGTCAGGCAAGACCATCCTCTGCTACATATGTATCTGGGGCCATGGATCCCTCTAGGTACACTCTTTGGTTTCTTTCATTCTTTAGTCAGTCTGTTTACTCTGCTGATACTTTTTTCCTGTACAGCTTTTAAATTTCATGTGTGCCTTAGGGTTATTTTCTATGTAATCGAAGTCCTTTTAAAGAAAGTTTGTCTTACCTTTATATCTTGGAGTTTTTTTCCTTCAGCAATTTTAGGGCTTAAAGTCCTATACTGAGGTCTTTAGTCCACTGGGAGTTGATTTTTGTGCAGGATTAAAGACAAGAATCTAATATCTTCTGCATTTGGGTATGTCCAGTTTCTTGTTTTTATTTAGAGAAAAAGCTGTCTTTTTGTCTTCATGTATATTTTTTACATATTTGACAAGAATTAGATGCTTAGCTATCAGGAAAATGTAAAGTAAGATTGCCTTGAGAATCCATTTAAGCCTCTCACAATGACTACATCAGCAAAACCCCACCACCTGCTAGTGAGAATGTGGTGTCAGAGGAGCCCTTCTACTGTTGGTGTGGTTATAAATTGATGTAGACACTATGCCAGTCAATATGGAGCTTTCTCAAAATCCTAAATGTAGAAATATCATCTTACCCAGTTGTACCCCTCCTGTGTACATACTCAATGGACACATTCCTACCCTAGAGATCCTTGTACACTCGTGCTCACTACCCATGTTTTCATATTAGCTAATAGAACCAATATAGATGTCTATGGACAGATAGGTGGATAAGGAATGTAGGCTATATCTACACAATGTAATGTTATTCATTTCTAAAGAAAATATTAGTTATAACATTTGTAGAAAACTGTTTAGAACTGGCAGTTATCTTGTTAAATAAATCTACTGATACCAAGTGAAACAAACACAACATGCTTTTTCTCATATGTGGGAGGAACAGAGTAAGGGGAGAGGGATGGTAGAGGAAGGGCAATAAGAACAAAGTGTGCATGAAACGGCTGTGTTGAAACCCATTACTTGGTGTGATAATTAAAAAGAATAAAAAGAATAATAGCTTTTTCACTAGTTTCATTCACCAAGTAGTTGAGGTTTCGGTTCACTTGTTTTGGGTTTGTCTGTGGATTTCTTTTGTTATACTCCTTTGTGTAGAAATATCATCGTTTTAAGACTCACATATTAATGGATATATCGGTTCTTTGTAAGTGTTAGCAATTACGTGCAGCTTTTTATGTGAATGAAGATCTTCAGCTCCTTTTGATAAATACCATATTGCTGGTTCAATGGTAAGCACATGATTAATTTTGTTAAAAAAAAAAAAATGCCCAACAGTCTCCCAGAGTGACTCAGTTCTGCCCTCATAACACGGATGAAGCTTCCTGTTAAATGTGGCTCATCTTTAGGAAAAGCTGCTCTCCCTCTCAGCAGTCATTGGTCGCCCAGAGTTCCTTGTCCGGGAACGCGACCCCATGAGATGTCCCCCTGCCATGTTAGCATGTCTGCTGATATTACCATTGTTCAGATCTTGTTTACATAGTCATTTCTATGACAGACTGTTCTGGCTCTTTCATTCTTTAAGCCACTCCTGCTGCAATATTCCCTGAGTCATAGATCCAAAAGTTGTGATGTAGATGTGTCCATTGGGCTGGGGTTCCCCATGATCTATAGCTCTCTGCATTGTTTCTACTTGGAGTTGTCTGTATTAATCTCGACTTGTTATGAAAAGAAGTTTCTTTAGTGAGGGATGAGAGACTTATCTGTGGGTACAAGGGTAAGACTTAAAATGTAGTTAGGAGTTATGTTGGCTAACCAAGTGGCAGTAATATATTACTGTCTACAGTTAATGACCTCACTTGCCCTGGAAATTTTGCTATGTCTCTAATGCCAGCCATGATTCCCCACCTTCTTGAGTGGGTCTTCAATCCAACTAGACAGCGGTTGATTTTTACCAATGTGTGAGTGCCACTTACTACATCAGTGTGAACATCTCATGCTGGTCATTGTTGTGGTTCATAATGTCACAGCTGATTGGGACTATTAACTGCTTCCCTCCCTTGGCAGATTGTATGGTATTTTCTGGTGCATGGAAAAGTAGACCACAAGAAGGAAGAGACTTTAAGATTAAATTCAGCTCGAATCATCAGAGTTCTGTTTCCTAAGGGTATGGTTTCTTCAGAAATAGAAGCTTCCCTTCAGCCTCTGAGAGGCAACCTAGGGCAACATCCATAGTCTAAATAGGTTTGGGAGACACTTGCACTATTCTGATCAACCATTTGGAAGGAGGGTTCTCTTGCCTGGTACTGGAGTTTCTTTTAAAACCACTTTTTCTTGTAGAAAGTGTTGTTGGCATTAGCAGCACACTTTCCATATGTATGTGTGCAAACATCAGTTATATATATATATATGTATATATATATATATATACATATATATATATATATACACATATGTGTGTGTGTGTGTGTGTATAAACTTGTGTGTATTGTATAAGAGTTTAACTAAATTCAAAATAATAAGATCCCTTAAGGTTTTGTCCAACAGCCTTGGTGTTATTTGTCCCTTATTCACTCTCCTTATGTAATGACTCCTTCCATCTCCATTGGGATCCCCATTCCCTGTTTTACTGTTTCCTGCTTCATATTGTCTGCATCCTGCTATTTCCACCCTCCATGGGCCCTTTATAGTTTCCTGTGAGTCTCCCTTCCAAATTTTTTATTTGCAAGTGATTGTTAATTGTAAATAACTTTTGGTTTAAAGAAGGCTTCACCTTTCAGCTTGAGGACCCCATCTGGGTGCAGACGTAAGCATGTGCATCCTGCACATGTCAGCTCAGTTTCTGTGAGCACTGTGTGCATCATCCTCCCTGCTGTGTTTAGAGCCCTCCTCGGTGGCTTCCATGACCCTCTTCTACATGGCTTCCTGAGCCTTGAGAAGGGGAATTTGATGGAGACGCCCCCTTTAGGATTCAGGGCTGAGTCTTTCAAAGTCTCTCATTCTCTACATATTGTCTGGCTGTGGGTCTCTGTATTTGTTCCTATCTGCTGTAGGAGGAAGCTTCTCTGATGATGGCTGAGCAAGACACTGACCTCTGGGAATAGCAGAATGTCATTAGGAGTCATTTCTTGCTGTGTTTCTTTAGTAGAACAGTACTATTTGGCTTTACCCAGGTCCCTATCCTATCTAGTTCTAGTCTTAAGAATAGACTACATACCCAACACAAGACGGGCCACAGAAAGTGAACGCAACAGCACCTTTGGAGGATTCTTGTCTTATAATGACATATAAAGGCTTTTTCTTATAAATTTCATAAGTATGTGTTTGTTTGTACGTTTATCTTCTCTCTTTTACCCTCCGGGTCCTTTGCGTATGTGTTCTGGCTTCTGGCTTTGTGTTTCTTTGCTATTCTTGAGGTAAATGAGTCTCTGCTTCTATATGCTTCCTGTACTTTTCCGTGGGCTCATTTCCTTCTATTTGTTTTATCCCATTTGATGTGTTTGTTTTTGCTTTCTCTGATTATATTATTATCCCTTAGAAGACTGTTCTCCAATGAGAAACAGAAGGAGGATGGACTCAGATGAGGTGAGGCATGTGAGGAACTGGGAGACATAGAGGGAGGAAAAACAATAATCAGGTTATATGATATAAAAAGTCTATCTTTAATAAAGAAAGAACAAAAGAGGAAAAAGTACTACTGTGCTAAGAAAGGTAAAGGTAGGTTTTCTGCCTAGGACAGAGTCTGCTTTAAAGTTCCAGTCTGCTAGAGAGTTCATTTTTGTTCTATGCTATATAATATGTAATAATAGTTTTGAGGTAAACTCTGATAACTTTGAGAAAAGTAGCAATAACAAAAGTAAAGCAAAATAAAATAACCTGAGATTATAATAGTGACCAGTACATGAAAAACTTGGAAGGTAACTTTTCCCTTGGTTGATTGATATAATATTTTTAATTAAATAAGAATTATTTATTTTCATGAAATCTTTTTGTTTGTTTGTTTGTTTTTGTGATCTGAGCTACGAAAGGATGTGTAAAGACTATGGTTGGGAATAACCCACAGGCTTTTTACTACCTTCATTTTTATATGCTTTATTTGAAAGGAATGTCCTGGTTTATAATTTTCATGGTTTTTCATGTTTAGAAAGAGGCAGATGGTATGAAAACTGGACTCCCTTATTTAAAGAGAATGTTGATATTTATAACCAAGCTTATCTCCAGAAAGATTTTTTTTGCAGCTGTTCCAGGTTGGAAAAAATATTATATTAAAGTTCTGGCTTGCTGTTCTTTCCACATTTAGGGGGGACATTTTCAGAATGTGAAAAAGTACTGTTTAATTTTAAACATGAATGCGATGTAAACTGTGAGATTTCTGTATAAATGCAAATTCTGTTTGTGTGCTGGGATATTACTCTTTTTGTTTCTCTGGTCTACTTCCTCGATACATCACACTTGAGAAATAATTTCTTCATCATTTTGCCTATATATATATATATCATCAAAGCATTCTTGGAAATGCTGTAGACATTTTCAGAGTTAGATTATATCATTAACAAACCATCTTTTTCACTGGGAAATTAACTTTGCTTCTCTTTATAGTTACTTATAAAGAGTATACTCTCTTTATCCTTGCTGTTTTCTACTGTTTTTAAAATATAAATGCTACTATTTATCTTTGGACAAACCTTAGATACCACTGATTATAGTTTGGTCGAGAATTAACTGCATTTTACACTTTAAACAATACACGGAACCATCTCAATGGGCACATGTCATTAAAGACTGAATTTCCATGCCTACATATGCATATTATCTGTGAACATAGGTATGTCTCTATATATACCAATACACACATACTATTACATGAAGAATGGCTTTGTAATTAATATGATGTGAATGCAATCGTTGATTATTGATGGATGTAGCAGCATGCTTCTCAAATATAAGTACACGCCACTATTTAGATGAGCATTTTTTCAGGATATGAAAGATTATACAAATTGTGATAATGACTAAAATTCATTTTTCCTTTTTAAATTTTGTAACATGAGATTGTACTTAAAAGTTTTCATTCCTTCTCTGGCACCAGTCAGTTTCACTGTTCATTTGGAAATCATGCAAGTCAGGATTTTACTTTAATCTACAAAACTGACAATATCTAGGAGCCATGCTTTCATTATCTCCAGAGACATTTTCTACTGTTTGATGGATAAACCCTGCAAACATCAGTTCTCAGCTCAGGAAGTGAAGGGTCACTCCTTATCTCTGTAGTCAGAACCTTGAGTATCTTAGTTTATCACTTCAGGCAGTTCTGTATCTTAGATTATGCTCTCATTACTCTATATAAGGTTCATGGTTTCAAGTAGAAAAAGGTAAGTGTGTTCTTTGTCTGTTGTGCGCTGCTCTTGCTTTCCTGTGATTCTGTATTGAACAAATGTTATTCTTTACCTGTATAAGTTTTTATTTTGTTAGATTAGAAAAAGTTAAATGGAATTTTCAAAATTGCAAAAGCAGGTATTGCCTAAAGCATCTAATACTCCATTATTGTTTACTGATCATATAGTGAAACTCATAATTCTGTAAAAGGTATGTGTCTTTGTAAATAAAATGTTCTGAATCTTTGATTTCTGGTTTTGCTATTTTTGCTGGATGTGTTTGACTAATATTTGTATGAGCGAGTTTACAAGGACCATGTAGCATGCAGTTGTTTATATTTATTATATAGTTGTTTATATCCTGATTATAATTTTCTCTCCTTCTACTCTTCCCAGTTCTTCCTTACTTCCCCTCCCTCCAGATGCACTCCCTTTATGTCTGATTAGAAAAGACTTGCAAAAGATAACCGAATATAACAAAATAAAATATAATAAGATGAAGCAAAAGCTACCATACTAAAGTTGTGCATGACAACCTAACAGGAAAAACAGAATCCCAAGAGCAGGCACAAGAGTCAGAGATTGAGTCACTTATCCTCACAGCCCCATAAAATACTAGCCTAGTGCTGTAATATATCTCCAGAAACCTGACATAGACACATCTAGGCTCTGCACTTGCTGGTTTAGTCTCTGAGTTCCTATGAGCCTTGATTAGTTGATTTAGAGGGCTTTGCCCTCTAGTTTACTCTTTCCTCTCTATGTCTTACAGTCTTTTTTCTGTGGGATTTCCTGAGCTCTGAAGGAAAGGATTTGATGAAGAACTTCAAAATAGACTCTCTAGAAATGTCTGGCTGTAGAGTTTCTGTGTCTGTTTCCATTTGATGCCAGAAGCAACCTTTCTGATGATGACTGGATAAGGCACTAATTTTAAGAGTATAACAGAATATCATTAGGAGTCATTTTACTGACATTTTTTAAATGCTTAGATCAGTCATGTTTGGTTTTCCCTTAGGTGTCTGATTTATAGTCCCTGGTTCTTGGTTTCCCAAGCAGTGTCAGGTTTAGGTTTCTTCTTGTGGAGTGGGTCTTAAGTCAAATATGACATTGATGGGTTACTACCATAAATTCTGTGACACCACATATTTTGGAGGCAGGACAGATTTTAGGTCAAAGGCTTTGAGGCTGGCTTGTTGTCCATGTTTCTTTTTTGGTACCTGCAGAGTCCTTCCCATAACAAAGACACTAGAATGTAGGGCTTAGGGCTCTCTGTTGGCACCAGCTCAACTTCTTTCTGTTCGATGCGTTATGTAGGTGTTGTCCTGGGGAATGGGGTCACTGCTATTAATTTTTGGAGAGAAACCATTTATCTTAGTCGTTTGGGGATTTAATTGCGACCTTTTTGGCCAACAACTCAATTGAATGAAACCCAGTTCCACCACTGGAATCCTCAGCAGACCACAAGAGATAGCCTGTTGAAACTCCATATCCTCAATTACCAGGAATCCTTATTAAAATCACCTTCATATATTTCAGGAAGTTTCC
This sequence comes from Arvicanthis niloticus, assembly GCF_011762505.2. NCBI lineage: Eukaryota > Metazoa > Chordata > Mammalia > Rodentia > Muridae > Arvicanthis > Arvicanthis niloticus. Next base: position 18,785,010 of record NC_133433.1, on the reverse strand, counting down.
ACTGTACTAAGTTTCCATACCATCCCCAAAATATCCCCCAGTTCCAGCCATCTTTCTCCACATTCTACCTCACAACCTGACCTCCCCACCTCTTCCAGTCCTCACTCACCTCAATCCACCTGTAAAATCTACTCTTCAGAGAGAGCTCTATATTTCTCCTATACCCTCTTCTTTACCTAAATTCTCTCATATATCATTATATATCTTACTTATAAGCTTATTAAGCTTATAAGCTTACTTATCACTTATGTAATGACTAATGTCCACTTATAAGTGAATATATACCATATTTGTTTTTCTGGGTACCCACTCAGGATGAATTTTTCCAGTTCCATTCATTTGCCTGTAGATTTTAGGATGTCATTTTTTTTTTAATCAGCTGAATAATACTGCACTGTAGAAAGCACATTCTTTTATTAAATGACAAAGCTAGGTAGACACTGTGTCTTATGATATCACTATAGAAGTAACAACATATAAAAGACTGAAATAAAAACTACTTGTGAGCTATATTAATAGGATTTGTTTCATGGGGAGGGAGCTTTATTCCATGAGACCAGTTAGTTTGTATTTCCTGATGACTAATATTATAATGTAATTTTGTCTTTATTATTAAATTTATTTTATATGGATCACTTTTGTTTTCAAATATGTAAATTTTCTTTATAATTATATTATTGAATTCAGAAAACATTTTTAAATTCCTGTGCTTGCAGCCTCTCATTTCTGAACATTAGCTATTGTTATTCTGTTAGTTTACTGAGGCAAATAGCAAACTACTGATAATCTCTTTTGCAAATATCCCATAGAGCCCAGCGCAGATGTCAGATATTTGCCTTTTTGGTAGATTGGATCATCACTGGCCTGGCTAGCAATGGAGAATTTCTCATATTTGCTTGGAATTTTAAATTTCTATAACTGACTCTTAGACGAAGATTTAATATGTTGATGGGACTTGATCAGTCCCACCAGGATAATATCCGTCTTTTACAATGCTCTGATGTGGGAACTTCATTGTAGCTTGATATCCCCTGTGCTATTTGCACATAGCATAACCACAGCATCTCCTAGCTACAGGATTTACCCATGTACAAAGTGAGGAGAGGAGCAATTCAACGACACATAAAACAGGCAACTCATGACAGTGAGGTTTTAAGAAAAGAATTGTTTAATGTAAATTTTTAATTTTTTAAGTATTTTCCACATGCATATTGTATTTACATTACTTTTATTTCTTTCCCCATCACCGCAACTTCTTTCCTGTATCCCAACTACCACCAAAATCGATGACTTAATTATTAGTTATATGTTCTATATCATAATCTATGCATATTATATATCAAACATTCTATACTGCATATAATGCACATTATAAATGATATGTGACAATATTAAATTATTAATATCAAATATATACAATATGGCATTAATCAAGTCTATTGAGTGTTGTCCATATGTAAATGTGTTTAGGGTTAACCATTTGTGATTGCATAATCTATCAGGGGACTCATCCCTGGATTCTCAGTGGCCATTCATTGCATATAGCTAGCTATTCACCTGTGGGTGGGACTGTATAAGATTTTCCCAATCTGTGTTGGCATGTCAGCTGGTGTCATTGTGCCGTTCTTGTTTAAACAGCATTTTGTTGAGATTTGAAAGGCTGTAACTTTCTTGTCATATCTAAATGATACAATCTTATGTCTGGCTTTTACAATCTTTCTGCCCCCTATTGTATGATGATATTCTCTGAGCTTTAGAGGTAGGGGTGGGGTTGCAGATGTATCAGTTGGAATTGGGCATCTTATTGTCAGTTGTTCTCTGCACTTTGACCAGTTGTAGATTCCTTTAATAGTCTGTATTTGCTGCCAAAACAAACAAACAACAAACAAACAAACACCTTTTTTGGTAAGATGTGAAAGCTATACCTGTGTGTGGATATAAGGATACATTTAGAATGCAGTTAGAAATCATGTTGTTTAGGAAAGTGGCAGTAATATGTTTACCTCTAGAATCCAAGATGGAATTGTAAATGTGGCTTTTATTTCCTCAAATGAAGGGATGAGATGAGAGCCTTACCCAAACTGTGACAATAAACAGCTTGGGCTAATCCCAGAATATTTCTTTTTCATTTCTAACTACCAGGAGCCTAGACCTGAAAGATTGTAGCCTCCACACAATCTTATCTTCAAGGATGACTAATTCAATCTGGCTTCTTTCAGCTGCTGACTGAATTGCTCTGTTGGTTTCCTACTGACTTTGGCAGTATGGTCTAATCTTCTAGCTTCTTCTCATTCTCTGGCTCATTCTGTTTTTACCTGTGTCTAGCTTGTTCTCTCTAAAACCTGTATCTGTAGAACTGTCCCAATAATTGCTATACGTATACCACATACCACTTTTCTCTCTCTAGCGTCTCTTAAATAGCCTCTCTTTTCTGTACTATCCTCCAGCAAGTTTGGCATATCCGTTCTCTAACTCGTTCTTTAAGTCAGATCTTTCTTGGGTTCATCCTTGCCTGCCCCCCTCACACCCCAACTAATCACTTTCAAACATGTCTGCTTACTTTTATATTCTAACCTTACCTTCAGTGCTAGGGATTAAAGGTGTATCCAGTCAGATTATTCTGTAATCCAGGGTATGTCTGAATTATGTCTAGATTTTATAAACATTTTTAGACTTCGGATGTGATTCTTTGCCAGAACAGTCATGTTACTGGATTAAAATTCCTCTACACCAGCCATGGATAGTTGGCTGAGTCTACAGTAGCAGACATAAACTTCCTCCTATTGAAATATCTTTAAATTCAGGTATATGGCTATTGGTTACCCTTAAGATAAACAAGGCACTATTACACAAATAGGAATGTCTTGCTGGGCTGGTCACTGCTGTGGTCCATAGACTTTATAGCTAGGTAAGTCTATTGATTATTTTCTGCCCTTGGTATCTTGCATAGCATCTTTGGGTATTGTTAGACATAGTTCCCAGGAATGAGGCTTCCAGGTAAGTTCCAGTACTATTCTTCCAAATTCTGTGTCTAAAGTGTAGAATCTTTAGCAGTACTTTAAATCTGGGGGATAACCAAGAACAACAGCAATTATCTACATTGTTTTGAGAGAGTCTAGGAAAACCCTGACCATACCAAGAACTTTTAATTCAACAAGTATTCCATTCATTTTGAAGTTTATGTCAGCTTTTCTCACAATATTATGTGTTCTGCTTTGTTTGTCTTTGTTTTGGAATGCTAGGGATGGAACCCAGACCCTAGTACTAAGCCTAAGCCTTTATATCATTTTATATGTACACATAGAAAACAAAATAGGCAAGGCTGACTGGTTTTACAGGTAGGGTCTATTGTGCATTCAAGTGGAGATAGTTACTATAAAATCCATTAGATATGAAATAAGTGGTTTTGAAGCACACAGACAAGAGACAACACTTCCAAACTCATTTCTTGGGGCTAACACAGTTTTGAAATAAAACCAAGATGAGTACAGTATAAGAATGAATATAGTCTATTTTCCAATGTTTACAAAGAATTCTCTTTTTGTGTCTGTTTTAATCATCTCTTTGAAATTTTGTTTCCTAACATTTTAACTGCTTTTTAGCTTAGTGTTTTATTACTTGTAACTTGAGAGATCATACTTTTGGCATGGTTTTTTATAGTTCATTTTTTAAATCTTTGGTTCGCCTAAACTTTTTTTTTTTAAATTTAGCCTCATTGCTTTTAAAACGACTAGTCCCTAACTAGTGTGTGTGTGTGTGTGTGTGTGTGTGTGTGTGTGTATGTGTTGTATTATAGTGTATAAGGCATATTTTCACAAAATGAACAGTCATATAAAATCTTGGTTGTTTTAGCCATAATTTTTTTTTTTTGACATTTTGCAGGTTAGCATCTATTGTTCCCCAAACAGCTAAAATTTGAAGTCATTTTCATTGGGAATATATATATATATATATATATATATATATATATATATATTCATTTCTGAGAACTATCTTATTTCTCTTTTTAAAACTGAATACTTCAAAAATGGCCAGTGTCACTATGAATCAACTCTGACCTCTCCTTAAGTGAAAGGGTTCTATACCTTTGATGAAATAGAATGGTTAGTATAAGAGATAGATTCTAGAATCTGATGACAATGCAGACTTTCCAGTGTCGTTTCTCATATGTTTTATCTGATAAGTCCATTTTCTCTATGATATACTTCCACAATAATTTAATTATGAGTTTTAGTATTCTTTTTTTAAATTTTCTAGTGTAGTTATATTATTGATATCACAGTGCTTCTCCTTGTTAATTTTTTCCATATTATTTTCCCAGTTTTATGAACTCAGTATTCATTATTGCATTTTCCAGTATAATTTGGTAGCTTTTAAGTGTAATTTGCCTCATGGTTTGTAAATATAAAATTTAATATTGCAATCTGTTTGAAAACTACCGCTTTGAGAAATTCTTACATTAGTGAATTGGTAATGATGATATCACATGGGACATTCATATAATGAATACTTTTAATGTAAATTCTGTTCAACTGAATGCATAGTAGTTTTATACTTTTGACATCTACTTACTAATAAAGCTGTTCTTAAATAAGTAATGCAGAATTACAAAGTTATGAAAAACTAAGTAATCACAAAGGACATTCTGTGGTTCACTAGAGCTATTTGATTCCCCCTCAATATTTAGATTATGCTTATTTCATATCTTTCATTTGTTTTAGAAAATTTATATTACAATATTATGTTTTAGCATTATTAGACATTTTATAATATGCAAAATATGTTTTTAGGCATTAAAATAATCATTCTCAGCCTAGTCATGGGTTCATGCATGCTATGTTTAATAATCATACAAACTGAGTTAAAAATATTTTATGAAGAAAATATTTGTCAGGCCATATATTCTTTTATTGAATGGAAAAGACTAATCTAGGGTCCTCTACCTGCTTGTCTGGATGTTCACACATTTTACATTCAGTGTGACACTTGCTGTCTTCTTCAAGAATACTTTTCTGATATTTGGCGGCCGGATAATCTGAAGTAGATGATGCACATTGAAATGACTAGCAATGAATACAGTTACTGCTCTCATTAAAAATAAATCTGAGACACTCAGTGTATAAGCAACATCTATACAGTTGTTTCTAGGCAAAATTATGAAAATCATGTTTTAAAGATTTTAAATTATGATGGAGTATATTTATAATTCACAATAAATATTTTTATTTTAGCAATTTGATATATGTCATTAGTTATATATACATACTATATAATTATTAAAGTCATGGTTGTTATTGAAAATGGATTTTTTGATATTATATAATCTGATTGTAGTTACTCCACCTCTTCTAAGATCCTTATCACCAAACCAAACCCACCTCCTTCCTGGTCTTTATCATTATAAAACAAATAATCATATTTTTTAAAAAGTAAAACAATAAGATAAAATAAAGAGAAAAGCAAAGATGAATAGGAAAAAACCAGCAAACATGAAAACAAACATAAAAACAAAGAACTAAAGAAAAATAAAAGAAATACCTTTAGATGTAGAGATAAACACATTGGCATCCACTGACATCCTTAAAGACACAAAATTGGAAACCATAATACATAAGCAGAATACCCGTCGGATAAGAAATAGAAAAAGCAACAAGAATGGACAAAGCATTATGTGACAAAACAGGATGCTGCTGCTGCTGCTGATGATGATGATCATCATCATCATGATCATCATCATGATCATCATCATCTCACCGTCAACATCACAGCAGCACAATCCTTCCTTCCATTATTGCCTTTAGGTTTGTTTTCTGTTGACCAACTACTGCTTGGCATGGCATCTGACCGTAAGTGTTGTTTATATACCAAATGAGACAATGCTGGAGAAAACTAAAATTAGATTTCATTTGCCAGTGGTAATCACTTGGAAATAGTTTCTGGGCCAGGTATTGGGGTTTGTGTCCACTTCTACTCTTTGCACTGAAAGCCCATCAGGCCCAGACCTGTGCAAGCCCATAGACTCTGTGAGTTTATATGTACATTGGGCCTTCTGTGTTTAGAAGGCCTAATTTCCTTGGCATCCTCCATCTTTTCTGGCTCTTAAAATCTTTCTCCATCCTTTTCTATAGGGTTCCTTGACCCTTGAGGGGAGGGATTTGCTGGAGACATCCCATTTAGGACTAATTATTCCAATCTTTCTCACATTGCCCAATATGAGTGTCTGAGTTTATTCCTAGCTATTGTAGGAGGAAGCTTTTCTGACGACAACTGAGCATCTCACTGATCTATGCGTATAGCAGAATGCCATTAGGAGTCACTTTGTCGCCACGTTCCTTTAGTAGAAGTAGTATTTAGTTTTCTTCTAAGTCTTTTTCTACCTAGTGTTCATTGCCACCTGAGTAATGTTAGGAATTAGTTTAATCTCATGGCGATGGACCTCTAATCAAATAAGATATGGGTTGGTGACTCCTCAAGCTTTGTGCCACTGTTGCTCTCACACATCTTCTAGACAGTTGTTCATGGTTTTAAAGGGGTTTTAGCTCGGCTGCTGTTTATCTTTCTACTTTGGTAGCATGCAGAGTACCTTCCAGTACCGTGGACTCCTTTACAGTGGCACAGCTAGAACACTTAAAAGGGGATCTAGTTGTATTAAGTTGTATTTTGAGGATAGGCCTCATGGATTACAGCCTTCTGGTTCCGGTCAAATGTTTTCCTGACTATGCCGTGTGACCCGGCTCCTCTTGTTACCATTCCAAAGCTTTAGCCATGATACATCCATGAGTCAAACCAAACCCTTTATTTCTTCAGTGTCTGTTTTTGAAGCACTTTATCCAGTGAGCAAGGTAGCTACCATCTGAATTGTCCATTTAAGCCTGGCACCTGATGCCTCCAGTGAACATAAGCATGCATCTTATGTCAACTTAACTAAAAATCTTGATAAAAAAGGAGCTAGACCCCTTAGAATGTGGCAGCTTCTAGGACAACAAATAAGGAAGTGCTTTGAAAAGGATGATAATTTGTCTGTTGGACACAACCTACCTTGAAGGAAGAATCTGACACTGGGCAATAGGATCACCAAGATAATAAAATTGAATTCTTACTTGGTGAATAAAACAGTCTTCTGTAACTGTATACTGATAAACATGTAAATGAAAAAGAGAACATTATGTGTTCATTTCTAACTAATAAATGTAGGTGGAGGAAATTAAAACAGAATCATTTAGCAGCTGTCAAATTTTAATTCAGTACAAGTAGATCCTGGATGAGTAGCTTCAAATTTCATGAGAAGCAAGATGAAATTTATACAGTTTTAAAGCTTATTGTAAATTATTATGAATTTAAAAAGATGAAAATTCTTAGATTCACAGTGGTGATGCTAAGATATTTCTAGATGTCGTGGGATGGTCGTGTTTTTGCTTACCTTGATATAATGGAGCTCCCTTTCAATCTTGAAAGTGGATTGCTTAGAAGGCAAATTGTGTGGTTGACCTTTCTATAGGTTTCTATTAACAGGATTATTTTTATGGAACTAATAGTGAAGCATATGCTTATGACAGTCTTTATATCTTTTATACTAATAAAATGTTCATTTTTTCTGTCTTTCTAAATTGGACCCTTAATATCTGAGCCTTTTACTGCTTTAACTTTGCATAGGGAAGAATTTACAAGATAAAATTATAGATGATTTTAAAAGTTAGACAAGAAGCAGATAGGAAATGTGCTATATATCCGAGCTCTTCTAGAGACTGGTCAGATACATGTTAAGACTGAGAGCATCTTCAAGTAGAGTTTCAAACTCTGCCAGTACTCAAAAACTGGAATTTGTTCATGTTTGCTTGAATGTACAATGTACATAGTATTTATAGGCTGTTGTGAGCTGCCTGGCATGGGCACTGGAAACTGAACTCCAGTTCTAAGCAAGAACAGTAGATACTTTAAAGTGCTGAGCCATCTTTCCAGAATCCATTGAAAACAATCATCATGATTCTCTAATATTATGTTAGACCTAAAATGTAGAGTTCACATAGAATTGTGATAAATGGCTAAGTCTGCTCTTTTGGGCTGTTGCTTTTTTCTTTTGATGTGTAGCACCCGAGAAAAGCAACTCAAGTGAGCCAGCCTGCTTTGGCTATTAGTTGTAGATTGGTTCATTACAGTGGGCAAGTAAAGGAACAGGTTCCTCAAACAACAGCCACATCATACCCACAATCAGGAGTGAACACTTACTTACCTCTACTCTGCTCACTCTGTCTGCACAATTCCATCAAGATCTCTGCAGAAAATCATCTTACCCAGAGAAGGTGGGTGCTCTGTATCAACTGTTGTAATCAAGACAAACTCTCATAAGCATGCCCAAAGATCATCTCTCAGATGACTCTAGCCTTTGTCAAATTACACCTACCACTTACCATCACCTCTTCTTTCTTACTCAGGGATTATGGAAAAAGAGAAAATATCATCTGAGATGGCCAAGTCTATGGCTTATTGCATTTTGTACCAGCTAAATAAAATGAGGATGTCATTATCTACACAATCATTCAAACCAGCTTGAGTTTCATATATATCCTTTAAAAAGAACATAAAAGAATAATGCATCTGGGGAACTCAAGGTTTGGAGTTGCTGATGTAGCTCTTGTTTCAATTACTTTTTATCTTCTTAGAGAAAACAATTTGGACTATGTTATTTAGTCGTCAATGTGGATAGTACCCTGCCTTGCTTAACACTAATATCTACTTTAGTTACTTTTCTATTGATGTGAATAGACATTATGACTAGGGGAACTTCTAGAAGAAAGCATTTAATTTGGGGGCTCACAGTTCTAAAGGATTAGAGTCAATAACCATTAGGGAGGGTAGCATGTCAACAAGCAGGCAGGCATGGCTCTGCAGTAATAATTGAGAGCATGCTTCCTGAGGTACAAGCTTGAGGCAGAGAGCTAAGTGGGAATGGAGTGGCCTTTTGAAACCTCAAAGCCTGTGCCCAGTAACACACCTCCCCCAACCAGGCCACACTTTCTAATCCTCCCCAAACAGTTCCACCAGTCGGAACTATTCAAATAAATGGACTTAGGGAGGCCTCAGTCAAGCCAAGGCAGTATCTTTGACTATTGCAATATGCAGTCTTTTTCTCATTCTGTTTGACTCACTAAGCATTTATAGACAGTGGTCCAAATTATTTACCTCATTGATTTTATAAGATAATTGTATATGTTTGCTTATTTTGCATTTTAAACTGTGTGTCATCTTCCTTTAGCACTACAGTAAAACCAAGATATGCATTTTTATCTTTGATTTTATATTGTTAGAAACTTCAGCACTAAAACATACATTTGAATTATTTTATTCAAATGTGTGTTTTGACTACATGTATGCCTGTGGATACTTAATGCTGAGGCTGGAGAAGGCCAGGAAAGGGGTTGAGACCCAGGAACTAAAGTTACAGGTGACTGTGAGCTTCTGTGTGCTGCTAGGACTTTAATCCTAGTCATTGGAAGAGCAACACTCCTAGCTATTGGGCCACTTCTCTAATTCCCCTTTAGAAATTTGTTTAAAAAAGCAACATGAAATGTAACTTTGTTTAAAAGAGAGAGTAATTTCTTAGATTAAAATTTTTTTCACTTTAAAAATAATTGCCAGAATTTTTTTATTAGGTATATATAATATACCTTTGAAAGCATGTTGTATGTATGTTTGAGGAGGGTGTATGAGCAAAGGTGTCCTTATACACACCTCATTTCAGCAGCACATCTAATGAGGAGAGGAGACCATCAACTGTCTTTTTCTACCATTCTTCACATTATTTTTGAGCAGGTTTTTTTTGTTTTTTGTTTTTTTTTTTTTCTGAATCTTGCAATTTCAGTTAGGATGGCTGGTGGCTAGCAATCTCCTGAGATCTGACTGTTTCTACCTCCCATGCTTTGGGTTACAGGCTTGTGTGGCAATGCCTGGCTTCTAAGGATGTGTTAGAAATTAGAATTTAGCACTGTCTGCTTTTCAAGCATCATTGCTTACCGCATACAGTTTCCAACCCAATTAATGACTTTCATGTAATGACCACATAGACAATTTGTATTTGAATAATGTATCTTTTTTGGAAATATAGCATAAGAAGTTAATTGAAGCTCAGTTTTTCCTTTCCCTAGTAAAACTTTACTGAATTACAGTGGTTACTTTCATGTTTTGGAAAATGGTCACGTATTAGAGATCATCCCTCTCAGATGGCACTTTAGATTTTAGCACCTACTGCTAGTAGGTTTGCACAAAGTTTAAAATTATAAAAATCATCCCATGGGTTCCAGCTAATGTCCCATCAACCTCCCTGAATGAAGAATGGTATCAACGGCACACACAGCTTTCTGTCTATTCTGGGCAGTATAAATTTAATGTGTTGTTTTCAAGTATGTCATGTGTCCAGATGCCACAACAGGCTGTGCATCAAAAGGCACCAAGAGAAACGTAAGCAAAATATTTGTGGCTATCTTTTGGTGGGTGCTGAAGGATTTCTGTTACAATTATGTCTGAAACAACCAATTCTGTTAGGTTTGAGGAAAACCTAGTCTGTTGCTTTCCTATAGCAGTTACACACATTTTATCAGATGGCTTTGTCACACTCCCCACTGTGACCACCTATCCCTGAGTCCTCCCGTGTCACTTATTTCTGTTAGTGGTATTGCCATCTGTCGAACACAATATTTTGGAAAGTATGCCCTACGACACTTTCATTTGAAAACTCTGTCAAGGACTAGGTGATTATTGAGTATACTTGGCCCTTTCACAGCCTTACTAAGTGTTCGTTATGACATAGATGAGGCCTTGGAATCTGTATTTTGATGAACCATGCTTGAAGTTGAGAATCGTTGTTAATACCAGTTTTTCTGCCTCATAGAACCATCTAGGCTGATTATCAGTTTTAATACAGCCAGCTCACAAGCATCAGTTTATGTGTATGTGTGTATGGCTTATTTGCTTGGTGGACTGTCTTTGAGATTTCTTTAATTGTGTGTTACCTCTGAAATTTATTATCTTTGAACTTCCCAGTCTATAGAATGGTGTTAAAAAAATATATCAAATTTGGTTTCTTTACTGCACAAAACCATTTGATGAGTTCCTGTTGTATTCAGAAAGCCTATCAAAATTAAAAGCCTCAACGATCTAGTCATGCTGCTCAAGCAGGCTGTCATCCACCAAAAAGGCTGAAGGATGTCACAGTCTGCTATCAAACATCATATGTTTGATACATGATCACATGTAGAAGTACTTCTGTGAGCTTGCGAAAGAAGCTGTGGTCAATAGGTTTGATGCTGACAACTATTATTTGGGAAGTCTAAAAGCAAAACAGCACGGAGTCTTAATTGCTGGGGTTCTGATCTAGCAGATCTGGGGAAGGGCCTGGGAACTTGTCTCTCCATGGATACTACACAACTGATGAACCAATATTTTGGCAATCGATGACCTAGAGCCTCTAGTTCTGCTTGGTGAACAGTGGCTCTGCCCCTTGAGACTGGAGACTTTCATCTGTCGGGCTGACTTTTATCTAGCTAACATTTCCCAGAAAAACTGGATTTCCCCATCCCACCTAGACCCTAGATAATTCATGTAAGGTACCAGGACTCTGTGTTGTCTTGGATAAAGCTAGTTCAGGATGAGACACATTCCTTTTTTTCTTACTACCTTTCTGGTAAGACCCATTCAATCCTATGTCCTCCTGTGAACACTCGTGTCCCATATACATCTCTGATATTTCATTGGCTCCCAGTGTATTTTTATATTCTTAAAGTCCTTTGATCCTTAAACAAGTCTTCTTTTTTTTATTTAACCAGATTCTCAGAAGAGACATCATTTTCACAGTCTTTTTGTTCATTTGTTTGTTTAGTTTTTGTTTTTTTTGGACATTATTTTAGTAACCTAGATGAACTTCAAGGCTGATCTTGGAGTCCTGATACTCCTGCCTCTCCCTCTGAAGTTCTGGAATTAAGGGCCATTGCGCCACTAAGCTTACCCAAGCTTAATTAATACTCATGAATTAATATATGGATAATCATCTTATTTCCATATTTCTACTACTTTGTCACTTAGTTTTAAATAATGAGTAAAATAGCAAGAAAAATCAACCAAAGACCCCCATCTTATATGTTTATCGCACATGACTGCAATGCCTTCAAACGTTCTTGTTATTATCTGTGGACATTTCCATCCTGCCTTAGTCTCACTTCAGAGTCTCTGTGACCAAGCTTGCATGTAGCTCTCTCTGTCAAAGCTTGCATGTGGCTCTCTGTGTCCAAGCTTGCACATGGCTCTCTGTGACCAAGCTTGCATGTGGCTCTCTGTGACCAGGCTTGCATGTGGCTCTCTGTGACCAAGCTTGCATGTGGCTCTCTGTGACCAGGCTTGCATGTGGCTCTCTGTGACCAAGCTTACATGTGGCTCTCTGTGACCAGGCTTGCATGTGGCTATATCCAGGTCCCTTCACTATCTACATTTACAATGAAAACTTTATCTTTTCTCTTATTTACTTTATTTATTTGCCGCATTGTGGTCTGCCATTTTGGCAACCTTCGACCAAATTAGTAGGCTCCATCTCAGTAATCATTCACTCAGTTTTCATTATGATTCTCAGTTCTTCCTTAATAAGAAGGCCATTTCAGTCAAATATTTGATTATTTGTAACTCCAGAGTTCTGGTGTTAACTCACCAGAGCCTTGGAGTCTAAAGACCGATCTATTAATAATTCTGATTAACTCTGTACCTTGGCATCTATCAGTACTTCCTCTGTAGCTTGAGGCCCCAGAGTGGGATACTCATCCTTTTACTACCCTTAGACCTTTGCTTTCCTTGCTCTCTGTCTGTTGTGCACATCCTGGAAAAATATGCATTCTACTCTATCATAGGATCTTTTTCTCTGTCAGCATTAAGCCATTGAGAAAGCCAAAGGTAATGTACTATGTGTCATAATGTATCCCTGTGATTCATGCTCACCAAATCCATGTTTTTATATGTACATACCCATGAGTCTGTCTTCTCAAAACTCTACAGTTCATCAAAGCCTCAATCCCAGTCTCTGACTCTCTAGTCTTCTGACTTTACACCTTCTTCTCACAGGCCTCACATTTCACAGCAGTAAATGTGCTACCAAACCCTCCACGTTATTTCCTACCAAAGCTCCCTTCTTGCATGTTCTTTTCATTTCTCTAAATGTGGAGAATTGTCTTTAGAAACCTGGATTATAGATGGTATCATTTAGAAAAGGTCTGACTTTTTTCAGTGGAGATGACCCTAGTATGCATTATTTAAAAACAGGTTATACAGCTGAGGACATACTGCGAATATATTTAAAACAAATTGTAGGGCTTGAGTAAATTTATGAAACTGTGAATAACTTTGTCACCATGTTGGAACGCAAAGCTAATGTGAACCAGGCTTGGTCTTGCATTTCTGTAGTCTTGGCATGTGTAGGTAGAAATAGAAGGATCAAAATCTCATGGACAGCTTTGGCTAAGTGAACCATTAATTTTCAGTTGTTTTGTTTGTTTAAACAAAATTGAGTTTGATAGCACAGTGGAACTCAAATAGAAAACAAATAACCCCAAAAAGCCTTGCCATCATGCAGAAGACTCTACTATATCAACTGCATGGGTAATTTTTGAATATTCTGGAAACAGTGAATGTTTCATATGATCAGGATGAAATATCAGCCATGACCATCATTGTATCCTGCATGATGCTTTAGTTTGTGTTTTTAAACTATTATTATTATTATTATTATTATTATTATTAATCTATTTTCACAGCCCAATCCTCATTCTCCCTCCCAGTCTACCCTGCAACAGTTCCTCACCCCATTCTACCTTCCCCATCTCCAAGAGGATGTCCCTACCCTCCCCCACCCCACCAGACCTCCGTCCTTTCTGGAGTCTCAAGTCTTTTGAGGGTTAGATGCTTGTTCTCTCACTGAGGCCAGACCAGGCAGTTCTCTGCTATGTGTGTGTCAGGAGCCTCATTATCAGCTAGTGTATGCTGTCTGGTTGGTGGCTCAGTGTCTGAGAAACCTTGAGGGTCCAAGTTAGTTGAGTCTTCCTATGGGGTTGTCCTTTTCCTAAACTTTCAGATTTTCCCTAATTCAACCATAGGGGTCCTCAGCTTCTGCCCATTGGTTGGGTGTAAGTATCAGTGTAGGCTCCTTGCTGGCAGGGCCAGGCTAGAGGTGAGCGGTCCCTGTCCTGCTAGGTCTCTCTGGGCTGAGCAGGATGGTGAGTATCAATGGCCCAAAAGAAACATACCAGGCGGGAGTCTTGTCGAAGTAGGAACTCAACTTTATTGCATCAGCCTCTTACTTCTATAAACTCAAAGCATAGGGAGGAGGAGTTTTGGTGGGGTGAGATGACATAGGGTGCAGAGGAAGGGCAATGGAGGGTATGGGGTGACTGACAGGGCCAATGGCAAAGCTCTACATTAGCAGAGGCAGGGCCAAACAGGTCTTGCTGAGTCACCCTGGTATGGAAGTGACTGAAATAGGTCTCAAAACTCGAGCCAGGCTTAGGCTCTCCCACAAGGCCTCAGAAACCCGAGCCAGGCTCTGGTTTGTCCACAAGGCCCAAACCAGTGCCTTAATGGGGCCCAACATATCTGCATCTGTCAGCTGCTTGTTGGGCCTCTTGGAGGGCCATTTCCTGTCTGTAAGCACACCATAGCACCAATAATAGTGTCAGGCCTTGGAGCCTCTCCCTGAGCTGGATCCCAATTTGGTTGGTCATTGGACATCCTTTCCCTTAGTCTCTTCTCCATTTTTTCCCCCTGCAGTTCTTTTAGACAGAGATGATTCTGGGTCAGAGTTTTTGATTTTGGGATGGCAACCCCATCCCTCCACTTGCTGCCTTATCTTTTTACTGGAGGTGGGTTCTACAAGCTTCCTCTTCCCACTGTTGGGCATTTCATCTAAAGCCCCTCCCTCTGAGTCCTGAGTGTCTCTTACCTCCCAGGTCCATGGTTAATTCTAGTGGGTCCCCTCACCTCCTACCTCCTGAGGGTGCCTGTTTCCATTCTTTCTGGTGCCCCTCAGGGCTCCATTCCTGTTCCCTTCCCCAATACCTGATTACGTGCCCATTTTCCCTTCTCTGTCCCGTCTCCCACCCAGGTTTCTTCCTCCCTCTGTTCCCCATGATTGCCTTCTACTCCCTCTTAAGTGGGATTGATCCTTGGGCCTCACTTGGGCTACTTAAATAAAAATTGATGTCTAATTAAGAATTTTCATAGCTCTATTAGGCATAATGCTGAGATATTAATTTTTCTGTGGTCAAGAGTTAAATCTTTTAATAACCTATGTTTTGATATGGATTTGAATATCATAATCTGCATTTAATGCTTTTCCTGGAAGTAGAGACATATACAACTGCTTTGGTTTTCCTACTTTTACACTTTTGGGGGTGACTTTATAAAAAGTGTTGAACACTATGAACATGAGTAAATTTTTTCAGACCTTTCCTAAATGGTACTATTAATGATCCAGACTTCTACAGAAAACAATCTATATCTATATATTTATATATTCTTAGTTAGGGTTTCATTGCTGTTAAGAGACAACATAATCAAGGTAACTCTTAAAAGAGAACATTTAATTGGCTTATAGTTTCAGAGGTTCAGTGGAAAGTATGGCAGCATGTAAGCAGACATGATGCTGGAGGATCCAAGATTTCTGCATCTAGATCCAAATGCAGCCAGAAGAAGACTCTTCTATAGGCAACCAGGTGTAGGGTCTCATTCCACACTGGGTGGAGTGTAAGCACAGGAGCTCTAAAAGCCTGCCTCCACTGAGACATAATTCCTTTAAGAAGGCCACACCTCCTCCAATAAGGCCATACCTCCTAATAGTGCCACTTCCAATGGGCCAAGCATGTTCAAACACACACACATACACATGTATGTGTATAAGCATATGTATAAATATATGTAAAAGTGTATGTATATGTATATAAGGCCACAACTCCTCCAATAAGGCCATACCTCCTAGTACCTAATAGTGCCACTTCCAATGGGCCAAGCATGTTCAAACACACACACACACACACACACACACACACACACACACACACACACACACGTATATGTATATGATATATATGAAAAACCAATGTGGTTTCAATGTGATTTAGCATATTAATACTTTTGCTTTTAAAGATTTCTTTTGTGTGAGTGGAAGTGAAACCAGATATGTGCATGTGAATGCATGTGCCCACGGAGGTCAGAGGCATCAGGTGTCCCTGCAGCTGGAGGTGCAGAGAGCTGTGAACTGCACCACATGGGTGCTGGAAAGAAACTGAGGTCCTCTGCCACAGAGGGTGATCACTTATTCACTAAGCCTTATCTCCAGCCCAACTAAATGACCCAAAATATGTTTAAACCTACATATGAAACAAATTACTGTTTAATTCAAGTTAAGAAACTATACATAAACAGTAATGACATCTTAAAAATTCCAGAGTGTAAAGTTTTAATTAACTAACAAATTTAATTATGACTTATTTTAATATGTGGTCTATGTTTAGAATAATATTGGTATTCATTCTTCTTAAATATGTTATCAAGTCTCAAGAAAGATAAAAAGTTCTCTGATAATTTAATCTGAAATCATTTCTACAGCAAAATTCATAAATAATAAATAGGAGCTTATTGATCCATATTTTAGTTGAGCTGGGTCTCAGAGCAAGTTACCTCCTCAGGGAATTCTGTGTTCTTTATAAGAGAAGGTGACGAGACAGTCTCTAAGGAATTAAATTGTGAATACAATCTTGGTATTGTACATGCTAATATAAATCTGTTATTCCCAATCTGCATCTATCACGACACGTTTTAAACCATGGCTGATCTCATATGCAAATAGATGTCTTATTAGAAATCATGGCAGTATGTGCCAGTGTCTCCCTGGATTTCTTGGAAGTTTGCTATCATGCCATCAAAGCAATAGAAACGAATGTTGATTACTGAAAGGCTTTGAAGAGCAGAACACAGTCAGAACATCTTATAAGTTCTAGATGTCTGAAACACAGATGAACAGGCATGTCTTTAGGTCATTTAAAATAGGATCAATGCATTTATGAGTAAAGCAAAATCTACTTTATGCTTATTTTGCATAACAAAATTTAGTCATGTTCATAGTTATTTTTAGGCTTTTAATTTTACTTTTTACTCATCATTTGGTTAAATGTTGTGCTTTGGCTTTAAAGAATAGAATATAATTATTTCAAACAAAGTAAGAAAGTTGGATTTTTATAATTCTGATCAAGTATTATTATCAATCACTAAAAAATTAGAAATAATAATTATAAGCTAGTTTTTGTCTTTTGTATAGATCTTTAAAATTCCTAAGATATTTATAATTTTATGTATGATAAATATATATAATATATATTATTTATAGTCTGTTTATATTTATAATATCTTTTCTGTTTACAGCTTTCCTACACTTGTAACAATTTAGATTGGTTAACCTTTTTGTCATAATATTATGAAAAGCACATTTGGAAATTAATAAATTTCAGTTTAGATACTGATTTTTATTGCTATAAGTGATTAATCAATATAGTACTGACCTCTTAAGTGTTCCTATTGTTAAATGACTAGAATACAAGGGTCGTGTAAGGACAATGATGAAGGGTTGTTTATGAACAGCCATTTGGTGCACAGACTCAGCAATTTCCTGTGCTTTGTGTGTTTATCTTAAGCATATTCCATGAAAGAACAAAACTATATTGAAGATATAATATTATCTTGTGTTTTATTCATGCAAACTAACTTCTCTCTTGAAATGGGTCTGTCTTCAAGCTGTACACAATTAGGATTAAAATAATGATTCCACTTTACTATTAATAAATGCAAACTATGCAAAATAGAACTGCTATATGAATAATTATATCTATTGACATTATTTATGGCTTGTGTTGACAGAACTATTTTTAATGTTTTGATTTATAACAAGTAAGACTATATAGGCTTTGGTGATGTCTTAGTCTCAGAAAACTTAAGTATGTATCATCTTAGATGTAATAACTGTGGTTTATTAGAGATAAAGGCTTAATTTATTTGACTTTCTGTTATCAGCAGATGTTTTATATTCCTAGGTATTATTATACAATCAGTCTGAAGATTATTATTATTATAAGAAAAGCAAGCATTTTGATGAGCTTCTAATTTTCTTATACATGGGTGGAAGTGGCTTTGCTGTGTTGAATGATAGCATTATAGGCTATTTCTGTGAGGATGTATAAAGAATGTAATTTAACTTGAACAGACTTCGAATGTAGTTGGTATCTGAGTACTCTGGTAAAACCCATTAGGAAAATTCTGTTTATTTGGAACCTGAAAGAACTCCACTTTTATTAATCCAGTACAAACCTGCGAGACTAGAACAGATTGTCCTGCCTCAAATTCTGTCCTGAGCTCCTTGAGGTTTCCAGACTATGAAAGTTACAGCGTACCCTTTCCCTTCATAGTATCACCTGTGGGGAGATTTTGTTTTGAACTAAATCATGATCATTTAGAGAAACTCCTGTGTGTATTCCTGTGTGTGACTGCCTCCTCTGGCTGTCTCCTCCTTCAGTGTGAAGGTGACATCACACTGTACAGTTGCCTCCCATGGCACTAGATCAGCTTCTTCAGAGAACGAGGACCATGGCCTGTTTTCATTCACCCAATCTTGTGCTTTAAGTTGTGTCTATCTTACGAAATAGTTTTCTCAATTTTTGCTAGTCTCCATAACCACTTACAGGGAGTTCCATGTGCCTGTAATTTTGTCATATTTTCTTTCCTAAATATTGTTCCATCAGCCTTTTGGCTATTCTTTGAAATTTCTGGATAGTTGCTTTTATCCTCTAATTTCTACTCAGAGATAATCTGAAGTAATAGATACAGGGCAACAGTAGCTCCCATCAATCTCTCTCTCTCTCTCTCTCTCTCTCTCTCTCTCTCTCTCTCTCTCTCTCCCTCTCTCTCCCTCTCTCCCTCTCTCCCTCTCTCCCTCTCTCCCTCTCTCCCTGTCTTTCTCCTCTTTCTCTTTTCTCTCTCTCTTTCTGTCACATTCTCCTCTACTGTCTCTCTATCTATCTCTTTTCTCTTTCCCGTTTCTCTATCCCTGCCCTCTCAGATGAGAAATAGTAACTGACTTTCAAACTGATCTTCAAAGATTTTTCAGTTTTTTTCTTCCAATCTGCTTTTTAGAAGTTAGCTTTTCCAGCCTCTTAAGCCCCAAGTTCTTAGAACTCCTGTGCCTTTATGTATTTCTACTTATTAATTTTTAATTAAAATATAATTATATTACTTCTCTACTTCCTTTCCTTTCTTCCCTAGACAAAGGCAGCTAATGACTGCTCAGGGAGGGAGAGTTAGCCCCTCAGTCCCAGGAATACAGCCCCTAATTGGTACCCAGTACAAAGTACTCAGTCCTGAAATCATGAAAGCTCAGGTCACACTAAACAGACAAGGCAGACTGTATTTATATATTTATGCATATTTGTTATAATAATAATAATAATAATAATAATAATAATAATGAGGCCTTTGTGGTTTTAATCCTTAAATGACTTCTTGCTTGACCATATCTTTTTCACCTATTTTTTTCACATCGAACTACGCCAAAAGAAACAAGGAGCAACTTCGGAGCACTGGTGTTTGCATTGCATTTGTGAACATTGTGACTATAGTAAACACGACCCACAAATATCTACTGACTCACAAGAGAATTTAATTCTTTTCTCGAGGATGACAAATTATTGAAACTACTTCTTCCATTCCTTGGATAGTCAAGTCTCTAGAAATGGGATCTCCTAAATTTGTCTGAGGCTCATTTATATTCCATTGCTTTAGGTGGGGGAGAGCATACATGGTCATGCCTGTGAGTTTTTCATACTTACACTTGAAAATGATACATTCAAATTCCTATAATAAGAACTTAATTACTATTTTAATTAAAGCTTGGCAATCTAGTCTAACAGTGAAAATAAGAAGTAAGTATAGATTTGGTGGAAAGAATATAGTTTCTGGTGCAACAGTTAAATTTAATAAAGACAGAATATGACACTGATTGGAGGATTAGATACAGCAGCACAGACTGCAAACCTGAGAGTAATAACACGGCAGTGCTCTCTGCTGCTGTAGTATACAGGATGCTGCAGTATACAGCCACCCTGGCCACACTCGTGAGGCATATTAAAACCCAAACCATTCAACTCACATACTTTACCCCCTCCATTCAATTGTAACACAGTGGGTAACTGCAAACAAATTTGTCATTTACAGATACTTCTCTAATATTCTGTCTTAATTGAGTTTAGTTCTTGATGAAAATTAAAGTGACCTAGAATAAATGAATAAAGATTTTATTACCAGTAATTGTATAGCTGATGATTTATTTGTAGAGTGTAGTTGTCTTTTGTAGATGTTTAATTGAAGTTAAGTTCGTAGCAGTTTTATTCACTGCTTTAAAAAGGATTTTAAAGAAGTCTTTGGGAATTTTTTAGATAGATTTTTAAAATATATTTTATTATAATGGTTTTCTTTCTTTTTAGCAGGCATTTTGGAGATCAAAGATGGGTAGAAAAGACTCTTCCAATACAAAACTTCCTGTTGATCAGTACAGAAAGCAAATAGGTAAGCAATGAGCTTCTGCAAATAGAAGCTAAGAAATAGACAATATGTCAGTTAAAGAATCCATTTTCTATAATGTATATGACTCAGAGAAAAACAAGAATAAAGTAATACCTTAAAGGTTTCTAGGAGGAAAAGCAAATGTAAAACTGCATACTAGCAAGGAACATGCTTCATGTGTTTGCTCTTTCAGGTGCTTTGGGGGATTTTGTCAATTGAATAAAAGTAAAATGAATATTGATATTTTTATGAATAGTGCTATTCATTTGTACTATTTACAGTAGTTTATATATTACCATCTCATAAGTTATTTCTTTATATTCATTCAAATATTTAGTTGTGTTTTCTCATTATGGCTGTGATTTGTATTTTCAGAATACTTCATTAAAATGTGCTGAATAAAATATAAATGTCATTTCACGTGTAGATCTGAGCTAAGAAAGAAAACGAACTTCCCAGGAGTCTTAAGTAAGGAGTTAGAAGAGACAAGATGCAAGGCGTTGTCAATTAATGTTCCAAGCATAGCCTCGGAAAGTATGAAGAGCCCTTGGGGAAGATGGCCATCTAGAGAGAAGATAGCACATTTAGGGAGAGAGCAGGAAGCGGCTGGCACCTAAATGCATGCTTTTTCTATGTGCTCATAGAGTACTCTTATACTAGGCAGTATGCAAGGAAAAACATAAGACTTTAGAGAATTTGTAGCATAGGGACATATTGTGTTTAAAAGTGTAATAAGGTAGAAATCAGAAGCTAAACGACCACTTCTCACAATCAACATACCACACTCTTCCTCTTCTCTCTACCTCTACCCATTTCATATTTAAACAAAAATGTAATGAATTAATAGAACCTCCTTAAGTAATTGTAAAATAAAAAAGATTTCAATGGATTCAGATAAAATAAGTAAAATAAGTTAAAAATATAATACACATTTATTTTATAGCATTCCCAAAACATGCACTATATAAATGTAAATAATTGTAAAAAATGTATAAATTAAAAAATAAAAATAAGAATACATAGGCTAGTGAACACATTTTGTATTTTGTATTAACCATATAAAATCTATGTATTTTTATGTATACACACATACACATATCAATATTATGTGGCTATAGAAAATCCAATTAAAATATCAATTATCACACATAATGACTTCTTTTGTATAGGATAAATCCACCTAAATATACTCATAAAATTTCTGTTTAACATGAAACAATATTATTTAACGCAGCCATGTTATATCTCTACATGCCACAGCTTTGCTCTGTTTGATTTACATATCCCCATTTCTGTTCTTCAACTTGATAAGAACCAAAGAGATCCATCTCTTCTTTTTCGAATCTTTTTCCTTTGAGGTTATACTATAATTACTTCATTTCTACTTTCCTTTTGCCCCTCCCCAATTCCCTGTTTCCCCCATTGCTCTAGTTGAAGTTAAAGGGCTCCTTTTTCTCATTTATTGTTGTGTACATATTACTTCATAATTCAGTTGACTCAATTTATCAGGCGGTAGGCACAATTAAGTAAGATTATTTGGAATAAGGCAACTTGAAAGGCCTCTATTCCATTTCAGATATTGTATTTGTTAATGAAACTTCATGGTCTGGACCTCTACTCTCTACTAGCATTCTAGTCATACTAGCTATCCCTAAGAATTGTCAGTCAAGCCGTAACACAACATTATAGGGAGTTACTTACCTGCAGATCCAAAAGCTTTCTCATCCTTCTTTCAGAGAAGTTCCAAAGGCACCCAAACTGATCAGGTTCATCACAATCATAGAACCCTTTTCCTGGTACCAATTTTCCATTAGTTCCTTTCATCACTGCTGGGACAAATATCTGACAAAAGCAACCTAAGGAAAGAGAGGTCCATTTTGAGTCACGGTTCATAGGATGTAGTCTAGCATGTGAGAGAAGGCATATTGATAGGGCTGAGAGACAGCTGGTCATTATTCCCACAGGCAGAAGCAAAGAGAAATGAACGTTGCTCAAATCTCATTCTCTTACTCAGGCAAAAAGCCCAGCCAATGGTACATGGCCGCATAGTTCACTGTAGGCATCCTCTTTTCAGCTAAACATTGTTAGAAACATCTTCACAGATAAACACAGAGCTATAATTTCATAGTAATTCCAAATCTAGGTGAGTTGGCAATTTAAATTAACCTCAAAAGTTGGGGTGAATACAATTTGGTCAATGTGAATGATATTTTGAGTTTGGTGTCAAATTTGGCCTTTTACTAATTTATAGATGATCTGAGCAACTGTTTTCTTATGAATATGAGATATTAATTTTTGCTTGGTAATGTCTTTGTTTAGCTTCAGAATATAAGTTGAACTTCCTTGGAAATGATATGTTCTCTCTAATATATTTTGAAAGAGTTTACAAAGAACACTCTTTTCTAAATGTCTGGTAGAATTCATCTGTACAGGCATCTGGTACTAGGATGCTTTTAGTCTGGGAATTTCTGATTACTGACTGATTCAGTATCTTTATTTGTTATTTGTCTATTTAGGTTTTCTATTTATATTTGATTCCTTCTTGGTTCCATGAGCTAAAAAGAATGTTTTGGGGAGTATGCCCATGTTTATATAAATCCTTCCATTTCCCCTAGTTATTCAGTTTGTTGGCATATAATTATTCATGATAGCCTGTTACTCTCTTTTATGTTTGAGTTTATAACCAGCCCCCCCCCCAGTATTTGTTCACTTTCCTCAGTCTAGAAAATCCCTACTCTCTTTTGCTAATGTTTTTCCTATTGCAATTTAGTCCGTATAGTATGTCTTTAGTATTTATTCTGCTAATTTTGCACTTAATTTAGATTTACATAATTTTTATCTACTTTGGGTTGTTTAATTGAAATGATTCTCTGTAATGCAGGTAGCTATTAGTTCAAACATCACTTCATACTGTATCAGACCATTTGCTTCTTTAACAAAACTAAAGTCAGGAATGTGTGAAGAAGAAAGGTTCCGGAGGCTACCCACTGGCTCGCATATCACATATGCCTCCATGATGCTTCTTATCATCTTACCTTATCTTACCATATCATCAGGTATCACGTGGAAACCAGGAGAAAGCTCAAGTCAGCTCACTGTGTTTCTGCTCTTAGAGTCTCCGGTCCCACTATGTCCCATCCTGATGTCCTGCATGACCCTAGTTACCTCCAAGTATTAGCAACATTTGGGTTGTCAATTACATTTCAGCATGAATTTTGAAAATCACATTCAAACTCTGGCTCCTACTTTTGCTGCACACAATTTGTTCATTTTCATGTCACAAAATTGATTATTTAAGTTGGTTATTTGCTTTCACATCACATTTGTGAATTTTCCCATTTGACTTGCTGATGTGTATTTTCATTGTATACAGAAAAGGTATTTTAACTGAGTTTAGTTTTCTTCCTTATGTTTGATAAAATTTGTTATTCCTTGTGTGTGATACATAATGGAAAATATAAGCATGCCCTCAAAACTGTGTAATCTGCTACTACAGAATTGGATACTCTATATTCATGTATGAGATGTATTATCTAGTTTTACTAGTTTCATCTTGGTGCTTTATCC
This sequence comes from Arvicanthis niloticus, assembly GCF_011762505.2. Taxonomy (NCBI): domain Eukaryota; kingdom Metazoa; phylum Chordata; class Mammalia; order Rodentia; family Muridae; genus Arvicanthis; species Arvicanthis niloticus. The sequence continues at coordinate 18,760,812 of NC_133433.1, read as the reverse complement.
ATAAAAATCTGCATACTCTCAATAAATTATTTTCTGTCATAGTGATCTTTTGAATTTCATAATTTGTCTATCATTCATCCATATATCAATGCATATCAATATCTATCTATAATTATATCTAATTTTATCTACAACTCTAGATATCACCTCTCTATTTATTACCTATCTATTTATCTCACAATACAGATATATGCATATATATATATATATATATATATGCTTTTATGTATGTACTTTAAGGTTTAGTACATACAAAGTATATCTTCTTAATCCACATGTTTCAAAGTTGATGGAGTCAACTAATCTCAGAATGGAAAAATTGTCTCTGACCTTAACATGAATAGGGTTTGTTTATTTTCACCCATTTTGTAGATAATACAGCATTATTCAGGCTTTGTACTGCTTTAGGGACTGTATGAAACATAGAGGTATTTTGAGATATACATGTTAGCTGTATACTAACAGCATTTGTAGACAGCATCTGAATTTTCCTCGATATGAGCATCTACTGAAGTTCCTGGACCTATCCTCTGAAGACAAAGGAACATTTATAATTACTATATCGGTTTCTTGAATTGACTAATGTATAATAATATTGTTACTTCTTTATTTGTCACACCTTTTATAAAGTTTGTTTCTGTCAGATGTAAGTTAGTTACTTCTGTGCTTGCTGGCTAGCTGACTGTAGCGTTCTCTCTCTCTGTCTCTCCGTGTGTGTGTGTGTGTGTGTGTGTGTGTGTGTGTGTGTCTGTCTGTCTGTCTGTCTGTCTGTCTCTCGCTCTCTGTCTCTCTGTCTTCGTCTCTGTCTCTATCTTTCTCTCTCCCCCTTTCGCTCTCCTCCTCTCATCCCTCCCTCTTCAATATCTTTTCTGTTTCTATAATGACACAGCCTATGTATCATTAAATCTAAAGTGATTCTCATCTTGAATGAATTTAATTGTGTCTTTTAAAATTCTGCTCAGCTATTTGTTTCTTTATTGGTACATTTAATCCATTTACATTTAAAATAATTGTCAATAGAACATGAATTACTTTTGCCATTTTGTTGGTTTCTAATTTTTAATTTTTTCCTCCCTTGCTGTTTCTTTGCAATTTGATGATTCTTTAGTGCTATAGTCTTTATCTTTTCTGTGTCTACTATTGATGTTTGGCTCTAATTGCTCAGAAGCTTACATGCAGCATAATAGTCTAGCTAAAGCTGGTAGCAACTTAAATTGCATACAAATCTGTAGAGAGAGTTTTTTGGTGTTATAACGTTTTGCTAGATACTTTGTTCTTTGCAGTCAATCTTCCTAATGTCCTGTCTGCTGTTGAAAGAAAACTACTATCTTACATTTAGATACAACACTGCTCATCTAATTATGATTTTCCGATCTCTTGTTTTATATATATATATATATATATATATATATATATATATATACACATTCTCCATTGTTCAAGAAAGAAAATTAAATTGTTCTATTATAATGACATATCTTTACATTTCTATCCATTTTATTGCTTACTATGTCAAAATTAATATTTATTTTTATTTTGTTTCCCCATTTCTTTTTTAATGACTTTTAAAGTATTTAAAAAGTTTTGTTTGTTTATTTTCTGAGCCTTTTTGTTATAATTTAGTATCAATAACTTCCTTCTGGCTTTTGACTAATTCTCAATTATCTTTCTCATTCTTTTTTTTTTTTTTAACCTGGACTTTAAAATTTTATGTTTTCTTATATAGTCCTCAAAAATGTTTATATTTGGATAAACATTTAATTTATAACTTTAAATAGAAGTTCTTTATTTTCCAGCTTAAATTTATATTAATTTAAAGTTAATGTTCTCTTTTAGTTTACACCCTATTCTACAGCTCTGTAATGTTTGAACTAAATATTTTCTTTCATAAGTATATAATTGAATTTTTTTCTTTTTTCCTTGGGATTTTTCTTTATTCTCTGTTTTTTTTTCTGTCATATTAGATTTACTGAAATGTAGTGTTTATCAACTTTTAAAACATATTGAGTGTTCTTATTTCTCATATGTAATAGGTGTTTGTATTTATTAACATTTAATATTCTAAAAGGCAGATGCTCTTATTTTTATTGTATCTATACTGATATTTACAGAAGGAACTTAGTAAAGATTTGCTTAAATATTTTTAATTTTTATTTTTTAGATTATAATTACAATATTTCTCCCTTCTCTTTCCTCCCTGCAAACCCTTCCCTTATAGGCCTCATTGCTGTTTTTCAAATTTATAATCTCCTTTTTATTAATTGCTATTACACACATATGTATATATATGTGCATATATATTTCTGAATGCAACATGCTCAATGTATGTAATGTTATTTGTATATATGTTATTGGAAAACAAGTTGGTGAAGAAGACAGTGTCTTCTGCCCTTGGCAACTTTCAAACACCTACAATAATCCGTGAAGGGCCAAGGTCTCATGGGCTTTCAGGTTCCATTTTGGCTTGTCTCATGTTGTTGCCTCTGTCTGCTTCAATTTTTTTAACTTAGGAAATTGCTAAAAGATATAGTTGATTTAGTTATGTAACCCTTCTGAAATGTTTTATTTTCTCATGTTAGCCATTTTTGTCTTATTTTCCTTAAGTACCATAAATCTTAGTGCTTGTTTATTTATATGGTGGTAGTAGATGATGTCGCCTTTGAAATCTATAATAGCTGTCATTATTTTCTGCCCACCACTAGAAATTTTTGTAATTATCTCCATAACATCATTAAACTAAGTGTTTGGGCTATGTTTGCATGTTTAGAAATTAGTTTATCAGGTTGTTTGCTGTAATCAAGATATCTATATAATTTTGAAAAAAAAATTAAATTTTAATAAGTACATTACCTTTATCTTTTAGGAAGCATATGGTATCATTTTATGTGTCCAACAAGAGCTAAATTTGTATATTCTTTAGATCAATGTCTAATTTTTTCATATTATGTAATAATTTCACCAACTTGGATATTATTTGAAGTATACAATTTCTTATGAATATTTGTAAGTTGGTTTATCTTTAAGATATCAAAATGCAAATTGTTTACTTATGTGGTTATTAGAGTTTTCTATAGATACTCTGAGAAAGACTGTTGAGTTTTGGTTTTGTAGTGAAATTTCTGCAGCTATATGGTGTATCAATACAGTAAAAAATACCTTATGGCAGTTCATATGGCAGTTTGAAAATTATGTAACAAATTGTCTTGACATTATATTTACTTCTGGTAGTATAAGAAAAGATTATAAAATATTTTTGACTTTTGAATAAGATAAGAGGTATTTGAAGCAGTTGAAAATTATTCTAAAATGTTGAAGGCAAGATAAAAGTCTTTACTGTTGATTAGCCAATAATATTTGTCAGTGCTTTTGGCATGCTACATATAACTCATCTTCCAATAATTCATTTGAGTAATTAAATTTAGATTGCAAATTTTTCTTTTCAAATGTTTTGACTGTTATCTCTCTTCTTTTCTATTGTATCTTAATTGGTGTGGTCTATATAAATGGACAATAAATTATATATCTTTGTTATAGAGATCAGACAGTGAATAGAGCTTGGTATTCATCCCAGACAGAATTATGATGGAATGTATTTGAAAGATTAAGGCACCGAATTTACTTTTTTTCTAATTAAAGGCAATTAAAGATTTGCAGACACAAATAAAAGACAATGAATTGAGGAGTAAGTGTAGAAGCAAGTCCATTTGCAGGTGAAAGGCTGTGCCTTTGAAGCAGAACCAGCTGCATTCTCATCTGGAGAATAACAGTTTAGGAAGCTTTTCTGCATGTGCCTGTTTGATAGCACAATGGAGTTCTAAGCAGCTTATGCAGCATTCAGAACAGACGGAGCACTGACAGAGCATTAACGCTGGAAGGTGGAGGCTGAGGAGAAGCAGCAGTGCTGCGTGATGAGAGCGAACATGGCCAGTGTGGAGCTGAGAGAAGAGCTGTATGCTCGTGGCAAGATGACCATTTATAAAGTAGTAACCAGACATGATAGTGAGCCTGAACAGTGATCTTGGCAAACATAGTTTCCTTTCTGCCCAGTGGTAAAGATGTGAGTAGAGTAGAGCCAAGGGCAATTGTCTGGTTTTTGTTCATTTTTTATGAAACTAAGGAAATTCCTACTTAAGGACTTGTAATATTAAAGCATCTACTATGTTAAATATGAAATAATCGCTTATATATAGATGATATATTGATTTAGAGCATCATGTAAGTTATTGCATCCTTTGATAAGACAATGTGATATGGGGAGTGATTATTGATAACTAGTATAGTATTAAAATGTGTGTCTTTTACTACAAATATTTTATGTATGTGTTTTCAATATTTATGTGTTATATTCATTTAAATATTTTTTCTTTATGGGAAATGCTTGGTTTTAAAAATATTTTAATATTATTGAATATATAAAATACATTTTCAGTAATATTAAATTTTGTTAATATCAGACAATATATTTTGATCACATTTACCCCCTTAGCGACTCTGAGAGATGCTTTCTCCATCCTCATTTCCCTACCTATCCAGCTTCTAAGTTTCTTCTGTATCCGCCATTTCTTAATCTCTGTACATTGACCAACTGCAGGTTTGTATCTAACATTTCTTAATCTCTGTACATTGACCAGTTGAGGGTCTTTATGTTAATTGTTATCTACTGCAAAAAAGAAGCCTCTCTGGTGAGTGTTGATAGATACACTGATCTATGGGTATATCCATTTAACTGAATAATAGTATTGGCTTAAATCCAATTGCCTATAACCTAATTATCCACAGGTTCTTGGCTCCATTAACAGTGCCAGATATGGTTTCTATCTAAAATAGCTGGTGTTAGATTCATTCAGAAAGTCATTGATGACTTCCATAACATTCATGCTACTCTTCCATCAGTGGGGATCGCTTTAAGAATAAGTAATGAAATTATGCCATTTGTAGAAAAAAAGGAGGGAGCTGAAGATTATATTAAGCAAAATAAGTAAGGCTTAGACAAAGATCATCTTTTCTCTCATATGCAGGACTTAGATTAGTCCAAATACACACACATACACATATATCTACACATATGCACACACATACAGACACATGATTTTTTTGAAAGAGTATTATAGGAGCAAACAAGATAGCTAAGTGAGAAAGATACTTGCCAACAAGCCTAGCAACTTCAGTTTGATTCCAGGAATCAACACAGTAGAATAAGAGGACTGACTCCAGAGAACTGTCCTCTGACTTCCACATGTGACCTTTAGTGCATGTAAATACACACAGTCAATAAATGAAGGAAACCTGTTTTAAAGGTATCAGAATTATATTATAGAAATGAAGTATAACACAATTGATAAGAAGTAGAGTTGGGAAAAATCATTATTGAGTATACAGAAATAATGCATATAGTATGGTAAAATAATTAACAAAGTATCTTTGGAAGAAAGAATTTATTTTGCCTCATGGTTTTCAATGTTGTAGTCTATGGTCTTTTTATTCTAAGCCTTTGACAGCAGGGGCATGTGGCAAAGGCTTACTCATTTTCTAGGTGACAGAAGTTAGACAAAAGAAAGGGTCTAGGGACTAGGTGTAACCTTGGAAAGCTTGCCTCCAGTGACATACCACCTCCAGGTGTATCCAACCTTCTAAAGTGTCCCTCACCCCCAAAAAGACATGACCAGAGGAGAGCTAAGCCTTCACTGCACTTTATATCTAAATCTTAACGGAGCAGATGGCAGAAATTTCAGACTGGCTTTTTTCCACAAATATGATAAATATGTTGATGATATAAGTATACATGAAGTATATGTATATTTAACATATGAGTTTGCAACCTATACCTAAAAACAGGAAAACTTGTGCTAACACAAATATCTGTGTGATTATCTTTATTGTCTTAAATTATCAGTTTATGGTTCCCTGTATACAATTTAAGTTACTGTCTTGGAAATACTTGGGTCATTTATTTGCATTTATTTGCTGTTATAGGTACTTGGAGATTGAATCCCAGGCCTCGTGGATGCTAAACACATATGTAATCACTGTGCTACACTGTCCACTCCTATTGTATTATTGGCATGTCCAGAATCAAAAGCAAGCTTAATATTTTACACATAAAACTCTTGATTATCTAGTTTGAATAACTAACTCTACATACAAGTGCCTTCTGTGTATTACAGTTTTTACAGCCATTATGGGCAAAGAAGTATCAATTTCATATACACGTGAAGACCACATCTATAACTATAGTATTGGGGATGGGAACACAGGAGAATTGTTGCCATGAGTTCAAGAACAATATGGTCTACATAACAAGACACTGTCAGAAAATAAAACATTCAAATGTTAGTAGATAAATGAGGCCTGAGTTGGAAGACTTTAGAAGATGCTTTGTAAGTGTTGTCACTGCAAACTGTTTTGTGCAGTGTATGCTGTTGTGTGTCATGGACCATGGACCGGAAGGAGAATGGTAAATTAATGCCAGATGTGCTGTTTGGGAATGTGCCAGCTGTGTATTGATTTTAATAACATCTACTATAAATACACATGTAGATGTTCACATCCACCTCAATGATAATCTAGAAGCTTTGTTCCGGAAAAGTATAGATGGGAGAGAGTAATTTAACCAATGGTTTCATGGCACCAAGCTGCATGGTAAATTTATACTGTTACACTGACTCTGATACTGTAGATCTTATGTGTGTTATGACAGAACATTATATTAAATAATGCAGATGCTGGATGAATTGTGTTGTTTGAAACCATCATGCATACTTATTTTTCTTTTTACATTGGGATTGTTATAAAGCATGTAGAAGATAAATAGGAGTGCTGTCTTTCTGTTCATCTCTTAGATTTTCCCATTTATTTTTAGATTTTCCTCAGGAGTATGCTTGGTAACCCTGAATGGAGAACTGTGCCGCCACATTCATCCTTCTGAACTGTTTATATCTCTGCAGGAATCATGACAAGAATAACTTGACTGTTCAGATGTGAAATCAGAATGAACACTTGTCAAGTTTTCTCTAATTTTTTTCAGCAAAATTAAATGTTACTAATTTAAAGTGGGTCAGAGTCATGTTTTTCTGAAAATTATTTATTTCTTGATTTAAATTTAGAACATTTGATATGCATTATTTTACAATTGACTCATTTCTGAATCATTAAACTCAATCAACAAATAACACTTATTAAGTTTCTGCTGTTAGATGCAAGAGGGGCTGCACTGCAGCAGGGTGAGCCATATACTCTTGCTTTAAAAACTAACACGCGGCTCTGCAGCCAGAGAAGCACTTGTATGCGTAATGAACTCCACCATAGAATGTCTCCTTCATTACTGTCCATTTACCTCACTCCTCTGCCATTTCTACTTCTAAAAATCTATATGAAAGTTTAAAGGTACTTTTGAATCATTAGTAGACACATTAAGAAGCAGATTTATTTCACATTAAATTTTTATGATCTCCTTTAGTTTAGATCAACTACTTTCAGATTTATTTGCACATGAAGAAGATGTGGATATTTGGAGCGAGTCACGGTATCATTTACATAAGAGAAATGTGCACATGAGCTCTGGAAACGGACCGCTGAGAGGAGAGGGGCGGAGTGAGAATAGGAGAGCAGAGTAAAGACAGGAAATCAGCTCAATTGTCATGTGCGCACTGCGCAGAATCATGGCTTACAGTTTTTGTACTTTATATGACTTATTTCCCTTGAGTGTATTAAAATACATATTTTTCTTATTAATCCTTTTGTTCTGAAATCTACTTACCCCCCTGAGGTTGAGTAATGTTTCTTGTGTGGCATGTCATTGGGGTCACCAGATGGTACACCAAAACCAAAAATTGTATGACCTTAACTCAATGTTGCTTGTTTCTTGGCTGTGAAGTGTGGTAAAGAAGATTATCATATCTAAATGTGTTTTCTGCGATATTTAGTTGTGTGTGTGTGTGTGTGTGTCCTTTGGTGGAGGGGATGAAAGTAAAGGATGTATTTTACTTTGTTCTAATGAATTTAGAGAATTGAAAGTCAATTGTGTGTAGGTTATTCTTTTAGTCTCAGAGAAAAACCACCAAATATTACTGAAGTTAATCGTTTAAGTATTTAGTGTGTCTACAATATAATAATTCAGGAGTTATTTTGTAATTACTAAAACAAAGTTAACTTTACAAAATAATATGGTAATATAGTTATGTATGTATTATTTATCAGTGCCTTTATTTCCAAAGGATGCACTTACTGTGAATATCTTAGTCTCTAAAAAATTAAAGTTGTAATTTTGCTCTTGACATTCTTTGCACATCAAATCAAGATGTCTGTCAGAGTCTTCTTCCAAAAAGAGTAAAAAGGCACAGTGATTTGGAGTGATGTCTCTGCTAATCTCTAATGTGAATGTTCATGTGGTTCCCTATCCATGTTTTACTTTATGTAAACATTCTCAGCATTTCAAAGGTGACTATGAATTTTTCATTATACATAAACATAACTCACTGTCTGAAACTATTTCTTTCCAGGTAAACAGGATTATAAAAAAACCAAACCTATTTTACGAGCAACCAAATTAAAAGCAGAAGCAAAGAAAACAGCAATAGGCATAAAGGTATGCTTCTGTTCGATAAAATTATAATTTTATACGTGTATGCCACTTCATTTTACACATTTTCACAACTGAATTGTATTAGTCTTGATTTCTTGGCATCTTAAGCTTGGTGAGATCTCAATATGATATCAAAAATGAAGGGTTTTGTAAATAATTTACTTAATTCAAAACATCTTTACCATCTTGAAATTTTGAGGGTTCTCAAAAAAGTATAATTAAAGCATATAACATAAACAGTATATGGAAAATAAGTTAGTCCTAAAGTTATTGTTCTAGCTGTTATAACTATTGTTCAAACATTTCAGTCATGTCTGTGGGCTTCTTCAGATTCTTGGACTTTGAGTAAATTTCCATACATAGTCATTTACATTACTGTTGTAATATCACTGTCTTTTTATTGTCTGCAGTACTCTGTATAATGAAATTCTAATGACATTCCCAAACTCGTCCTTTTGGCAAACCAGTGTTTATCTGCTTATGTGGGATGAATGCAACTGAGAATGATGTCAACAGATACTAGTTCACTATGCTAGTGAAGCCAATAGAATTATCTTTCCTATTATTCATATCAAATGTTCACCGAGGATTTAGAATGAAGTAAGCTGGGTAGGAGAAGACATTTGGAACCAGTGTTACCAAGTGTGTAAAGGAAAAATGACCAATACACATATTTTATTTAAATATTGAACTGTTAAAAGAAGATTTGGGTTTTCATCTGGCAGATAAAAAATCAATTTTTCTAAGTTATAGCTTATAACAAATGCCAAGGTATTACCAGCAAGCTGTAACAGCTGTTCAGCTGCCAGATGATATATTTGGTTATCTTCCAGAAATTGCTATTATGATCATGAAGCACTGCCTGCCTTTTGCTTCTGGTTGCTGATGTTGATCTAGTTTACTGAGTGATGCGCTGTTTGTACAGCTCAGTCCCCTCAGTTGCTGTTCTGATGTAGGTTTTAACAGTAAAATAATTTTTTGTTTAAATAAAACCTTACATTTTATTTTTTCAAATACACAGGAAGTTGCACTCATTTGTAGAAGATACAATGGTATGAAATTTTAAAAAGCAATGCTTAGCATTTATTTTCTGTTTGGTCTCATGGTAATTTGAATCTTATAATAGGAACAATTTTAACATTGTCCCCCAAGGAAACAATTAATATTTGGCTTTTTGATTTATAATATACTAGGCATTTAAAAAAATACTAATGTAACAAAATATATTCCTAACATAGTTTAATGAATAGTTATATATTAACATTTGTGAAATAATGCAGCCACTTATATTTTATATACTACATTTTTATACACACCTCTTATTTAGTTTGCTATTATACTTTTGTTTTGGCTTGCTTAGAAGAAATCACTGTGTTCTGATTATAAGTTAAACTCGAGTACTCACTATTGTTAGCTAATATCTGCTTTAAAACCTATGAAGAATGACTTTTTCTTACCTTAGTCTCACAATTTAAAGCCTGTACTGAAAGTATCTAATATAGATATATTTTAATAATTTGTCATATCATTCTGATTGCTAAGCCTTGAGAATCAGAACTACTATTTTTCTTGCATAAATATATGTCTGAGGCCATTTCTATGATATGAAACTTAAGAATCAGAACCATGAAGGTGTCTTGCATTTGAAATCTAGCATAGTGATTAGTTTGCCCCGTCAAACCTTCATTGCCTTGTCATCTTGGCATAGGATTTTAAATAACAGAGTTTCCTTCAGCAATTGTCTTTTAATACTTTTTAATTTCCCTAGTGAGTGATTTTATCCACACTGATAATGTCAGAGAAGCAACCGAGGACTAATGAACATCAAACATGTTTGACTCTTCGCTAGTTGATACACGATGACCATAATGTCACGTTACATTATACTTTACTACTTTTGAGTGAATTATGTCCATAGAAAGTGTGAACAGTTCCACAAAGCAGAAAAAGCACACCAATGGCTATAAAAGTAAGCATACAATGAAGGACCCAAGGTCTCATCCCTTGTGACCCTTGCTGCTGCTGAGAGAGATCTGAAGCCTCAGAAGCTGTATTTGGAGATGGAGTCTACCATCATCGTTTACCTCAGAAGGATCCACACAGATGAAAGGACAGGGAAAACAATGTAGAGCCTTGAGCTTCCCATGGCCATGGCATCTGTGAATACTGAGTGGTAGAGAAAACTCAAACTTAGCTGTGTCTAGTTTGGATAAAAAAAGACTTCTCATGAATGTTTGTCAGGGCCTTCCTTACTTCAGTTGACCCTGTATTGTGTAGCCATTAGGATATGATACAAAGTGCTCTTGGATGTGCTTATGGAGATAGTATTGTGGATATTCATGACTTAAAGTCTTGAAAGTGTCACACACTTTTAATATGCTTACTATTGAAGTCATATAGACATTACTAGATACAGTGTTTCTGAGAAATCACTATAAGCTATTACAATATTGTAGAATCTCTGGAAAAAGATGGGTAAGACATGATTGTTTTGAAAAGAGTGTACATACAGGAAATCACCTCCACTGAATAACCATGTTAAACCAGTGCACTGAGCCTTGAGAGTGAATACTTGGGAGGTAGGGCATTTACCTTATAAGGCTTCTGGTGCCTTGTTGTAAATGTACAGCTGAGTAATAGAAAATGTTTTGGAGAAAAAAAATAGTTTGAGCTTAATACATAAATATGTCATATTAAGTAGAATTTATTTCTAATTTAGAAACCACCCTTAATCTATGCGTCATAAGTGTGAATCAGAATCATAACTGAAGACATACAAAGGCTATAAATGGCACTAAGAGCTATTTCCACAACCAACTTTCATACTTGGTTGTTTTTCAAATAGAAGATTAATTTCTCATCTTTAAAAATAATTTTTATTTTCCTTTATTAAAAATAAATTTGTATGCAGTATTTTCTGATATGGTTTCCCCTCCCCCAAATCATCTGAGATCCTCCACACCTCCCTCCCCTCCATATCCACACCCTTTTGTCTCTCACTAGTAGCCAAACAGGCATTTAAATAATAATAATAATAATAATAATAATAATAATAATAATAATAAACCAAACAAACTGTAATAGGACCAAACAAATGAGAAGAAAAGGCGCCAAAAATTAAAGCATGAGAAACATATATAGATGCAGAGACACACATATGTACATATCACTAAAATTCTCATACAATTCAGATACCTGTGTTTCCCAACATGGAAAAGGAAACAAATCTTCATTTGCTAATTTTAAAAGCCTATTAGGAAAACATAGTCATCACAAAGGAATAAGGATAGAAAACTTAGCTTCTCCACATAAATAAAATATTCAGTGTCAGGCAGATCCTGCCAGCATCCCTTTAGGATGAACAGCTTGAAATGTTGTTTGTTCTTTTTGTTATTTCGGGTTCAAATCTGAATAGCAGCCAAGACTTGGAAAGGGAGTCATATGCCTACAGGTGTCTAAGGTTATGGTCATAGCCTCCAGCATTCTGAAAGCTTAATTTTGAGATTTGATCATGGCATGAACCTTCAAAACAGTCACCCTCCATGGTGTTTGCCTCAGTGAAAATGCATTTTGAAGGAAACTGTTTGTGACATGGCCCACGGTGATTTTTAACTTATCTACACACTGACCAGACAACACTGAAGGACAGGGGCCTTTTTATACATAATCTCTGCCTTCTACTGCCAACAGTCTTCTTCATACCTGTGAATGTCCTGAACTCATTTAATGAGGGAATAGCAGGTTGCCTTAAGAACAGTGGATAGAAAAACAGTCCTTAAGATTGATTACCAGTAAGATGAGAAACAGGGTCTTGAGAATAAAAACATCTTTCTTTCGTTAAGCTTCTGTAAGCAATGGCTGCTGTTGCTTTAAAGTGTCCTGTTGTCCACTTTACAGAGCAGATGGGGTTGGTGGCTGTCACTTGTTTATTACATCCTCTTAAAATTAGTGGCCGTTTACCCAGATGGGCCTGGGAGCACAGCTGCGGATAGGAGAGAATAAATGAAACCTGTCTGATGTAGCCATGCCCTTTTGAGATGTCAAAATGTTCCAGCTGTAACAAAGAAAATTTCACTTTCATTTGACATGATATTGATGTATGATATTTTAAAAATCAAGTCGCACAAAATTTGTTGACACAGGTTTTTTATTAATATTTATTCTCATAGTTTGGATATTTAAATAAATGTAATCAAGAAAGGGAAAAATCTTTACATAATGTCTATCCATATTTTCAGCGTTTGCCTGAAATTTTATGTTGAGTATACATCAAATCCATTTTAATGTTTTTTAAAGTTTATTAGGTGGCGCATGTTGAATTATTTATTTTACATTCATATGAAATATAAAATATATTCCTACAAATGCAAATGAATTTCTTCCCCATAATACAAAGCAAGATAAGGGGTGAGATACAGAGGTGGAAATCAGTAGGTATTCTAGAGGCTGCTGGGTCAGGGCTGACTCTGTTCTTTCTTCCTGTGCAGTAAAATAACATGTTAATATTGAGAAAGTTACTTCACAAAACACACACACACACACACACACACACACAGACACACACTAATATTTTGAAGGAAATGTGGTTTATAGTATATTAAATTTTATCCATTATGTAATAGTAATGATTAATAAAATTAACATCGAAGTACAAAAGGTAGCATATAAGCCCTGTCTTCTGAGCTAAAGTGAAGCACATGTCTTATGAGCTCAGAGTTCACTTTCCCACTCTGTAATTTACAGATCTTTGGGTTCTACAAAGTGGAATGGGTAGCTAGGCACGTTGGCAGAAACCTACAATCCTAGGACTCCAGCTGTAGTCTAAGGAAGAAAGAACAGTAGCTGGAGGCCAGAGTCAGCCATTTACCAAGTTAGGGGCCAGCTTATCTTAAAAAAAAAAAGAAAGAAAAGAAAAACACAAACAAACAAAAACAAAGTAGAGGATAGGAGGAAACAGAGTGAAAGAAACAAAATCTAATAACAGTGAAGAGGAGGCGGATGTGGAGGTCAGCAGGGAAGGAAATAAGGAATGGTGAGAGAAGGGGAGAGGGAAGAAGGTATTTTATAATTCTATAATAATCTCACAAATGTGTGAATTGTTATGTTTGTATATCATCTATTTCTTGAAATCAATTATCATGGGCATTTCTTCCCAATAGGAAATAGTGATAATTTGTAAAATATCTTCTGGTAAGTTACATCACTAATGAATAACATAATAGTTAAAAAAAATAACAGTTACATGTACTCAGTCAGAGAACAACTGGAATATATAAGCACAGACTGCACTGGTTATATTTAAAATTTTGATGACAAAATTAAGAAATTCTATTAAACACACTTCAATTTTACCCCTAGAAAAATCATAATAGAAATGCCACACTCAAACTTATGTACTTGCTGCTGCAGTACATCTTGTTAATGAAAAATAGATGACTAATTGATAAGTATTGAGCTGACATTATTCATCCTCCACCATGGAGTAACGTTGCTATTGTATGTGCTGAGGCTGCTGTCATCATCAGCTCACGTCTGCCATTTTCTCCTCTCCAGGAAGTTGGCCTCATGCTAGCAGCTATCCTGGCCCTGCTCCTGGCGTTCTATGCTTTCTTTTATCTCCGACTGTCCACAAATATTGACTCTGATCTGGACCCAGATGAAGATTAGCTGAGCAGCAATCAAGAAAGAAAAGGAAATAAGTCTGATAAGAGCATCTCTGGAGACAAACACATTGCCAATTTCCAAAGCTAGAACAGTTTGAAAATGTGCTTCCTGGTACTGTCAGTTTGCAGAAATATCTTTGTGCTTAGTGGCATAGGGTATCAAAAAAGGACCTTACTCAGCAATGTAGGATCACGTATGCTACGTGATACTTTATAAATCTCTGATCTAGCAGATAGCCTATTCATGGTACAGTTAAATAAGATGGCGACATTTTTTTTCCAGATTTTTTTCAATTTATATGAATAACTCCATTGGTTACAAATCACTAAACCTATTATATCCTGTGTATATTATAAGAAACATATATATTGCCATTTGCAGAAGCATACTCAAAATCATATTCAGACTGCAAGAAGGAATAGAAAGTCATATGAAATTGCTATTTTACAAGGAAGCGTGCTTTCTTCCCAGCCATATTTTATGTCATTAGGGAGACTATCTGCACATACATCCACAGTAATCTTTTTCTTCCTTGCCAACTGTTAGTGCACATGTGCTGCGTCAGAAATGGCACCTGGATGACAGAAGCTCAAAGAGTCACATATGTCCCTAAAGTGGAGTTTCTCGTCTCTTGGGCTGCCTGAACTGGTGTAAATAGAAAGTTCAGCTGATCTTGATTTTAATTAACTTATTACACCATTAATATAAAGTTGGAATTCTATATTAATTATGTTGTTCTGGCTGCCTGCAGTATCAGTTTGCCTCTCTTGTTAGGGAGCTGTGTAACAATCTGCCATTTAATTGTGCAGGGTTTTTTACACTGCAGAATTAGCAGGAGTGTACGTACACAGAATAATTTTATTGGCTCGTCTCTTAAATTTGAACATTACAAAGTTTTTTTAATTGCATTTTGTCTCTTGTGAATTAATTATGACTCTGTAGAAGAAATAATAAAAAAATATATGTTACATGTTACTTTTATGTGTAGTTTTTCGTAAATGTTTTCTATGTATTTTGTTGTTTAGTGTAATGACTATCCAATATTTTTATTGGTAATCAGAATTTTAACAAAATCGTAAAGTACAAGAGTACACAAAGCCTAGAAAGTATATATATATATATATATACTTTATATATATTTATATTTATATATATTTATATATATATATGCTCCTCTTTGATATAAAGATGAATAAAATGGCTATTTTGAAGTAAGTACAGGATTTTGGAGTGTACATTGACATTATGAAAAAATAAAAACAATTCTAAGATCATTTCAGTGCTTGCCAAGAAGCGGAAGCTCTAATAAATACTGTAGGAATAAATCAAGCTTTATAGCATAGTTTCTAAAAGAACAGATATTCTTTGGTACTTTTGCAAAAAAAAAAAAAACCTCAGTATGTCAGTGTAGCATTTGTTCTGTAGAAATTTTTAAGTAGCACAATTTATTTCATCAGTGTGAAACAGCCAAAGGTTCCAATATCCTCACATCTTATTTATGCCAAACATCAGAGGGCAAAATTTAGCCAGAGTTATTTGCTGGAATCTTCCTTTTGAACTCACAGACTCAAGAGAGGGAGCGAGAGCTCTTACATGCTCACCACAGAGGACCCATCCAAGTGGCATTTTTAGGAAAGGTTGCCGCATTTTATGCCATGTGGTCTGTCTGTTCGAGAAGTGGGAGGCAAGGGAATATCCAAGCTGGCATTTTGGATTTGATGGGCCTTTTACTTTCCTGAGTGACATGCCACATGTCAAGAAATGCTGCTTTCTTCCAGTCTCGTCACATTTACGTGAGCAATTCTCATTTAGTTATTTCCCTCCCATATGGTGTTAAAAACAGTCACATCGAAGGAAGCATATTTCTGGTTTTCTGTGATAACAGAAGTGAGAGGACATGTAATAATTGCTTATCAGTACCTATCCAGGTTAGATAGTTCTGCAATTCCCAGTGTTCAAAAATAGATGTGTGTCTCCTGGAAATGTTTGACAAGTGGCTGTTCTGAGAGAAGCACCTCTAATCCTGTTTCACTCATGAGATGTGCTCTGGGGAGAAGGCATTGTTTTTATAATAATAAATATTAGTTGAAATCTGCTGTAAGAATAAGCAAGTTCCACTACCTGAATTTATCCATGTTCTGGGTCTGTTTGTGTAGCTGGTTGATTTATGACATTCCAGGAGAACAAATCCCAGGCTAAAAGCTTTGATTTCAGCAAACATCAGGTAAAGAGAGACAATGATATTTTTACATAATACCGTTTTCACAAATGCCAATTTCATGAACTCACATTAACTGGAAGCAGCCAATCTTCTAAACAGAAATACCAGACTGAATGTCTAGTTTGAATATTTCAAGGCAGAAAGATGTTAACTCCATACTGTTTCAGGGGACCACATTTTTTGATTAGTGGGTAGCATTTGTCATAAATGTGGGATTAGAGTCAAGTATAATGTTTAGACATGGCCACTCCTCCCATAATAATGCACACTGCCCAGAATGACCAAAACAAAAGTAGAAAAACATTATAATGTTCTTTAAGGGATGTTGGAATCTGCTAACATGCATTCTGGCATAAATTTCCAACTGAGGGCACATTGCTGCAGAGAGTTGTGAATGACATGCAAAGGTTATGATTTCACATGCAAGTCTAGATAAAATCATTTCAATTTATTTGAGGAGAAATATTGTAAGAATATAACATTACCTAAGATTCTTTCTAAACAAAGAAAAACCCATTTTAGTGCAAATATAAATTTATTGTTTTGCAGGTGCAAAATATATCAAGAGTTTCTCTCTCAACTTCATAAAGACTAGTGGCATCCTCTAACCCCAGTCAATGGCGGGGAGATCTTGAGAATATGTTTTTGCTTTTTTTTTTTTTTTTTCTGTCATTCCAGTTTTTGGTCCTCTGCTCATAAATTGAAGTGCATGCGAGAATTTGGCTTCAATCATTTTAGTTGACTCAGAGTGATTTCTCACATATTAAATGCTAAACAGTTTAAATTTAATAAATAAATCTAAACACAATATTAGTCAACCCAGAATTTAGCATTTTTTTGGTTGTCTGGTGTATTGGAAGATATTATATGTATAAATTTTATGTATATATGATTGTTTGTTGCAAATCTAAAGAACTGCTACAAAGTCGATATGAAATAGGAACAGCGGTCTCTTTTAAGAGATCAATGCATATTTATTTAAAAACATTCTTAGCATTTCACTTCAACTTACTACGCGTATTCACTTCAAATGAAAATAAAATTAAACTTTTATTATAATGTTTACGTGAATGCTAAAGCACTCAGTTTTCTCGGCTCTAAAAGTATATAGTCAATAATAATTCACCAGAGTGAATTGTACATTAGATAAGCTTCATAAATAAATGCTTAGAAATTAAACACGTTTCTATTTTAATGTACTACATCTGTAACAAACTTCCGAGCCAGAGACTACCGAAGCTGATTCTCTAGTCTCTCTCTAACAACAGGGAGACTTCTTTACACTTACCTGGGGCTTCTCTGGGGGCAGGGGCAGGGGAAATTCCTACTTCTCTCTTAGCAGCGCTGCCTTGTCTTCTTAGCACTATACCAGTGTAGCCTGGATAGCAAGATGGTAGCTAGATGTTGTTCCACTGACACCATTATCTAAGATCATTACAACCTCCCATAGAAACGATATTGTAGCAGATGAATCGAGCACCTACGGAAACAGTCTCAGCGTTTCCCTCAGCTGTAATCGCATAGGTAGGTACAAAGGAGAGGTGGAGAGTCGTGTGCAGAAGTGTACCACCTTGGACCAGTGATAGCGGATCAGAGCATCACTTAAAACAATTAAACTGCAGCCCCACTCTGCATAGTAACGCCTCGTTACACAATTTTTGTATCCTTAGCAACAGATATGGGATGCTTATTTCAAGAAAAATAAGTTACTTTACACGCCAGAAGATTTTTTGATGACAGTGCCCCCTCCTATTTTTCATTTTTTAAAACAACAACCAAATTGGTGGGGAGGCAGCCAAATTTTGAGGTACCAGTGTTTCTCGAACAGATGTCGCACCATTATTTTTTAGCTCGTTTGGATGAATAAACATGTGAAACTGTGAAGTATTACATTTTAGATTTTTTCATTAAAAAAAGAGACAATCTGTTTACTGTCCTAATTGAGACAACAATCCTCATGGTTGCCAGTTTTGGCAGTCATAACAATGAACTATAAATATTTGGACCAATCAAGTACATGGTGAGTATAAAGGCTATAGCATGTGTAAAGTTCTGTTGTCACGGGCAACCATCTTAGTATGTCTTATGTGTTTTAACTTCATCCAATAAAATTGTTTGTGTGGAGCTAAACTTTTGTGGTAAAGCTTAAAGAAGTGGGTATCAAGATCTAATTTCATTCTAGTTTGTCAACCTCTTCAGTGTACAGCTGTCTATCTGCAGCTAACAACTTGCGTCTGCACTTGCCTTGCTGAAGGAGGAGGGCAGGTTCATCATTGCCTTTTCTCTGGGGTGTGCCTGATGATAACAAAAATCTCAAGAGTAGCTTTCTATCTCTCTCTCTCTCTCTCTCTCTCTCTCTCTCTCTCTCTCTTATCTCGTTCCCTTTCTCATTTTTATAAAACATTATACACATCTTAAGTCTGAAATTGCCATAATTGGTTTATGGTTAAGTGACAGAAAATGAAATCTATAATTTGTTCTGTAAAGACTAAAATAGAGACATAGAGGAGGCTATAACACTCATCTTCCCATGGTGTTTTACTTGAAACACCAAAATGGTACCCTTAGTTTGCTGGATAACTAGCTGTCTTGGAAGTCCCAATCATTTGTGATCCAAGGAGATTTACTATTGCTGTTGATCATTTGTTATTGTAATTTACAGAATTTTATATATTTGATGTATTTTGTCTATTGTAATCACCTTTTTATTACCGAAATGAAAATTTTTATCATGGTTGACACAGTATTTTCATTAAAATAATGAAATATGTTCCTCTACATTACTTAACATTTTCTGAAAGCAAGAGCCGATGCAATAAGAGTTTATGTACATATAGAGAGATGCATATTCTATATATGAATATATATATGTATTTGTGTAAGTCAGTGTATGTATGTATGTATGTATGCTGTGAATTGGTTTGTTTAAGATGGGCTCATGTAGCCCAAGCATGCCTTGACTTTCTGATTCTACTGTCTTCACCTTCAGAGTACATGGATTCCAGTGTGAACCACCATGTTAAATTTAAGATTTTTAGTATACTAAAATGTTGAGTGAGATTTATATAATATATTCCTTCATAACATAAATGATAATTAATAGTTCTCTTGATCTACACATATATGAAAATAACTCACAAGTTTGTAAATATAATATTATATGTATTTTTGCTAATGTCAATTTAAAAATGGTGCATATCTATAACTTAGAAAATATGATGAACCTTCATTAAAAAATACAAACTCTACACAAGAACATAAGAAAACTTTAATACAAACGAAATTCCCATTTATCCTAAAAGGATGATTCAGTTGGACTAACAAATATTCTTTTGAATACAGTAAAATTAATATAGAGAAATAATATGCAAACTATTGACATAGTATAACATGGTAAATATAGTATGTAGTCATAGGAAAAACAGAGCAGCAGGAAAATAAATATGTAGTAAGAGATCTAAACTTATATACATATTTAATGAATATATAATAATGATGAAGAGATAAGTTATTAAATTATTTTTAAAATTGAGAGTCTTTTACAAATATAAATATGCCTATATACCTTGAGTTATAACTAAATTAATTTCTGATTAAACTGTCAGTCTCTATGAAAAATAAAATCATATAAGTTATGAGGAGAAATCACAGATATCTTTATAATTGTAGTAGAAGATTAATTCTTGACATCAACTAATGAGTTAAACGTCATAATGTAAATGCTCTTAGATAGCCACACATTAAATATAATCTAACATTGCATCTTGACCTTTATTAAGGATCTGAAGAGACAGTGTCGTGCACACACTACTTGAGAGTGGTCATGAAACTTGTTTTCTAGAAGGCTCTTTTACTGTGTACATTAAAGCTTAAAGCTTTAAGTGCTTTATGTAGTTTATATATTTGTTGCAAGATGACACCAGTAGTGTACAAAATGCAGGTAAGAATGTTAGGCAAAGCACCTTTCATAATAACCAAAGAACCAAAAGCAACGTAAGTGCCTAGCACAAGAGCACAAATGAGCCGTGTGTGCCAACAAAGTAAGCATGGTACAGTTCTTAAAGTGATAAGTATTTAGCTGAATGATCAGAGAATGAAAAGTTCTTATAAAATCACATGACATGCAATTTTGTTTAGTTTTAATGTTTCTCTCTTTCTAAATATGTGTGTGTGTGTGTGTGTGTGTGTGTGTGTATGTGTGTGTGTGTGTATTAAATGCATAGAAAGGGCATTTAGAAAGGGGAATTGATCTCTGTGTACAAGTTAATCTTGATTTACTTCATTGTAGTAAGCTGAATTCTTCATCTCTATTCTTCAGAGTGCTAAAAGGGAAACGTCTCATTGAGCAACTTAAAAGTTCAAATACCTACTAGGCATGCTTCTGTTTTTTCATTGTCTCTTTTTCAGTCACTTAACAGTTATTAAGTATCTGTTAAGTATTAAATGTGTCTTGTCAGCCTTCACCATTCCTCAGGATAAGCATCAGAGATGAAATAGTTTTACTGTCTTCACAGTGACAAAGTCATTTATTATTTACACACAAACTATTTACTGTTTATTTTCTGAATTCCACTCACTATGCTTTGTGCTCACAGAAAGAAAATGGCCAATACTTGCAGGCTTGTATTTTTCAAATCCTAGTTTGATAAGTGTACTTAAATGCTTTAACCTCTCTTCTAGCTTACCAGAGGTAGTGGAAAAGAAAGGTTAATTTGGCAAAGGAGAAGGTGGACATATTTAGTTCCACTCACAAGCATCATTCATGAATCAGAAACAACAGTTTGACCCAGAAGAAACCATGAGGCTCTGCCAATCAGCCACAGTCAGCAGAAGTGGCAAAAAGCTGCAGGAACACCACCTGAAGTTCTTCAGAGTATTTATTTCCCTGTATGAAGTCACAACAAGCAATAATCAGCAAAGAGTGGCAAGGTGAACCAATACCACACAGCATTGCCCACTGTTCAGTTATACCTATACCCTTTCCAAACATATGTCCTCTCAATTGTCTTCTCTAGCTAAACATCATATGCCTCCTTTTCCAGACAGCTTCCAGAAAAACACCATGTGTCTGTTCTTAGCAAAACATACTCCTATGTGTCTGCTTCAGCACAAACATCCTCTCATAAGTCAATTTCCAGAAAAACATCACATGGCACACACATGACACAACTGAGTCTCCAAAGAAACAAGAATATTCAAATATCAAAAGGAGAAAAAGCCATTCACTCTTATCTCATAAGAGTAATATTGACAGAAACAAATTATTTCCTCCAACAGGAAAAAATGAACAAAAGGGTAAGATGATATGAGACTGGATGGGAAAAGTCAATAAAAGAGTACTGAGGTATTTGGTGCCCAGTCCAGTCCATCTGCTCTCTAGAATAGACTGTATGCATGGAGCTGATGGCCTGGAAGGCTGTTAATGGCCCATTGTGCTCACTAGTCTTTCTCTGCTTTAAAATGATTTTCTTTAGTTTAATCTGAGAAATTCCTGAATACATAACATTTAAGATGAATTGGTTCCCAAGATTCCCTGGGATTTCTCACTCCCATCAAATGAGGCAACTCCTACTGAAATTTTTCATATAATATATTCCACACTAGTTATCTATATTGTAGCTGATTTTCTCACTCATATCTAAGGGGGAAAAACCTCAGTGGGTTTTATTGCTGGCTCTACAGTTCTACAGCATTGCTCCTGACCTATGTTTGACCAAGCATTACACTCCTTACACTGAGAACGGGTCCTCAGTAGCGGCATTGCTACTGCAGAGAAGGTGAGGGGCAGGTTAGTCTTTGTGCAGATGTCTACTCTGTGAGTGTTGATACCCCTGAGTCGGCATCAGTCACCATGTAATTTTCAGAAGCAAAGAACTAGAAACAATAACGATAATCACCATGACTCTTAAGTGGAAATGGGAAAGCATAAGATGACCCTTTACAGTGCCCGTCTGTCATGAGAGGCATTTTGTTCGACTATAGATATTCCTAAACTTAATTAGTTGTTAAAATTGAACCCTGTACTACAGATGACACCTATGAGTAGCGAGACACTGAGGGTATCATGTATAGAACGTTGCTCTCCAACTAACTGTTGATATCATAGCCTTGTTATTTTATTCACAGAGGAGGGGAACAGGGACTTTAAAGTATCTATTGTCAATTAAATGAGCTAATTTTATTCAAAAAATTTTAGACTGTAAGATTTTAATCTCAACATTTTCTTTCAACAGCTTTATATTCTGGCATTTGGATTTTTATTAGAATACTATTCACTATAAAGAACTTTTATGCATCCATAGCTTTAAAAGTGAGTCTTGACAGTCAACTTGTTGACACTTAGAATAATCAGGGGAAGGAGCCTCTAATCCTGTCTATAACGGCTTTCCAGATTAAGTTAAAGATGGAGGGAAGACCCCCCCCCACTGAAATGGAGGGGAACCTTGAAAGGAGAAACAAGCTAAGTGTAGGCATTTATCATTGTTTCCTGACTCTAGATACAGTGGGACCAGCTACCTTCCCCTGACACCAACCCTTCCCTTCCCTGCTATGATAGTATCTTCTTTGCTATGATAGAATGCATCCCCAGGATGGTTTAAGTCAAAATAACAATTGCTTTGTCAGGTTTTTGTTACAGGTATGAGACAAGCAGCTTAGACTGTAGCCAACTGATAAGTTTTTAAAATGTGTTTGGTTCTTAGCCAGCCTTTTGGAACTTCCTGTGTGAACTCTTTATCACTAATACACTAGTTGGATTTTATTTTATTTTTTGTATTTACTATCAACAGAATTTCCTAGCTTTTATTTTTCTCTCTAGCACCTTGGGAACAGCGTTGTGTATATTGCCACAGTGTTATTACTGAGAAGCTGTCTGCTTCCTGTCTCAGTAGCCTGTGATCCCTCTGTGAAACATCCTGAGCAACGTAAGATCAGGACTGCAGTCTGGCACATAGGGGATCTGCCTATTCTGACGTCCTTACCTGAGAGACCTCCATGCCATTCCTTGGAAGACCATGTGACCTGCATGCTTTTCAATGATCATCCAGTGGTTGTCCTCTTTCTCTGACGAGATCTAGTAATTTTTAATGTGATTCAAAAGTCAACAAGAGAAAAGTCTGCCTTAATACAATCCAAATGTAGCCTATGGAACATGCTGTTTATTTATTTTTTCCATTTCATTAAAACAGTTACATAAGTTTCTGCTTAAAAACTTCCTGAGTGTTTTTGTCAGAGACATTCTTAGATATGTTTTAGTATTTATAGTATCCTGGCCATTTTAAATGAATTTATTCATTGGCAATTTCACATGTGTCTAATGCATTCTGGTCACACTCATACACCCACCTTTGTCTCCATTCCGCCCAGCTGCCCAGCTAATCTCCTCTCCTCCCACTAAGTCCCTATCTATTTACATTTCACCATTTTACAATTATTTTCACTGCTGTGTAGAAAGACAAAGAGTGTTTGTACAGTAATCACATTGACATTGTAGTATTAAACAATGTATTAATCCTAATATTCTAAGAAATATTATAAAGACTCAGAATAAGCATATGGCATTGAGTTCAAATAGATGGTAATGCTGTCCGTTTCCCACTTTAATACTATTTAACTTTCCTTGTCATCTCACACTGAGTTAGTACCTTCAGTGCATTGCAGTGTAAACTTTAGCTTGGGTCTCTCAGACTTGTTTATGGGTAAGCCTGCAAACCTTTACATAAGTGTTGTCTTATGAAGTCTAGCCCACTTAAAATCGGAAATCCTATTTGGTTTGGGGCTTTTTATGTACTTTTCTTGTTTTTGTCTGCTTTTCTGTAACAGTATTGCTATTTAAAATAGTCATGTTTTACTCATGTTAGTCATTTATACATCTATCAGTCATCACCATGAAATACGGATTGTTACCTAAACTGTTTTGAACAAATAACTAGATGATTAAAATTATCGATATTTAAATTGTATTACAAAATATTTTCTGGTTTTATTTGGTTGATTCTGTAAAGACTTGCAAGTGTACTACCCTGCTTATGAAAGGGCGTTAAGAATGATATCGGGGTAATATGAAACAGTAATATTGAAGCTGGTTATCCTTCTATTTTCTTTATTCTTCTCTCATAGGATGCATCCCAGTCAAGGCCTGCCCTCCTCCTTTCTCTCATTCCCTTCCACCCCTCCTCTCTCAGACCCACTGCTCCTTTATTTTCCTTCAGGAAAAAGCAGGAATCCCAGTGATATCAGCTGAATATGGCATAACAGGATGCAATACGACCAGGCACAAACTCTCATATTAAGGTTAGACAAGGCAACTCAGTAGAAAGAAAAGGGTCCCATGAGCAGTCAAAAGAGTCAGGGACACACACACACCCCTGTTAGGAGTCCAACAAAACCCCCAAGCTAAACCACAGCATGTATGCAGAGGGCCTTCCATAGACCCATTGAGGCTCCATGGTTGCTACTTCAGTCTCTGTGAGCCTCTGTGAGTCCAAGATAATTGATTATATGGGTTTTCTTGTGTTGTCCTTGGCCCCTCTGACTCCTACAATCCTTCATGCCCCTCCTCTTCATGTTTCTTCCCAATGGTTGTGTGTGGGTCTCTGTATCTGCTAGATGAGTCCTCTCTGATGACAACTGGGCTAGGCACTGATCTATGAGTATAGCAAAATATCATTAGGAAATTTTTTTTTCATTGACCATTTTCTCCCCCTGGTCTCTGATTCTATGATTCTAGATGCTTGATTCTACCCTAGGTCTCTGAATCCTGGCTAGTGTCATCCAGGCAGTGTCAGGCATGGGGCCTCTCTTGTGAGTTGGGCCTCAAATTAGACCAGTCATTTGTTGGCCACTCCCCCAAAGCTCTGAGCCACCATTGTGCCAGTGCATCTGACAGGTAGGACAGGTTGTGGGTCAAAGGTTTTGTAGCTGAGTTGATGTTCCAGGCTCAACATTGAGAGCCTAGCCTGGTTACAGAAGAAACCTGGTTCAAGTTTCCTATCCTCCATTACTAAGAGTCCTCACTAGAGTCAGATCCATAAGTTCCAGGGCATTTCCACTACACTAGGTTTTCACTTCACTTCCTAATGCTTACCTATTCTCTCCCAGTACTTTCTCCCTTCATTTCTCCTCCAATACCTGATCCCTACTGTTCCCATACTAACCAGCTCCTAGTCCACCAACAAAATCTGCTCCTTTTCCTCTGTCCTGGGAAATCCATGAGTTCCCGCTAGATGTCTCTTCTTTAATCTAACTTCTCTGTGTCTGTGGTTTGTACTATGATTATCCTGTATTTAACAGCTTATACGTGAGTATATATCATGTTTGTCTTACTGGGTCTGTGTTGTCTCATGAAACATGTTTTTTTTTTGTTTCAGTTACAAACCTGCAAGTTTCATGATGTCACTTCTTCAAACAGCTGAGTAAGGCTCCATTGTGTAAATGTACCACATTTTCTTTATCCATTCTTCTGTTGAAGAACATGTAGGTGTGTATATATATATATATATATATATATATATATATATATATATATATATTCTATTATGTCTATTATGAATAAAGCCACTATAAACATAGCTGAGTAAGTGTCCTTGTGTCCTTGTAGTAGGATGAGATGACTTTTGCTCATGTGACCAGAAGTGGTATAGCTAGAATTTGACATAGATTCTCAATTTCCTGAGAAACCACCATACTGACTTCCATAGTGGCTGTACAAATTTGCACTCCCACCAGCAAAGGAGGAGTGTTCCTCTTGCAGTCCATACTTGCCATCAGGAGCTGTCATTTGTGTTAATGATCTTAGCTATCCTGACAGGTATAAGATGTAGTCATCTTTATAACAGTACTGACTCATTCTATTACAGAATCATGTTAAAGTTTAATGGAAGCATGATCTATGTTATGTATCATCTATCTAATCTATAATCTGTCTCTATCATCTATCTATCTATCTATCTATCTATCTATCTATCTATCTATCTATGTATCATCTGTCTATAGATATGCAATCTATATCTACCCATCATCTATCTATGTATCTATCATCTATCTGTCTATTTATGTATCTATTTATCTGTCAATCATGTATCTATGTTTTATATGTATCTATTATGTATCATCTATTTTTCTACTTCTCTACTTATCTCTTCTCTTTTACAATTTAAGTAAGCATCTTTTCTTCAATATGTTCAGAAACCAGCCTTTCAAAATCACTCTGTATCAGATAAGTCCTTCATATAAAACATGGTTTTGAGATTTGCCATTTGACCTAATATAATTTTTTTTCTGAAATACATGAATTAAAGCCACTTACACTTCAAAAATGCTGGCATTTAAAAATGGTTAGCTTCAGTTCTTCATGTTGTTCATGTTAGAAGTCTATGGATATTTGTGCCGTGCAATGTGTCTCCATTTGTTGATGCTTTGCTATTTAACAAGATTCTATTAATTCCTGCCCTGGCTCATATCAGACTTCCCTCCATGATGAGCTGTGATCCGAACATGCAAACCAAATGAACCCTAGCCTCCCCTAGTTGCTATAAGATACTGTTTTATCTTTGCAACACAAAGCAGACTAAGACAAAATAGTGACATTTTATCTCACTTTTATCAATTTGCTTATTTGGTGTTCCCCCTTGAATTTTCACTGGAATTCATTATACCTTGGACATATTTTAACTTTTTTCTGAGATGGACTTCGCTATCTTTTTTCTTCAGTTTGTGTGTGTGTGTGTGTGTGTGTGTGTGTGTGTGTGTGTGTATGTGCACACATGTGTGCATGTGTTTGTTTATTATGTCTTTATTACACTTTATTCTTTTGTTTACAATTTATTCTGGTTTACCCATACATTCATTTATCTACTTACCTACCTTCTTATCATGTGCATATCTATCTAATCATCAAATTCTTTTAGAGACATTTTAAATTAACACTATGATTATGTTTGAGACGCTGTTTTAGACACTCTTCATTTGTTCATTTTATAGACAAGATATTACTTACAGCATTTTCATTTTTTTTATTGTGTTGGCTTTGTGAAGTGTTGTTGGTTAGTGTTTATATTCATAGGAAGAGTCGAGTCCCTAGTGTAACAGAGGAAGGTGGTGTGAGGTCAGTCTTTATTGAGTACTGCTGCTGGATGGGATTGGAAAAGAATGGTAAAACTCATTTTTTTTTTTTTTACACTTCTGGAAGATCTCTCACTTTTTCCTCATAACTTTATTTCTCATTTCTACCACTTCAACAGTGCCATATTTTTTCTCTCCTCTTACTCATTGCCACCCTACTCCTCTTGTTTTCATCCACCTATCCACCTCCCTCATTTTGTTTGACAGGTCTCGTGTAACCTAAGCTGGCATTACTGTGTATTCAAGGATGAGTGGGTTTTTATTCCTCCTGTGACCAATTTCTAAATGCCGGACTTGTAGACATACACCACTCTGTCCAATCTATAGGGTGTTGGGATCAAACCCAGAGTTTTATGCATGCTAGGCAAGCACTCTAGCAACTGGACTTCTGGTTGCCAGTGCTAAAAAATATCTAATATCAGACTAAACTTTTACTATTTATCACTGGAGTCTGTGACTTGTGCACATAACCCAGTTTTCCCTCACACTTCTTAGGCTTCTGGGCACACCTGCTGGTTCGCAGTCACATCAGGTTTTTGATGCAATGTGGCATTATGTATCAGATAATAAATTGAGATCCAGGGCATTTTCCTTTTCTCATTGAAGCTACTATTCAATCATTTCTTGTCTTACTTGTACTTTTTTGTACTTTTGAAACAGGGTCTTACTATATAGTTCAAGCTGGCTTGCAACTCATAACCTCTCTGCTTTTGCCTTCAGGGTGCTGAGATTACAAGTACCATTATTCCTAATTTAGTCTTGCTTTTTTTTTTTTTTTTATACTATTGATGTGAGGCTGTGATGGGATTTAAGAACAGATTCAGATTAATTATTATTATCCTAAGTTCAAGAATCACTGAAAACACAAATTTAATTTTTCATTTTCCAAAAAAACTATATATAATAAAATTACATTAAAATATTCCCAATAGGTTTGTTGTGTCTTGAATTTTAAACTTTTTCACAGGTTTGAGTTGCTGCACTCTACATTTTGAGGAAGGGGCCTTGTAGTATGATTTTTATGATATTATTTTACATTTTAACTTGCATATAGTTTTCTCAGTAAATTACTTATAAAGACTATTACTGCTATGAGAGAACTATTCTGTATAAAATTTATAGTAACATATTTGTGTCACATTGCAAGCCTTTTAAAAGTTTCTTAAATAGATAGGTACTGAAAAATATTTTTATGAAACAAATGCAATATAGTATAATTTCTTTAAAATAATTTTTATGAAAAATAAATGCTCATAAATTCATATTCTCCTGATAAAGCTAGAAATAATGAAAACAAATTTTTCCAAATCATATTTTCTCAGTTCTTTCTCAGTTAATAAAATAATAATAAAAAATAAAAGCTCATGAATTTTATTCCTTATTGTGGTTTTTGTGAAAATTAAAGCAGCGAACAATAAGAAAATATGATACATTATTTTAATCTCTCATATTTATTAATTCATTTAATTTAAATGCAAATTATATGTTTTAATAATCACAAATTGCCTGGCATCAGGTTGTTTCAAGTAATGAGCAGTGCAAGAGATGGTATTTTTTTGAAATTCTAATAAAGCATTCTCTGGAACCTTCTTCCTTTTTAAGCTTCGCTGCCCCTTGAAGTATCCTGAAATGTGCAGCAGAAGTAATTGAAAAGCTGAGAAGGTGTTTAAGGCGGGAACAATAACCACCTCAGCTTCACTGCTCAATCTGAGCACTGAGTTCAGCAGCAATTTCACATCAACCTGTACAAAGATTTTACTTGTGATCATGAGCAAACAGAGGCCTTCTCTCCAGTAGGTGTCAGAAGTCATGTGATGGACACTAATGATGTCTGCTGCCTTTCATCATCTGTCAGAGACAAGTCACATCCTTTTCCACACCAACAGTTAAGAACATTTAATGAAACAAAACATTGTTATTGAGCTCCAGGTTTCTTGTCTTCTTTGGTCCTAGAAATGAGGCTCCAGGTTCATTAAATTGTGGCTTGTGGAGGTATACCACAATTAGAGTCTGTCTACTGAAGCAAAAATTATAATAGGATCCCAAGGCGAGTCTTTAGTGGATACTGACCATCCTTTCCCATCTCAAAAGTTTAGATAAATTCAGCAGATATCACAGGTTTAGATCATGTACATAGGTATATTTATCTTTCTTTTAATCAGAAATTTTTAAGACAACTCATAATAGACAAATAGAATCTGTGATGCTAGTTGATAATTTTTATTTTGAGATATATTTTTACATATTTATACTTTACGTATTTACTTGACATGTCTAGGAGGCATTCATGGGCATATGAAATCTGCAGTTTATTTGTTTCTTGTCCTCTGCCTGTGACTACAGCAATATCCAGAGTTTTTGTCTTAAACCAAAAATGTATAAATGTAGGCAGAAATTGGTGCATGATGTTGCTGTGTTTCTTATTAATTCACTCTACAAATATTGGGTTTCTGTTAAGTGCAGGGCACTTTTAGTATCTGGAAATGATTTTACACTAATGGCTTTATTATCCTGACAGAGTCTTTTGGCTCCTACTTTGTGTTTGCAGATCTCCCTAATATTTGTTCCACTAGTACCTTCTTTTTTAAAAAATAAGGTATTTTATTTATTTACATTTCAGATGTTATCCCCTTTCCTCATTCTCCCTCAGAAACCCCATATCCCATCCTCCCTCCTCCTGTTTCTTTGAGGGTGTGCCCCCCCCACCCACCCACCCACTCCTTCCTCCTGCCTTTGCATTCCCCCACAGTGAGGCATCCAGCCTTCATAGGACCAAGGGCCTCCTCTCCCACCAATGCCTGACAAGGCCATCCTCTGCTACATATATGGCTGGAGCCATGGGTCTCTTCATGTGTGTTTCCAGGCTGGCTGTTTAGAGAGCCTGGGAGCTCTGGCTGGTTGTTGTTGTAGCTCTCCCTATGGGGCTGCAAACCCCCGTTCAGCTCCTTTAGTCCTCCTCTAACTCCTCCATTGGGGACCCCGTGGTCAATAGTACCTTTTTAACTAGGTGCACACAAATTGCTCTATTAAACTTTAACCTGATGCCCGATCCTTCCCCTGAGCCCTTGAATCTTTTGTCACAGTCACTTCTTCACCCCTTAACAATATCACTTTTGAGCATTATATATACTTTAGTTATTAAGCATATTGTCTATTTCCAGTTTCCCCAACTTGATGTTTGTGTGTTATTCTGATACTTCTGTTTATGGACTATATTGTTTTCTGCCTAGGCAATAAAATATGTAAAGTGCTGAAGTTAATGCCTAGTGTAAGTATGTTCAAATTGTACATTTGTACTTGGTATGTTGAATAGAACATTCAAAGTTTAAGAAGACATCAAGGATAGAAATAAAAATCTAGATGTTATAAAGAAGAAAATTTTATTTCTGAAAATTGAGATCAGTCCCATGGAAAGACCGTAAGATGGAGAAGAGCCAAGACCATTCAACACTGTAAATGTTAAATAAAAATCAGTAAGATGAAGAAGCCTCAGAGAAGGAGTCTGGGGAGAGACGGCCACACAACAGGGACACAAGTCTGCATCCTATGGCCAATCAAAGACAGCACTTCAACAAGGAAAAGCCTCGGATGTAGAAAATATAGAGTTATCTCATATCTGTCAATGGTTAGATTGCAGTTTTTCTTTAGGATTTCTTACCCTTTAAACTCTTACAAGGGTCCTTGTGAGCCTCATGGCTGGCAGGGAAATGAATCACAAAGAGGCAAGAAGGAAAACTCAGTTCAGCCTAACTCAGTAGGTGTTAGTTCAAACTCCTCAGGAGTCTAACACCAGGTGGCCTATTGTGAGTGCAGCTCAACCCAGTACAACTTAAGGAAAAACAACAACAACAATAAAAACAAAAACAAAACAAAAACAAAACCTCTCTGGTGAAATACAATATAGGGTGCACAAGAGACACAATTACTTCAAAACCAAACTTCAAGTATGTGTGACCATGAAGATGGTGAGTTCTATAGCTTAAGGGCCTAGGACCTGGTGTATTCAGTGACATAGCATGGAGGTCAGTAGGCTAGATAAAGTACATGTGATGTCTCCCACTGAGAGCTAAAGATAAAGGTGTAGTGAGGGAGAGTCTGGTACAAACACTCTGGAGGATTTGGGGGAAGGTCTGGCTCTGTAGATAGCAAAGGTTACCAGGTCACTAACAGCTTCCACTCCAAGACTCCTGAGTGGAATACAGGTATTTATTTTCTTCATTGAGGAGACAACCTTCTGGGGTTAACATTCCTGGTTACCCTAGTGATCTGTGGGCACAGGACCCAACACAAAATAACGTATTTGTCTTTGGTGCTAAAAATAGTTTATTGTTAATTCCAATCTCATTACAAAGTATTATAAGATTTTAAAAATTTTTTAAAAGTTAGTCACATAGGTTATAATTCATAAATTATAGTGTAATTCATTAAATGAATTGAAAATAGTCCAAATACCTTAAGATGCACAAATTTCTCTGTAGAAATTACTGATGTAATTTTCCCACTCAGCTCATTTTGCTCAACAATGGCCCAGGCTGCATAGTTCTCCTGCTGGATTCTTAGTCCTCTTGGCTACACAGCGTGTGTCTCTCATATCTGTGTCCCCATGCTTGCTGTTTCTTCTTTTCTGCACACGTGAATTCCTTATTTTAATCCACTTGAATTCTCCAAAGCTCACCTGCACAAGTCTTCTTTCCTCTTCAATCGTTCTGATCCTACTTTCTAGTGTTCCCATTCTCACCACTTACCCACTAACAGTTGTACTTCTTTTCTTCCTCTGCAGGGTATATCAATGGCACCTTTGCTAAACAGTTTGGCAACAATTAGAATTGTGTGTGCTGATTTCTACCTCCCTGAGGACTGGCTCCATGTCTAATTCATCTTTACTATATTGCAGTGGCTATAGCCTGTGTGTGTACATACTCATTAGGGGTCCAATGAGTTATCCACTGTGCAAGAAAGCCATCTATATTCCTACTTATTTAGAAATAATATAAAAATAACCAAATTGAAATAGCTAATATTCTGAAACAGAGTAAGTCACTAGGCAAAGACCATTGTGTAAATATTCCAAATTGAGCAATGTACTTACAAATTAAGGTCAGAGGAAAACTATTTTCACAGAACATATCAGTAGACACCAACCAGATTTACAGGGAGCTATGTAATTTTTTTTTTTCACAATTCTAAATAGCTGGCCACTAAACTGGAAAAACACACTTAAAATTATACACATAATAGTTACTGTCTTTCATTACTTTTAGCAAGCCATTTATATGTGCATTAATACATGTTTTTACAATGTTTTAGACATTTATTATGTATGATTTCACTGTTCTATGACTACCTTGGCAGAGCTCACCCTGAAATAAAATTAACATTAATGATTATTAACAACATTTTAATGGAGCATTATATTAACATGTGAGATTAGGGCTTTCTCATATGATAATTTCTCCTAACAGTTTAAAATTTATTATGCCATTATCTAAGCCCCCTTTTCCTTGAGCATTGTGTGGGCTTGCCACTTCCAAAACCACCAAATCTAATTAGCTAGGAATGATAATAGCAACAGCAGCTATCATTCAGGGAGGCCTCTGCCACCCTAGGCCATCATAAGCACTCTAAGTGCCTGGCATTCTTTGAGCCTTGTGAATTCCCATGATTTGCATCACAACTCCCATTTTACACCAAGAAACTGGAGCTTAGAAATGTGACAAAAAAAAAAAAAAAAAAAAAAAAAAAAAAAAACAAAAAACAAACAAACAAACAAACAAAACAAAAGTCTTCCAGTGTCAGAATCTATAAATTAGGAGTCTAGGCTTCCCCAGTGAAAGTGTCTGAGTTCAGATCAAACCTTTCAGGAGGACTTCTTCAGCTTCTGTTTCTCTCAGCTTTCCATGAGGGGCAGGTTTGAGGTTGTTAATCTACTCGACGTATTCTTGTATTTAACATCTAAGGTGGTGCTATAGTGACTGTTCTAGTAGCAAAACCCATAATATCACCGACTGGAGAACTTATAAATACCCTGTGGTGTGAAGTCTTTACTACATTTCCGTGCTATGTTAATTGAGAACAATTAGCTTAAAAAGTGAGACTGAGATAGGTTTTTAGTGTAGAAGGCCAGCTTCATTTGCATAAGCATGCTCCCATGCTCATGTGTGGATGCGTGCCCATGCATGGACTATGGAGGCCAGAGGTTGATGCCAATGTTCTTCCTCTATCATTCTACACCTTAATTTTTAAGAGTGGGCCCATTATGTGAAACGGGAGCTCAATAACTACGTGAAAATCTGGTTAGTGGACATTTGAGATCCTTCTGACTCCCTTTCTCGGAACTCACCACTGGTCTACACAGACGCACGGGACTTTTCATGGGGGTTGTGTGGATTTTAACCTATGTATTCATGCTTCTTCAGCAAGCACTTTACCCACTGAGCCATTTCCCGAGCCCCATGTTATCTCTACTTTAAATCTCCCCCCCCCCCCAACACACATACACTTAAGCTGGATGTGTGTGGAATGTATATGAGACCTAAAATAAAAACTACTAAAGCTGAATTATTTATGCTAATTCTATTGCCTTAATGAAAATTTTATCATTGTAAGAAGGATAAAAATGGGAATATCATTAGCAACGGATTTTAATCGGAATTTGTTCAAAGAGGTCCATGATTGAAAATTCTTGGTTTTTAGGCTTAAATGACATTTGGAGGGCACAAGCCAGACCCTCACTTGAAGTCAGTTCTTCAATATGGCTTTGAATAGCAGGCATATTCACCCTCCTGTAGTCTTCTAAAACTTTGACATAAAAATGTCAATGCTGCATGATTTTTTAAAGGATATCCAAGCACAGGGATGAACTGAAGAGGCAAATTTTCCATAACTGCTGAAGGACTGTGGGAAATACCAGGAGATGGAAGTGCAGCTGAGCTGTATCCATTCCACTCTTCTGGGGGAGTTTTTGCTTCAGTTTTCTCTTATCATTCTTCACACAACACTTCCTATCTGAAAATCGTGTTTCTTTATGAAGAAGGCAGCTAAATCATGGGACCTCAGCCTGTCCCTGGCAAACCTGCCCTTCCTCTTATTTTGGTCTAAATTAGACCCTGTGATATTCATCTTTAGCAGGTGTTCGTCCTTCGCATGTCTCAGGACCGAACAGTATGGTGGTATTCTTTGAAAGAGCCTAGTTCCTTATTTAGGTGTGGTTTTTGTTCTTCAGTATATTCTTGTATTTTGAAATCTATTAGAAAGGTCCCTCCAGATTTATGTCATCTAAATTAATGATTCTTGGTTATTTTCAATTAGCAAATGTCCCTGAAATCTCTGGACATTCATCTTCAAACAATGATGCCTCCTTTGAAGGCCACAGAAGCCAGGAGTTTACAAACTAAGGATATTCACTTACAGTTCTTTCAGAACCAAATTTCATTTAAAAGCCATTGGTAGAGATTTTTACATTTCAATCATCATTAGGATACTAAAATTTTTATTAAGACAATTTAATTAATATAAATAATTTAGTTTTAGTAATTTTTGTTTTAGGGCCTCACACATACATACCATTCTCACTGAACAAATAAGAGACTGAGGTCATATGATTTAGTTACTGCCTATATTTTTAAACCACAAATGTTTCTTGTATTATCTGTTCATTTAAAGAGTGGTATATAATTTAAAATTGGAAACTGCTTTAAAATCTGTTTTTTATGGGGTGAGAAGATTTCTCAGCTAAGAGCACATACTGTTCTTCAAGAGGACCTGAGGGGGATTTATCAGTACCTATGTTGAGTGGCTCACGATTACCTGTAACTCCAGCTCCAGATACGGGAATGTGCACTCATGTGCATACCACACACATATACACATACATAACTTTAAAACTAAAAAAATAAATTTTAATATATATTTACAAAACTACTTACTATTTGAAAATTATAGGGTTTTCAAATATCTATTAAATATGATAACAATTTATTACATTTGTTTCTGGTTGTTGTTGAGATTCTGTTTATGATAAGAATGTCAGCTTCTCGGTAGGAGTTGTGTTGGTTTTGCTAATCCTGTTTCTTAGCACTCAGCCTGCACATAGTAGGTGCTTGGTGAAGAGTCATTAAATGAATCTAAATTCTTTGCAGGTGACATGTTGAATAAAGATGTTTAATCTACTTATTATGATGACATTGCAGAAATGAAATTATCACAAGATAATAAGTCTCTGTTACAATCTGGCTCATGATACTTGTTCTTATTCTAACCAATAAATCCACTCTGTTATACAGGGTTCATCAGGTTATTCATGTTATTCAGGTTAGAAATTACTTTATTTGTACGTTTAATTCGTTATCTCTTTCTTCCAGAACAAGGAAGTTCTCTGAGACTTGTTTCACTGCTGACCTGCCAATAGTGAGTTCAGTCTCACAGAACATGCATTTCTTCTTCTTCTCCAGAATGTTCTATTGATGTCATTTGTCTGACTGTTGGGTGATCATCCTGACAAGTTTTCTTCATTCCCTGGGCCTCCCTCTCTGCTATAGTTTACACATTTTTATGGTCTTTATGGAAAAGAATACTACCAGTCATGAATTAACACCGTTTTCCAATTTATTCCTCCAAGTAGAATGCAAGTTTGGTTTTGACATATTCTTACTGGTCTATGGAAAATTGTTTCAAAGGAAATCAAGACAGTTCAAGAATCAAGGATTCTTGATTTATGCTTTCACTGTCTTTTCTGATACCTGCATGTTCATGAATTCATAAAACCAAGACCACAGGATGAGTTGAGTGTGAGCAGGTGGCTCATACTCACTAAAGTGAAAATGGGATCTCTTCAAATTTCCATGAGCCAATAAGAACCTAGGTGAATCACCTTGCTATGATATCTGATAACAACGTAGTTCCTATCATCATGATTTAAGCTACATAGAATGCTAGGGAAGGGAGGGGGAGGGAGGAGGGAAGAGGGGAAGAGGGAGAGGATACTGAAGAGTGGGAAAATAAGTGACTGAAAGTATGAGAAAGAGATAATTTTATTTCTTTTTTTATTAAATTATTTTATTTACACTCCAAATGTTGCCCTCTTCCTGTTTCCATTTCCCAAGATCTTTATCACATTCCCCCACCCTTTGCTTCTGAGAGGGTGCTCCCCACCTCACCCCCACCAGCATTTTTTTCTCTGGAGCATCAAGTGTCTGCAGTATTAGGAGCATCCTCTCCCACTGAGGCCAGACAAGGCGGCCCTCTGCCACACATGTGCTAGGGACCACAGAGCAGCCCATGCATGGGCTTTGGTTGTTGGCTTTGTCTCTGGGATCTCTGAGGAGTCTGGGTTAGTTGATAGTGTTGTATTTGATTTCTAAAGACAAAGAGAAGGAAAGTGTGTGCAGTTGGGGAGGTAAGGAGCTGGGGAGGATCATGGAGGAGTTGGGAGGGAAAAAGCATGATCAGGTATATTGTATGAAAACAAATATTTGACAATAAAAAGAAAAAAAGAGATACAAAAAGAAAAAATTGAATGTTAAGAGGAGTGGAAGACTACAAATGAAGACTGGATGAGTAAAATGACCTAACTGTACTGTTTTCCAAGATGAACAAATTATTTAAAACATACACCCCCACGGAGCTGGCAATAACAACCTTCTAACAGTAGTGAAGTGTTCAGAGTTTATTTCTCTGCCTGCTTTGACCATTAAATAGCTGATAATAAATGCCTTAAGAAGCCTTAGAGTTATACAAAGATGTCACATCATTTAATGATTTTAATGGTTGCATTGTCAACATAACTGGGTTTAGAGTCAGCTAGCAGACCCACTTAGGGTTGTGTTTATGGAAGAGTTTTCATAGAAGGTGAACTGAAGTAGCTGGTGTCTTCCAATGGGTTGTTATGATATGTAAACATCTTAAGACAAATCAGAGTGACTAAAGATGTACCTTTACTTCTTCCTTAGGACAACTCCACATATCACTTCTGCTGCCGTCTTCTACTGATGCCAAACTCCAGCATATCCAGCCTTCCAATGTAACTCAACTTTCACTGACTTATGGGTACTGATGAGGCATCCAAGCTCTTGGACCAGACGCTGGATTGTCAGCATAGAGATGGATGAAGTTAGATTACTTAGCTCTTCCTCTACAAGCAAGTCAAATAAATTCTCTTTTAAAATATATTTGCACCATAATGATACTGTTCCCTAGAGAATCCTGATTTGTAGAGATTTGGTACCAGAAGTGAGATAGTTGTTGAGAAACAGAATCATAAAAACTGTTTTTTATCCTGTTTTGGGACTTGGCTCTCTAGTTAATCATACCTACTACAGACACTCAGATAGAATGGAAAACATTGATAAAGATATAGAATAAATATACTTTATACTCCTGGTTTACTGCTTATGAAAGGCAAATAATTTAGTGGACTAGACATAATCCCTGTAGGTCTTTCTGAAAAAAATCATCAAATATAATGATATTGGCTAATTTTCTTTAAAAGCATCTCTGAGTTAGGGGAAGGACTGAAGGAGCTGAAGGGGATTGCAACACAATAGAAAGAACAACAATATCAACTAACCAGACTCCTGAGAACTCCCAGGGACTAAAGCACCAACCAAAGAGTACACATGGAGGGACCCATGGCTCAAGCTGCATATGGAGCAGAGGATGGTATTGTCTGGCATCAATGGGAGGGGAGACCCTTGGTCAGGTGGAGGCTCAATGCCCCAGTTAGGGGAATACCAGGGCAGTGAGGCGGGAGTGGGTGGGTGAGTGGGGCTAGCACCCTCATAGAGGCAGGAGGAGGATGTGATAGGGGGTTTGTGAAGGTGAAACCAAGAAGCAGGACAACATTTGAAATATAACTAAATAAAATAATTAATAAAAAGCATCTGTGTATAAAGTAACAAATAAAAAGTATTCAAAGATGTAACTTCTCAGGAATATATGTGCATAAAGAACTATGAAGGCTTCTAACTATGATCTGAGATAGACTCCTTTCTTTGCAACTGTAGATATGAATTTACTGAAAACCAAACACAAGCCATCCCCATGTAACTGGTGGAGTAGACCGCAGATTAAGTTTTATTCCCATAGTGTATCTAGATTTAAAGTGAATTCATGGATGGGGAAAGAACAAGTCCTGCAACATGGGTCAATCACGTGTGGGAGGACTGGGATGAGCCTTGTACACTGAACTTCATCAACCTTAGGGCCAGCTGTCTCCGTCCCATCTTTGTGCTATTTGCATTTCTGCACTAGCTTGAGGGAATTAATCCTCCGTTATCAATGGACAGAGCAATGACTTTCTCTGAGTGAGATGTGACAATGCTGATGCCCTTCAGTGCCAATTCTCACACTCCATTTTTGC
The DNA here is from genome assembly GCF_011762505.2 of Arvicanthis niloticus. Classification (NCBI taxonomy): domain Eukaryota; kingdom Metazoa; phylum Chordata; class Mammalia; order Rodentia; family Muridae; genus Arvicanthis; species Arvicanthis niloticus. The sequence goes on along the minus strand of NC_133433.1, from coordinate 18,721,869 downwards.
CTCTGCATTGATAACCAGACTCAAGTCTCATCAAGCATCTAGAAGTGAAGTACAAAGTATGATGCATGAGGAGATGATCTATTCTCACACATGACTCCTAGAGCTTTCTAATAAATATGAGCAGAAAGCTGGGAAATATATATGTAAATAGATTTTTAAGGATGTGAGATATTGGTAGAAGAAAGTACATTTTGTTGAATTTGGAGGTTCTTATCTAATGCTAAAGTTTAAACTGCTTAAAAAGTGGTAATAGTTCATTTAATTTGTGGGCTAAAGTATGGTTGAAAAGATAGTTTACCATGAGTGAGTTCAGCAAGCCTGATGATATCCCTTGGGTTAAAATAAATGAAGAGATTTGTAGACTCTAGGAAACTGGGATGCAGGAGTACATTTGCCATTTAAAATCTGCTTCCCCATAGTGGGAGGGTCCAGATGATATGCCGTGAACTGCATATCATGAAAGGAAAACCATCATTTTCTTTTTTTCTCCTCCTGGGTCCAATGAGATGTGAAGAATCCCAGCTTCATATCCTGCTACCATGGACTCTTTCATGCATTATGATGCACCATACTCTGTCTTATCATGACACAAAATAAATTGTTCATCTCTTATGTTGCTCTGGGTCAGGTATTTGGTCACTGATAGGAGAAAGATAACTAATCTGCTAAAACAATTTAATAAAATGTTATGTCCTAAGTATCAAAAATTCTGAGATTCCGTGTAATACTCTTCCCCTTCATGTGCAGATAGATACTCGGCATCTATTTGCCTGACACCATTACACATTTTCTGTGAAGAATGCCAAGGAATGGCCACAGGTGTCTGGCACATTCTGACTATGGCCAGGAGACCCATATCATTAGGATAATGACCAAGAGTCATCCTGTTTGGCTATGTTTTTGAAATCAAAACAAGAGGCAAAACCAACATAAGTGCAGTTAATTTAAGGCACTTTTGCTCTGTTTATTAAGGCTAATTGCAAGTCTGGCTTACAATTAGCAATTGCCTGAAGGATTAAAGTACTCCTGGCACTTGACAGAACGGAGTGTCCATGGCACTGCCCCTAGATTTAATATTTCCAAGAATGGATTTCTGCCTGTGATGTTATGGCTACAAATTGCCTGCTGCATAATAAGTATCAACACAATCTTGGCAACGCCAAAGCAAGTGATGATTTTTTTGTGTGTGTGACAGTCTATCCTAGTGTCTAGTAGTAAAGCAATGCAGCTGGAGGCTAATTAATGGATGCAGGTAGGATGTTCCATCCTGTAAGAAGGAGGCTTCCTGTTCCCTCGCCGGCTGCTGGCTGTAGCTCCCACACTGATAGTATGTTGTTGCCAGTGTTACCACCTCATTAGAAAATTAGCTTTTAATTAACTTTGGAAGCTACTGCATGGGTTTCGATGGGAGGCATACATTTGTACACATCTTGTTGCAGAATTAAGCCTCCCCTTCAGGTTTCTAATGGGCCTCTCCTGCCTTACAGAAAAGCAGCAGTCTAGCCATATGTAGGCAGCTGCTCCATAGGTAGTGGTGGCCACGCAGCTTCAGCCTGCTCTCAATTACAAAGAGATGCCCTTAGTGCCCTTATGAGCATCCCCTTACTCCAAGGCCATTTGAGACATAAAACAGCAAGAGAGGGGACCTCAATCCCAGATGCTCCCCTTTCATTCTCCTCACCCCAACCTGGCACTAATGGCACATAGTCTGGGAAGAATGTGCCTTGCCTCATTTCTATATTTAAACATCTCTGCCTAAGCATAGTGGTGATAAACCTACAGACAAGATAAATGACTAGATTATTAGTCTTCTCACCAGGGGAAAATCTTGCTGTCAATTAGGCTAATGGGGTGGTTGAGTTCAGCTTTTGGATGCCCTAACGCCAGGGAAGACTTCTACCCTGGATAGCTGGAAAGTGTAAAGATGGATTTGAACAGTGTTGGAAACCTTAGGGTGGCCAACCACCGAAGGGGACATCAAGGAGCCTTGTGATTAATCATCAGAGATGACAATGGGAGGGTGAGCATCAGGCCCAGGAGAGCAGATCTTCTGAGCTTCAGTATAATTCTTCATTGCCTCTTTCATTTCTACTTGGGGCCTTAAAAGGAGATATGGGTGCACATGGTTGAAGAAATGAGGCTCCATTATTTACCATAAATAAGTGTTCTTTTGTCATGCTTTTGCAAAACACTGAAGGTGACATCTCATTTGATCTTATTACCAGTCGCAGAGGGATAGAGGGCAGCTGGTATCTTTCTAGTTTTGCAGAGGATAGAGCTGGGTGACATAGCAGAGGCTGGTGATGTCTTTGTGATCACAAAGACAGCTGCTGATGGCACCAGAAGAGGGTCCAAATGATCCAGCTACTCTTCCTCTTTGTTCACAATTCTCTACTGTATTGTTCCTCACCTTCCTTCTACAGAGACTAAATTACCATCTGCGAAGACGATATTCTTGTATTTTCTCCATTATGTTGTTATGTAAATGAGAAAAAGTAGAAAAAGAAACATATCCTGGCAAATACAAAGTGATAATCATGTAGTAGAAATTGGAAAGCATCATTTTAGACCTGATTTCTTTCTATAGCCCAAGGGGAAACAGAGAGGATTTATTTTTAATTACAGCCAAAAGGGACAGAGTTTGCAACGTTGGTACGTTTTATTCAGGGATAGGTTCTTTACAGAAGTGGAGGTTGAATTGTAAATTGTCTTCTTAAATATTCTATCCTTTCTGCACACAGTCTAGAATTCTGCTCTTGTCCAAAGACTTCGTTGAATTTAGTATTTGCCATGAAAAATAATGTCACTCCAAACTTCAAACACAATTTTAGCTTCTAACTCCATTATTCCTTTGAAGAACCCAATATCTGTAGCTTCAGCTTTTGAATATTTTCAAAAAAATACCTAAGGAGTCAGATACATCTAGGGCTTGTATGAGAAGAGACGACAGTGGCAGTAAAGATGACACAAGGCACAAGATATTCTGCTGAACACCTCACTGATATCAGGCTCTATACTCATCCTCAGACATTTGAGATGGCACTGCTATCACCTATAGTGTAAGGCAGCTACAGCTCATGACAATAACCTAAGCTGTTCAAGAGCTAGCAACAAGAACCTGGCAAAGCCAGAGTTTGAATTCAAGTCTTCTGGTTTTATAGCTTAGACTCTAAATAGCTATGACTTTCTGAGCATGGGCAGTCTCAGCTGAATGCCCTGGTCTAGTGGGATTCGTACTGAGGAACTGCAGCAGTGTAGAGTATAGTCCCGCCCCTGCCAGGATGTTCACCAGCTTCATCTAAAGGTATGTATGCCTCTCATAAAACACATGTTTTTACCCTTTTTGAAAGTGACATAGCAGAAGCTAGGAAATTCCCATTTACTTTTCCAAGGGTTTCACAACTATGACATTGATTTAATCTCTCTCTCTCTCTCTCTCTCTCTCTCTCTCTCTCTCTCTCTCTCTCTCCATCTCTCTCTCCTTCCTTCCCTCCCTCCCTTTCTACCCCTTCCCTCCTTCCTTCCTTTCTTCTTTACTTTAATTTTAGATTTTGATAAGCAGAAATAGCATATGGCTACATTAGCAAAAGGAAAAAAACAAAGGTTTTTTTTGTTTTGTTTGTTTGTTTGTTTGTTTGTTTTTTACTCCACATTCATCTTCAGGAAACAGAATATTCAGGATTAAAGAAGGAAGAACTGCATAAGGTTCAGGAGGTATGCTTAACTCATCAGTGTGACTCCTGTGACCTCATTGATCATTTAGTCCTGCAAGGAACTCTGGCAAGGTCCTGTTACTTGAACAGACAAACTGGTCCTCAAAGAGGACAGCTCCTATTTCAAGTACAGCATCACCCTTATGAATAAATCTTCTCACCCAGGCTGCGGAAGTTATGGTCTATCCTGAAAGGCTCCCCACCTCAGTGCCTGTGCACAGAGACAAAACTAGATAGGCACATTTGCTATTCAATCACACAGATGAAAATAAATAACATTTCAGTGATGGCTATGTAGACTGCACTTTTATTTCCCGAGTTGTTCCCTTCTTCAAGCCATCTGTATTTTAGAATTACCTCTCATCAGATGTTATTTTAAAGTCAGGTAGTAATATAACAGTATTATCTGATTGGTAGGCTTTTTGTGAGCTTCTTCTGAAATGGTAATCTGATATTTGGCATTGGGGTTTTTGTTAGGTGACCTTTGGTTCTTGAAGGGATCACAGTCAGCTCAAATGAGAAAATTCCATTAAAACTATATATGTGCATTTATACACTGAATCACATAATAACAATTTGTTCACAAATAAATCACCTGGGCGGTAAGCACTGAATGCATTGGTAGGAACTGATGTTCACATCGGGTGATTGGTATTTGATCCTACTAAGGATCTATGGAAAACTCTTTAGAGTACAATTTAATGGTGAATTCAGATGAAGTTTGAGACATTTGAGAAACTGACCCTCCACATCTCATATATTTGTCTCCTCATCATTTCCAGTCTTCTTTATTTATTAAATTAAATATTCATGTGATCAGAAAACCCTTGGTCATGGCGATGCAGAATTTGCAATTAAAAAAAAGTCATCTTAGTTTCAGGGTACAAATAGTGTTGGCTGTAAAAGACTCTACTTGATAGCTTAACTTAACTAGTATGTTTTGTAACCAAAATCATTGCATAACTTCTTTAAGATGTTTCAAACTGAGAATAATGGTAGACACATGTAATTCTAGCTTTGGGGAGGCTGAGGCAGTGGGGATTATGAACTCAAGGTCATCCTTGGTTATGTATTGAGGTTCTGGCCCAAGAATAAAAACAAAAAGAAAAAAAGACTCATATACAGAAAACCCAGATGCCCCAGGTCTTACTTCTACCTGATTAGACACTATGCAGTTTCAATTAGTCTTTATTAGATTTTTGATTTATGATTATATTCTATGTATAGGTCTAACTTTTTTCTTTTAGATTTTTATCTTCAGTCAATTTTAAAAGTTATAAAATTGTCAGTTTAGTTGTTTTAAAATGATCAATACATAGATATTGTTCTCACTTTCAGTGTGTATTAAAAACATGGGAAATATCTTTTACCTTTAAGGTAATGGTGAATGTTGAAGAAAATGAAGAAGTACAGAAGATCTGGGCTACATCTATTGTCTTTGCACAAGAGAGCTTAATCTTGCAGATACAAGGAATTAACATGTAGGAACCAACAGTCATCCTTCATTGCAACCTACATACACTGAAGAGTTGTCATTATTTACTGAAAAGAAGCAGCCAGTAGGTGGGAACTACCTTCCATCTCCAGCCAGGAGAATATCTTTCTTAATTGAGTTCTCCAGGAAAAATTGCCTTACTGCTTTTTATTTATTTTGTTGTTATTGTTTTCTATTTGTTTGTTGTTGGGTTTTTTTGTGGGGAGGTTGTTGTTGCTGTTTTGTTTGTTTGTTTTGGTTCAAAGTATCTGTCTCTTCTGCTCCATGAAAAGACAAGATACATGGATATGAAAACTAATTGATATTAGCTCACCTTTGTGTCCCTATTTGTATATATGGCCCACATACATTCATATGAAAGAAGAATAAACTATAATCTGTCTAAAAAGGATGTTCCATTTTCGTGTTGTTGTTACAAAGATCCCCAAATAACCCCCAGGATTTGAGGTTCCAATGAGTGTGAGGCAGTCTCCTCACAATGCTCATATTGTTAAAGCAGAAAGTCTTTTCTTTTTTCCTCCACACTACGTTTTGGCCAAGGGCATTGTGGTATAGAAATAGTCCTCTCTGTTAACAGCAAGCACATCCATTTTGTTGAGAACATTAAGATCATTAATTAACATTTTCTGGACAGTTTTTTTTTTTTTTTTTTTTTTTTTTTTTTTTTTTTTTTTTTTTTTTTTTTGTCTGAAGATGGAAAGAGGCAATTCTTGCCTAGTGGCTGTCTCACCACAACTGGAGTAACTCCAAAGATGCTCAGTTTCTTCTTAGAATCCAAGACAGGAAGCTGTCAGGAGCAGACAGGTCTCTAATCAAAATGAACATTAATACAGAAATGTTTGTAACGTCAATTCTGTGGACTTCTGATGTTTTGAAAACCAACTATCCATGCATTATGCTTTCTGCTCCAAAATCTCTGCATTGGTGTTGAATGTAGGAAAAGTCAGGTGTCTGCAGGGAATTCCCTAAATGTGCATAAATACATGAAGTCTAATAAGTTACAGATGGAAGAAACATCTGAAGAAAGGAGAAGGAGGTCCTCATTCAGGTTTCCCACTCTTTCTACAATCTCAATAGCTTGCTCTGTCATTCTGGGCCACATCCTTTAGCCATGTTGCTGCTGCTTCTGATGGAACCTGAGGTTTTAAAGAAATGCCCTCTTTCTTCATAACAGGTTTAGCTCTACTCATGAAGGTGTTTACTTTCTTTACCTTCTTCTTTCTTTATGAGGTAGACTGCTTCCAACTTTGTCCCTTGGGAACGCTCTTACAACATACCACAGCTTCTAGTCTTCTGTCCCTGATGTCACACTCTAACACACCCACTGAGTTCATCCCCCATGAAAACAGATAGAGTCAATATTAACCTTGTAATCTCAAGCAACTATATATCTTGCTAAAACATGATTTTTTCACTAGTTTAAGAAGTTAGTAAATGTATTGTTTCTTTATAATTTCCTTTATAATTTCCACTTGAATGGCTATTCAATGAAATCTAGACCTTCATATATGATTGCCCTATAAGTCGGGTAATGAGTTCTTCCCATCACTCCTGCTTCTTTGTCTACTCAACTCCTCGTCATTACTCAGGGTCCTCCCTTCTCAGTGTCAGCATTATTGTAATTTTCTACGTTGCCTCCATTTTCTATAATTCACATAGTGCTTGCATTTTCTTTCTAATGTATAAATGTAATGACATGGCCCTGTTCCCAAATATTTTCTAAAAATAAAAGGCTAGAAATATATAAAAGACCTTATGCAAGTTCTGTGAGCCTAGGGGAGGTTAAGGTGAACTAGGGCAGAGTAGTGCCAAGTTGATTAATGGTGCTTAGTTGAGATAAACAGGATAACAGAAGCTAATTGACAATATTCCCTGTTCAGGCGAGTGCCACAGGGTAGAAATAAATCAATGAAGTGATTCTTAGATGCCTATGGAGACCAATTTAGTGGCTGGAGTTTCAGGGTGAGCAGAAGATAGTTATTATTCAGGACTTCAGCCACCTTGCAGTAGGACTTTGTCTACAGATTCATGCTTGTGTGAGGACTTCTGGTTGAAAGTTATTTTCAAATTTTATATTAACTTTGTCAGAAAGAACTATTTTCTCCCCATAACACATGTGTGATCATGGGAGTAGTTCAATATCCACAGGCAACATGGAACCTTCGGCACTAGTTTTATCTCTTTACTCATTTTCTTTTCTATACTCTCCTTGTCTTCTTCCTTTTCATTTTTCTCCCTTCTTCATCTCTTCCTCTTTCTTTTCTTTTTCCCTTTCTTCCTTCCACTTCTCCTCCTTTTCCTATTGTACTGTCGTGTCAGGACATTTCTATCTGTATACTTGCTTTAACAAAATCTATTACTTTACAGATGAAACTGAAAGAAATGGCTTATATCTCTTTTCCCATTTCATTTGGAAATGGGAAATGGTTCTAGAAAGCTTCTGATACCGTCCTCACAATCCAGTCATAAAGGAGCAGATGAAAGGAAACTTGATTGGCAAGTTCCTTGATAGCTTATGGCTGCAGTCGAAAACAAGAGGCATTAAACATTAAATGATGCTGGGTCTGCTTGGAGAACGGGGTTCCAAAACTAAAGGACATTTCTTCTGTTTAAGAGGACAAGGCAAAGGTAAACACAGTTACTTCTAAATATATTTAATTGGGGGTATGTTATGGATGAAATATGAACATGCACCACAGGCTAATGTGTTCAAACACGTGTTCCCTTGATGGTTTTTCTTCTATGAGGCTGTGGGGTATAAAGGAAGTGAGACTAGCTGCCCAACACGGGCTACTAAACGTAGATGAATATTGTAGCTCAGCCTTGCATCACATTCCTCCCCTCCATGCTTTCTGGTACTCCAGGACTCTCTTTTTCTATGGCATATTGCTGTATTTATGCTTCCTTCAACTGTATATTGAACCCTATGCATACTTAGGCATGTGACATTTTCATCAAGACTAGCAACTGGGAAGTCCATCTTCAGTGCTATAAATTACTTTTGGAACCTGATATATATTTCTTTAGACAATAAAGTTGTTTCTTTAGACAAATGAGAATAATTTTTGAGATTATAACTACATCATTTTCCCCTGCTCTGTTTTCCCTCCAAACCCTCCCATATGTCCTCCTTGCACTCTTTCTGATTCATGGTCTCTTATTCATTAATTGCTGTTATGTGCATTTATGTATATGTATGTATAAACATATTCCTAGATATTGCCTGCTCAGTATGTGTAATGTTACTTGTATGTTTGTTCTCAGAACTTATTCTGTGATATTGGATATATAATAGGCACACTCTTCCCTGGGAAAGACTATTTTTTCCACTCCAAAGTCTTTAGTTGTCTGTAATTATTTGTAAAAGGTGATGCCTCATTGGCTTTCCCCTATCTTCTTTGGCATGTCTATTTGATGTGTTGGCGAGAATTTATGATTATAGCTTCTGTTATCACCAAGAGAAGACACTCACAGAAAAAATTACTTGTCCTCTGGCTCCTCCAATCCTTCCATGAGCCAGAAGCTCCATATCAGTCATCTAAAGTACTAAGTGCCGAACAAGTTTTAATACCAAAGTAACTAGGAAAAAATAAGAAAAATTTAAATACGATCAAAGAACATAATAACTATACTTCCAGAAAAATTGTGTAAAGTCAAGTATGGCAATGCGAACATGTCGCCCCACTATGCTGAGGTGTCAGGAGGATTGTAAGATCAAGGACAGCCTGCCTTACATAGAAAGATCTTGATTCAACAGACAAACCAACTCATCAACAAATCATCAAAGTTTGCAAAAAGGTCAACAAGGAAAAGAATAGAGTTGGAACACACAATCTGTGGCCATAATACAACATGTATGTGTGTATAACCAAAAGAGGAAAATGCAGAAAGCAGAAAGATAATCGTGGTGAGAACACGCTAATGAGCTACAGGCAACTAAGGAAGGCTGAGAGTGGGAGATTAGTTCTTTTCAAGGAAGAGGACCTTGACAGGTTATACAATACTAAGAGCCCAAGCCTGAAATAATCTATATACGAGTACATTTATATACTGTCTGAAAGAGTATCTTCTTCTATTTATGAATAATCATACAGAGACCCCCCCCACACACACACACAATTGAATTAAAAGGCCATGAATTTGAAAGACAGAAACACAGAGGTACCCGAGAGGCGTTGAGAAGAAGAAAGGAAAAGAGAAAAATTTTAATTTCAAAAAATAAATAAATGACAATAAATGATAAAGGAAGTAATTTTTCTTTTGAAAGTCCAAATTTTGTGTTGGGTAAGATAAAATATCATGTGCTAATTAACTTGAAAAATGTTGAAAAGAAGGTTGTCTGTCAAAATCAAAGACAAACCAGATAAATTTTGATTTTAGATAATCAATGAATGCTTTTAATTTAAGGATATTTTGGGGGATAAACTAATATACTGAAAAGAAAATAGCCACTGTTTACTTCAACCTTGAGATAACAAATACCTTAAGATTTTATTTGCTAAATTTAGCAATTTCAAATCTAAAATAATGTTGATCTAGCTATTTTAAATTCAAATAAAATGGATCACTTTTGAAAGGCCATTTTCAAAGGACACAAGTAGCAGAAGTCATATAGTAATTGATACGTCACAACTATTAAAGGTTTAAAATACGACATACAAAATGAGAACACAATGTGTAGGTTGGAAGGAAGCATTTATAATTGACACAACAGGCAAATGGTTAGTTTATAATTTTTTTTATATAAATAGAAAATAAAGAGGAGGGGGAAGAAGAGGCAGGGAGAGATGTAAAGAGGGAAAAAAGGAGGGGAAAGATAGATCATCCCATCATACAAATGGTCAGCGAACAGGAAAAGGCTATTTCAAACAGGAAATCAGGTGACTCACATTGTAAGATAACAAACTCTACTAGTTAAGAACTTTAAGATTAAACTATCCAGTAGCTACAATGATTGGTCATCTAACAATTAAAAATTAAATTTTGACAAGCCGAGTGGTAAAAAGGCAAATGTGGAAAATTTGATTAGTGTGGACAGGTAACTCAGGCTAATTAGGCAATATCTTTGAATCTATGTACAAGGAAGCATATAGGTGTGACATATTTAAATCAGATATTCTGCTGTGAGGTGTGTTCCTAGAACTATGCTGTCTACTGATGTGTATATACATGTGTATGTATATGTATGCATATGTGTGTATATGTACATATGTGCATATATATATATATTTGAAATTAAATAAAATATGGAATATAGAATTTTGGTCAATATTCTACCCATGTTTCAAGTGCTGAACAGCTGCACATTGCTAATGCTTATACTTTTGGGTAGAGAGATTATAAAGTACTTCCATCATCGTCACTGAGACAATGACCCTGACTAGCTAATATAATTTCTATGAGGACATATTTTTTTCTGTTTTCTCTCTCAAACTAGCAGAATTGTTTGTATGTATCTTAATCAGCAATCACCATCGAAGACAATTCATCTCAGAGACACACTTCCTGTAATTTAGCTCAATGCCACTTAACAACATTAGAGAAATGTCTTACTCCTGTTGAAGTACACAAATAAATGAATGTAAATATAGACTTTTGGGAGAGGAGAGGAAATGGTCCATTTACCTAAAACAAGTTACCAAATTGTTTGACATAAGCCTGAAGATGAATTTTGATTAGCAAATAATTTGTTTTGGTTTTTAAATTGAATTTGTGTACATATTTATGGATACCTTTTCTTAAAACAGCTGTCTTGCTTTAAAAAAAACCATTTTACAAAACTGTGTTTCCATCTCTTGAGGGAAAACCTTTGATAGTGTTCAGCAGTGAATATTTATTCATCAGAGGCTTCCCTATCTCCTTTGTTACAGCATCTTCCTGGCCAGAGAGGTTATGAGTCTTTGAACCCCATCATCCATTTAAAAACAGAACTGTGTTACTGTTTTGCCATACTCAGGCACTCAGATATCCCAGCTATGTTTTAGTTGTGTGTGGTTGACCACATAAGACAGCAGGAAAATTAACCTAAGATAACACACACTTAAAAGGCAAATGCGCCAGTTGATGGAGTTAAGGTATTTTATGAGGTCTGAGCTTAAGATTCTCTGCACATGTTTATTTTTGAGGTTTTATTTATATAGACATCCCTGTATTTATACATCTGACAACTGTTATTTTGAGGAAATACAGGAGAGGTGAAGGTCCAGCCACACTCAGCTGCTAGTGCTATATTCACAGATGAACTAGAAACGGCTAACACTTTGTCGTTTGGTTTACACCTGAGTCAGGTGGGGAATGCAAATGTAAATAAAGAAGCTCAGTATCGTATTTTCAAGAAACAAAACATGCCAAAACCGAATGCCTTACTTCTTTTTAAAGACGTATGTAGCTGGCTGTTCACATTTGACCTGAATTTCTTCCCATTATTAATTAGGCAGCAAAAGCTAGGCTAGCAGCTGCCCAGTCAAATAAGTATTCTTTGGGGACAGTGTAAGAATTGCTAGATAATTTCAATTTGGGCATGATTTAGCTTAATGACTTTTTTTTTTTTTTTTTTTTTTTTTTTTTTTTGCATTCCTAGAATAAGAGAGACAAACTCAGTAGAATGGCTTGGGCAATTTCAGATAGAGCAATTTAGAAGGACTTAATTCAAGGTTCAAATACAACTATGAAGATGCCTTTAAATCTTCCTGTTTTAACAGGAAACTCTTGCCTGTTAAACAACAATCTTCCCACTTCTCCAAATCTTCTTGCCTGTTAAACAACAATCTTCCCACTTCTCCAAATTCTTCCAAATCTTCTAAGAATCTGGTCAGTTTTAGATACATCACATTACTAGAGCCATGTACTTCCTGTCGTTTTGCATCTGGCTTTTTTTCATGTAGAAGAATGTCCTCCGGGTAGTTTTAAAAGGACAGGTACCACTGTGTGGCATCCATATCCTATTTTTTGTTTTTATCAACTTATCCATTCATAGATATCTGGGATCTTGACATATTGTAGCTCTTACAATAATGAAGCAGTGGGATTAGAAGACAGAAATGTTTTTGAGATGCTGATGTCTGTATCTGTTTGTAAGTAGGGATACAGGGTTATGTGTTCATTATAATTAGTTCATTGAGGGGCTCCATACCTATTTCAGTAGTTACTGCAGAAATTTACCAATCTTACAATACCACTCAGGGATTCTAATTTCTCAAATCCTCTCTGTATGCTATTCTTCATGTTGTGACTGAATATTCGACAGAAATCTTAGGGAAGAGTTCCTCTTGGTTCATGGTTTAAGAGGGTACAGAGCATCAGGGCGGGGATTGCATGGTGATACGGAAGCTTTGGAAGATAGTGAGAACATGAGGCAAATGTTTACATAGCACTGGTGGTCATGAGGCTTAGAGAACTAGAGCTGGACTGGGATTGGCCTAAGGCTCACGGTCCTGCTTCCAGCCACACTGTTTTCAGTGAGGTCCCCATTCCTAACTGTCTTGTCACTTTCCAAATTAGCATTACCATCTGGAGTCTAGGTCTTCAGACACACACACACACACACACACACACACACACACACACACACACACACACGTGAGGAATGTTTTTATTATCCAAACTATATATCCTCTACTATTTATCTTTATAATTTTATCTTGTGATAATCCTAACAGGGGTGACAGCACTTTATTGTGGTTTTGCTTTTAATATCTGTGATGATTAATAATGTGGAACACTTCCTTCAGAAACCTGGTACCACAAGTCTACAGAAGTCTTTTTGCCTACTTTAAAGATGATCTTTGTTTAGTTTTTATGTTAGTGTTTTCCCTGACTCTGGAGATTCTTACATGTTTTAGATGCTAACTCCTTCTCAGAGAGACTGAGACACATTTTCCCACATTCTACAGAATGCCAGAAGTCTCTTGATGTTTCCATTTGGTGTAAGGGATTTTTTTAAAATAAGGTTCTCTTTAATTAATTATTAATTAATATATTCAATATGCACAGATGCTGTGCTTACATGTATGTCTGGGTATCATGTGGGTATAGCACCTATCAAGTCAGGAAGAGGGCATCAGGCTCCCTAGGACTAGAAATACAGAGAGTATTGATCTGCCATATGATACTGAGAATAAAGCCCCAATCCACTGAGCCATCTCTCCAGACTCAGTGTAAGAAGCTTTCAAATTTGACTAGCCTCATTGATTATTTTTTTTTCTTGTTACTTTTGTTTACTTGTAAATTTGGAGTATTTTGAAATTAGCAAATATGATGTTTACAGCTTCCTTATTTCTCAAAATATTTTTGCTATTCAGTGTACACTAGGGAGCCATAAGAACCTCAAGATTTCTTTCTGTCTCTGCTTCTGTAAAATTTGCATTTGGATATCAATAAAGATTGTATTGAATCTTCAGATAGGTTTGGGTAGAATAGGTGTTTAAACATCGATTTTCTGAACAATAAATAGTATTTATTTGCATAAAGGTTCTATTATGCAAAATGAATAGAATGAACTCTAGAGAACTGTGGGGTGGTGGACAGTGAAAGAATAGCTTGGTTTCTGGTTGAGCACTGGCTAGAGATGGCCAGAGACCCAACAGATATTCCTGCAAGGGAAGACATGCATTTTGCCATGCTCCCAGACTCCAGGGTTACTGACCTGAAGCTGAAGACCTCCATTGATTTGTGCCTTTCAGTCACGTAGGGCAACGCCCCTACCAGCCCCTTCACAGGTAGATTGTGTGACTACAGGCTACAGTGCCTTAAGAGATCTCAATATTAACGAGATACCTAAAGGCTAGAGGGCATAGTCAATTAAGCATTCCTTCCTAGACCCTCCTACTTACAAAAGGTATTTAACCTCAGGCCCACCCTGGGGGTAGGGTACAGCTATACTTTTCACCATGATAATAAAACTTTTAAAACAATGGACTTCCTCTCTCACTTTGGGGCCCATCATGGAGAACCTTGGAGGGGGTCTTTAACTACCGAGACTACCTAGTTGTCTAATCTCCTGCCTGGAGGATCTCTCTGCCATCCAGCCACAGAGGCCTGCCAACTCAAGCAAGCTAGCCAAGCCAGCCATGACCCAGCCAAGAGAGTCACAGTAACCAAGTGTCCCTACCCGAGGGGCTCTGCCTGAGCATCTCTCCCTCATCCCTCTTGGCTGTGGCCTACGCCTTCAGGCTCAACTCTTCTGAGGCTCCCAGAGGCACCTGGTTGCCCAGGAGTTTGAGACCAGTAGATCCCCGCCCCCACCCCCCACACACACCTTCTTGCCCCGGGGGTCCCTACCCAGGAGCTCTGCCCCCTCAGGGTCTCAGGCTGAGACCTCTCCATGCCCAGGCAGAGCTCGGTGGCTTCTCATAGCCCAGAGTCCACCCTGTGCATGGGGTGAACTCAGTCAAATTCTGGCCTGCTCCTGCTCCCCGAGCTGTGTTTCCAGATGCCTAGGGCTGCAGACACGTGGAATCCACAACTCAGCCCAACAGGACCCACGCCCACGCGTGAGCAACAGACACGCAGAGAACTACTCTATAACTTAATACATATAGTTAACAATATATTATGCAGAATGTAATTTCATTAGCATTGTTACCAAAAACAAATAGGCAAGCACAGAAAAGGAAAATAGCCAGACTCAAAAATATATTTGAAAATGAAAAGTATTAATATCTTCATGTCGATGATAGTATAATGAGTTTTGTGCATATGTTCAAACTCCTTTAATGTGTACAGTGTTTGTATATTCGTCATGTTTCAGCAATATATTTTTGAAGGCTTTCAAAAATTGGAGATATAGAATTGTAGGATTATGGAGATGGAAACTTTTTATTTCATTAGTTAGAGGAGGTTCCTGTTCAAACATGGTGGAGGACATAGACTATCATCTCCTGAGAACCAAGCTTTAATCTTTCTGTATGATCTGTTCGCTGCCATTTCTCCTTCTACATATATGTTAACGCATTGACCATGATAATCACACCTTCTTCCTTAGACTGTCTAATTCTCACTAGACACATGGCGAAGAGACAATAAGAATAAAAGAAAGGTTATAGGCTGCGTTTTAGCTCCTGTCCTATCCTTGTTACTACTGCTGTCATATTTCAATTCGCAGTTGCCATCTATCCTGCCATATTTTTTGAGTTTAAAGAATACTCCAACAATCTAGTATGCAGCTAAGCAAAAATAGGTGAGTCATTTTCTTGAAGTACTAGGTCCGGAATACTAAGAAGTAATGTATTGGTCAAGAGAAACAGGACTGGTAGGATGAATGTATATAATGTGTGGATGTGTACATATGTGTATAATTGATAGAATTATGTATATACATATAATATTTATTATGTATTCACATGACATTAAACATATATATACAAATATATACATATATACACACACATACATATACATACATTTATATACATACATATATACATACATACTTATATATATATACATTATATATGTGTGTATGTGTATATTATATATATATATATATATATATATATATATATATATTAGAGTGGCTTACAGGATGTGGTCAAGCTAGTCTAACAATAGCTGTATAAGCATGTTCAAGAATCCAGATCCAGTAGTTGTTCAGTCCCTGAGACTGCATGTCTCAGTTGGTCTTCAGTATTTATACACTGCAATCCCAAAAACACAGTTTCTGATGCCAGTAAAGGAACGATCTTATCTCTGAGAGCAAGAACAAGCAGGTTAAGTGTAAACGGTTCCTCCTGTGTCCTTGGTATATATAGGCTGCTAGAGAAAGGTGTGGCCCAGATTAAAGAAGGTTCTTCTCACCACAATGATTTAATTAAGAGCAATCCCTCACATGCATACTCAGCTGCTTTTCTTTGAGTTAATTCAAGATGTAATGATGAAAGTATTACTGTAATTTTAGTAGCAGAGATCCATGCATTTACATTGCACTGCATATAATACAAGATATTAGAGGGGTCACAAAACCATCAGAGAACTGAAGAAATAGCAACTTGCATGAATTTTCAAAAGCCACACCAGGAATAGTCAAATTAATCAAATTATTTTGTGTTATTCTTGTATTTGTTCAGACTATGCCATGGTTTCATGGTTACAAGTAATGCCAGAAGGTAACTTTATCCTTCCATGTAGCACTAGAGCTGCCTAGACCACTATCACTATTTTTTGGTGACTGATTTAATTTCTGTGACTTTTAAATGTCTTTTCTGTAACATGGACCTTGATATGCTCCATTTTTATGATGAACTTCCAGGATTAATAAAAGACTTTGGCAGACAAGGTGGCACAAGAATGGTAACCTCATTTCTTTATTCAAAATTTTCATACAACAGCTTACTTAGCAGTGTTTTTTTTTTTTTTTTCTGAAACAATTAACTAGGAGGATTGGGAAAATGGGAGGATCACCTTTCTTTAATAACAGAAGTATTTATAATGATAAACACAAAGCTCTGACCCAGGATGATTGAGTTCAAATTACTCCAGTTCCTTCCTACTAACATTGCAGGTGAATGGCAGTGGACCAAAATCCAAATCACTTAGACTTTTCACCCACATTGCACACCATCAGTGTGACGATTTGTCCTTCTTCTTGGTGTAAAGAAGACTGTTGGAATTAGCCTCAGTCCCTGATCCTTGACTTATGATCTAAATGATAACATTCAATGGATTTAATCCCTTTGAGCTTTAGTTTTCCTTGCAAAATAGACAGACAGACAAATGGATAGATACATAGAAATAAATTTAGGGTGGGCCAGTAAAATTCCTGATACATAACAGGTACTAAACAATTGATACGTACATTATTGCTCTCGTGGATTTACATTTATTTTAGTATGAGAAATATTTTTAGCTTGCATGTATTATAAGTAGTATAAATACTAGCATAGATTGAAAAAGTAAGCTGCATAATGCAGTCTTCTTTTCAGACAGACTTCTATCTTCTAGAGTCACCATTTCCTTCCCCAGACTCTGACATAGGGTTCAAAGGCCCTTGAATAATGCAATCTCATCCATGCAATTCTCATTCGTAAGCTTCCAAGTAACAAACGGCATTGAATTTTTCCATTCAAGAGCTATCATTGGTTTTTTATGAGACAGAAGTTGATACATTACACAATTCTTGAAAGTCGATATACTATAAAATTAATGCTCATTATAATTTAGGCACAATTGTGAGTGCATGCATGTTAGCATGTGCATGAGCGGGTAAATGTACACATTTTATTAGGTGAATGTGTCTATGTGCAGAGAGTCCAGAAGTGACCCTCAGATGTCATTCCTCAATGCCAATCTATCTTGTTTTTGAAAGAGTTTTTCACCAACCTGGAGCTCACCATGTAGGTTACTCTGGCTGAACAAAAGAGATTCCTAGGGATCCCCTTTTATTCATTTCTCTATGCTGGTTTTTCCCCCATGGACACTGGGGATTGAACTTGGTTTCTCATGGTTACACAGAAAGCATTGTATCTCCTGAACCATCTCCCCAGTTTGACCTCTACCATTATTGTTGTAAGAGTTACACTATTAGAATTCCTCAAGAAAAGGAATACTTTAAAACTCTACAGGCAAAACGTTCATTGAAATAATGGAATCAGAATCCATGTGTTCTAAATATATGCAAGGGAGCTGACGAATTTGCTTTTGATTGTTTTGAAAATAAATTTAATAGGTGGCAGTCCATTGGATCTCAAGTATCAATCACATCACCATTTCATATGATACATGAGCCATCGTATCTTAGGAATTACAGTTTTCCCCAACAGATTTTCACATAGCTCCATGCTTTGCAGCAAAAGAAATAAGACTTTACAAGTTATCACTTTGGTAGAAATGAAACAAATTCTGGAAGTAATTTCTTGTGTAAAACAGACTATGTTGTGTCACTTACTAACGGTAGATCATTTAGGTACTTCACTTACTAAATAGAATCTTATAGTATATAGCAATTACAAAATTAGGCTTAGCTTGCTTTTCAATAGCAAAAATCCCTTTTCAGTGTGTAAGTATTGTGGCACAAATCAGTGGGTGTAGCAAGCTCTTGGGTATCAATGATTCAGAACCATCAAGCACATAAAAGACACACAGCCTATATTTTCCCCTGGAGCGATTAGTGCCAAACATAAATATTGCAGCGTTGAACATAAAACACCCTATGCAAAAATATAGACTTTGTTTGTTTGATTCCTTTAATGCTTTAAAAAAAAAAAAGCTTACATCAAGGGTACTATAAGTACTGTATTTAACAATGTAATTCAACTTAAGGGGTTCTATACTGCCTATAAATTTTTCTATTGAATTACTGCCTATTTTAAATTGAAGGAAGCACATTGTTCTATGTCAACAAACTCGTTAGGTACTTAATAATAGCAGTAATATATAAAGAGTACTGAGGCAGTTGTTGAAAAAGTGGCATTGTTAGCAATTACCAGCAACTCCTTGCCATCATAGCTCAAACTATTTATTCAAAGACTGTTAGAACTTTTATAATTAATTTTATAGGAGACCTACTATGTGAATAATCCTTGTTAGGAGCTTTCACATGGATTTTATGTCATTTTTTTGTCACCAGTTTTGTTGGTGTTGTAGTTTTAAGGAGAATAGCCTCCATAGGCTCACAAATTTGAATACTTGTTCACCAGGAAGTGGTGCTGTTTGAGAGGATTAGGAGGTGTGGCCTTGTTGGAAGTGTGTCACCTGGGGTGGACTTTGAGGTTTCCAAAAGCTCATTCTAAGCCTAGAGCCTCTCTCTTCCTGTTGCCTGCAGAGGAACTCTCAGCTCCTTTTCCAGAACCACATCTGTCTGCATGCCTCTATGCTTCCTGCCCTGGTGACAATGGACTAAACCTCTCAAAGTGTAAGCAAGCCCCAATTAAATGCTTTCCCTTATAATAGTTGCCCTGGTCATGGTGTCTCTTCACAGCAATAGAATACTAAGATGGCTCAGTAGACATTTAAGCAAGTAATCCTTATTCTCTCTCTTCGTATTTCTATGACAAGGCTTTTAAAAACATATCTCTCAGTTTCAAGGGGAACATTTCTGGATTTATACTCTCTACTTCCTACTTCTTCTTCTTCTGCCAAGACAGGAAGATTAAGTACAATGAACCATGAAACACTGACTACCTTAAGGAGTCCTGTCCCAACACACTGTTAGCCCTCAGCAGTGGGAGACAAGCCCGTTTTGGTTCCTGTTCCAAGCTGCTTATATCTGAGGGAAATGAGTCATTACCTCAATGCTCTGTCCTTTGGCAGTTGCAGACCGTTAGAAAATTCTAGAAACCAATGTATAGTCTTGAGCTCTGTTCCTTCCTCCTTCATTAGAAATTGTGACCTTCATTGGAAGTAAGCATCCCACATGTTCTCCAAACACTAGTCACAGGTCACACATTAGTATGCCATGCAGATCTTGCTCTTTGGGATGTGGAGAGGAGAATTTAGATTGGAGCATGAAACAGGAGACAGACCCTTTGATCTCAATTAATCACGTCGTCATCCTGTGGAATGCAAAACTCAATGTATCTTAGGAATAGCAGACATCCACAACAGGTCTTCCCTTAGCTCTGTGTTACGTTCCATCCTTTCAGATGTTGAAAGAGAGGAGGGGTATGTATCTAAAGCAATAACAGGACAGAGCCATCTTCATTTTCACCACATTACTCAGAAGCAGAAAGGAGAACATGCTAGCCTAACATACGAGCTATGTCATACAGAAAGACATAATTCAGAACCACGTCTGTCAAAGTGATTGTACAAGATGGTTCATTGAGTGTACCAAGTAAATACTTGAAAGGTATATTTATTAACATGAATGTTAAGATAAC
The DNA here is from genome assembly GCF_011762505.2 of Arvicanthis niloticus. NCBI lineage: Eukaryota > Metazoa > Chordata > Mammalia > Rodentia > Muridae > Arvicanthis > Arvicanthis niloticus. Next base: position 18,701,848 of record NC_133433.1, on the reverse strand, counting down.
ACATTGTGCTGTCTTAGTATTTAGCAAAGGATTTATCAATACACCTGTATTAGGTAGTACACAAGGCGATTACTTATCACATACAAAACACAAAATTCTTCCTTAGTGCTGACTGATGGAAAGTTTCATCTCGTCTTCCCATTCACTGCAGTGAATTGCATTGAATGAATTGAGTGTATTGAGTTCTGATATATCTCATTAAATGGATCTAAAGCTTAGGTTACCTGATCCTAAGTAAATGAATATTTTCACACAGTAGATAAAGATGCCTATTATGATTGTCGAAATCAAACCTGGCATTTGGTGGCGCACGCCTTTAATCCCAGCACTTGGGAGGCAGAGGCAGGCAGATTTCTGAGTTCGAGGCCAGCCTGGTCTACAGAGTGAGTTCCAGGACAGCCAGGGCTACACAGAGAAACCCTGTCTCAAAAAACAAAAACTAAAACAAAGCAAACAAACAAGCAAAAAGAGTGTAGAAATCAGCTGGGCATTATGGTCCACGCCTTTAATTCTAGCACTTGGGAAGCAGAGGCAGGTAGACCGCTGTGTTCCAGGACAGCCAGGGCTGTTGCCCAGAGAAACATTACCTCAGAAAAAAAAAGTAATTTAGAAATCAAACATAATACTGATAATATAAAAACACAAGAGAACAAGAATATATTGATGCCAAAATGTCAGTACTTGTCACAAAGTCTAAGAAAAGATTGATCCATTCAGGGCCCCCTCCCCAGTTAATTAAAAGTTCATGTATTCTGCTCTCAAATGCAAATCCAGAGAGTGTATTTTGAAAACCCACAAATATATTCTAAATGTGAAAGTATATTGATTTAAGACACAAGGTTATAGCATTTTATTAAAAACAATGGGCTCCATGCAACTGAAGCACATTTTTAAGTGAAATGTCTAATACACTATAAACATTCAGATCTTCAACTCTAAGACAAGTAGGAATATGCAAAGAAACAACTTAGAAGCTTGTTAAGGAAAGATTGAATGTTCAATCACAAAAAGTAGTATAGACTCCACCTCCACCAACTAATCCAAGAGATACCTATGGAATAAGGCCAGGTCAGAAAGTCCTCTGACAGTAGAATTATAAACAGAAAAGCAACCAAAGGAGAGACCCAGCAAGAGATCCAGTCTTGGGTGTTTAAAGGCCTAAGATCATTAGATACAACCGGAAAGGGTGCCTGTGTGATGAATTCACATTTGTCAGACCTGTAAGGTGCGGTAGTATGCTTTCTTTGAGTCACTCAATTCTGCCCTCCCACACCTTCAGTGGAGCCCATTATCCTACACTGCAAATGTTGTTCCCACTTTGCAGATTTTTAAGAACACACTAGAGTCTGTACTAAGGTGTGGGCCTAAATGCCTCTGGACACCAAACAAAGCTGGGCTGTACCTGAGAACTCACTACTCACTGTCCCCACATCAGACTGCCAATGTGCAACTTAAAACTGCTTCCTTAGTGGCTATTGCAATCTGAAGACTAAGTGCTGCCTGAGTAACTGTTGACCAGTGCAAAGAATGAGAACAGTGACCAACAAACAACCCTCCCCTAGGTCATGTGACGTCACATAACGTGCCTGCTTCATTTTCTTTCACTCAGCACTAGACTTGGACCTGGCATTAGGCATTGTTCTTTAGAAGACCTAGACAAGCACAACTCATTTCAGAACATTATTACTTCAGAAACAAAAATAATAAAGAAATATTTTGTTGTTAAATGTGTTTGGACAAGTTTCCATTGTAAGAGTTAATTTATTTATTATAGCAATTCTTATGTGATAGTATATAGGGGTTGTCTTATTAAATAACTGTTTTATTTTTGAAGTAAATACACTAAATTGTCAGCTCTAAAATATATGCATACAAGAAACATTATACAGATGAAGAGGTTTAATTTATGTTTTTAGAAACACACAGGCACCACCACCACCAATAACATTTATGAAAAAATGTAAAAAGGATATAAACTTGAAAGAGAGCAAGGATAGTACATGGGAGGGTTTGAAGGGAGGAAAAGCAATAGGGAAATGATATAATTCTATTATTATATTGAGAAATACAGCAAATAATAAAAAGAAATTTCTTTTTGGGGGGATGAGAGATACACTTATCTACGAGTATAAGGATAAATATTTAGAATGAAGTTAGGAATTAAAGTTGAGGTGGTTACAGTTCTCCTCCAAGATCCATGTCATCATTAGGCTTTGAACAGGTAGATTTCTGATTCCAAACATGATTTTCATGGTTCTGAATGGATCTTAAGTCTGATTACAGTGGTGTTGATTACTCTAGGAAGTATGTGCCACCACTGAGCTCTGGATGTTATCGTGCAATGCTGGTCATTGGTAGTTCTTAAATATCATGGCTGGGTAAGACTGCTGATTGCTTCTCTCTTTTGGAAGCTTACATAGCACCTCTGGTACCATGAAAGCAAGTCCTCACCAGCTGAAGCCTTCAAGTCAGATTCAGTTTAGGAGCCTCTGGGCCCTGTGTCTTCAGCAAAGGGTGGTGTCTTCAGCAAAGAAGGGATTTACCTTTTACCTCTGGGAGGAGAACAAAGGAAACAGCAACTGCAACAGCCTATAATATTTTGGGAGTCTCCTGACATTCCCTTACTGACAATTAGAAAAAGGGCTTTTCAAGTCTGGGATTAAAGGTTTAATTGAACAATCTATGGCTTTGGGAAAGAGCTTTCTCAACCTAGCTGGGAAATTTCATTTAAACTATATGAGTATAAAAATATACAGATTTAGATGCATTATATATAATTTAAGAAAATATATAATAACATGATTCCTTATAACTTTTTCAGATAACCTTACTGTTACTTTACCCTCTCCTTTCCTCTCCTGTATTCCCGGTTCCCAAGTTAAGTCCCACCATGTTTTCCCATTTTCTCCTTAGAAATATCTTTCAAGAGAGCTTGTGCTTTGTTAGACTAGTATAGATAAATGTTCGGAATGCAATTCTGATAGAATGAGAATTTCTATCTAAAGAACTGTCATAGTTATCCAAGAAAGGATAAAGTATCCTTTGGAAATTGTCACTCCCTGTCACTAAGTCAACAGTAACCTGGGAAAGGTACAGGCAAGAGCATAACCCAGGAGACACAAATTTTCAGTAATCTTTGAGGCACAGTGTAGTGTGCAGTATTGTCTGTTTGCTTGGTTTTCTGATACATTGTTTTGAATACTGTACTACTTTGTCAGATCATACAGACATTGCAATTTCAACAATTTGTTTGGAGATTTCTTTGACATTGCTGCACACTTCTCCATTCTGGCCTTGCCTATCTCGGAGCACTGCAAGGCAGTTACACAAACAAAAAGCTATAGCTTTAGTAAACTTTTTTACCAAGATTAGCAATCCTCTAAAGCAGTGAGTTGAGAGAAAATGACTTTAGTAAACTTTATGCTCAAGATTTACTTACTCATAACTAACGCAACAGACATGCTAGTCTGTCTCTTATCTTCTGTATAAAGTTTCTCTCTTATATTCCCAATTCTGTCTTCCTACCCATGTGCTATGAAAATAAGTATGTTTTATATGTCAGCACAAAAGTGTGCCAGTCTGTAACTTCCTCTTGTTTCTCCTGTAATGTTCCTCTCATGTTTAAATAAGGCAAAAGCTTATAGAATTTACTCTAGCCTACGTAGTTCAAAGAAGTAAACTGCTATCATATGCCACAGAATTTGTTATTTGGTCTACTATGTACCATGGATATAAGTGGTCTCATAAGAGTGTCTTAGTGTGTGCAAGTACATTCTATTGTATTTGAAAAAGAAAGTTCCCTAGCGCTGTTTTTTTTTTAAATTTATTTATTTATTTATTTATTTATTTATTTATTTATTTTTTTAGAACATATGCTTGTCGTGAGGTGGCCCATGACTATATTTACCAAAGACAATATCCAATGTTAATTCATTCAAAGACTAGATATGCTTTATCTGTCTGTTTATCTATCTATCTATCTATCTATCTATCTATCTATCTATCTAATCTATCTACCATCTATCTATCCATTGATCTGCCTTTCAGAATAGCGGATAAACAAACAAATAAACAAAAAATTCACAATCTTGCTTTAGCTGCCTCAAATCAGAATTATAGGTTGTGGGTCATCACACTTGGCAGATCAAAAAATAATTGTTGAAGCATGTGGCTTGGAATTAGTCTTTTGATACTCTATAGATAAGCCATGCTCTCCCAGTTCTACCTAGCAAACATTCTGAATGTGTAAGTTCGTCTTTAAGATCTCTCACTTTTTTATCAACAGCTGCTTCTTGAAATGTTACTAATTTATTTTCTATTACTATTTTATTTAAAGACAATGTAAAGGTTGCTTATAAAATCTCAATGACAACGATACAATGGATGTTTCTAAATCCATTCCAAAAATGCTGAATAGCTCTATAGATTTTTTTTTTTTTTTACAGGAACTCTACACTCCTTAGAAAATGTCTTCAGCTCTTTGAAAGGAAGAGATTATGGTGAGTGGGTGGGCTTGAAGAACAATTATTTTTTGCTTGCTTCAAGACTTTAAAAAATATTGATACTATGAGAAAAAAAATTTAAATGTTCAAACTGAACTTTTGTGGGAAAGGAGAACAAATCAGTGCTGTTCTGTGCAACATGTGTGGTCTCCCCTATTCAAAATCTTCCCTGATTTTCTGTTTCACTTTACTTAAGGGAATAATCGTACTGACTTGTTGATTCTTTTTGGTCTCACTTCACCTCTTGATCCATCTTTATATCACCTGACTACTTGTTAGTTTTACTTGGCTTCTGTCTCTGTTATAGCCTTATCCCTATCTCAAATGACTTACATTGTGGAAATTCAGTGTAGCAAGTATTATTGCCTAATGGTACAGAGGAGAGACGGAAAATATCAATAAAAATATGAACAAGACACTCCTGTCATGTGAATCATATGAATCATGATGATCTTACTGGTGCAGACAAGTGACAGCCACGGATTGCCAAGTAGTTCAGTAAATGCTAAAGTGGAGGACCCTTTGTAAAATACAAAGAGGCTAACAAAACGTAGGATTTCTCAAGTCTGGAAAAATTGTGGAATCGATGTCTTAAAGAAATAAATATTTGCCAAAAGTCTAACTAGGGAATTAAACAATGATGCAAGTAAATTGATATATTTAGTAATTGTCAAAAGAGTTATCTACAGTATTTAATTTTCTAAGTTGACTCATAACCACTCCACAGTTATTTTTTCAGGGAAGCTCCTGGAATGTGTTTATGAACTTTTTCATGTGAAATGTGGAGATTTTAGAAGTTATGCAAGACATTGAGCGTCTGGTATTGAGAGTGATGGCTTTACTCTGAAATGCTTTAATTTATGGGAAACTTGAGTAGCTCTGAGTTTTCCTGAGTGAATCAGTCATTTCTTATAGACTTTCAGTTTTCAGACAGATAGACAGTGTATTTTACTCTCAAGAAAAAAAAATATAAATATTCCGAGTCACAAATCAAACAACTGACTCTCAAAAGTAATATAGTGAATTATTATTTACATAACTTAATTCTGTTATTGAGGAGAAGCAATTTTAAGCTTTATTGTTATTTAGACAATGAATATCAAATTAGATTTATTTTTCTTATCATTATGAGCTAATAGAAACCAGGTTCATCAAACTGACATTTAATTCACAGAAAGAAACAAGCAAACAACCAAAAATGTAGACAAAACACAGTATAAGGATTCTGAAGCATTGGCTAGCAGACAATATGAGCAACACTAAAGAGATTCATTGGGTTAAACACACACACACAGACACATATGTGTGTCCTTTTCTTTATACATTTATGTATATTATACATAGTGATATATAGTACATATAGTGATTATATATAGAGAGATAGAGATTGATAAAGATGAAGCAAAAACAATAGACAATATATAAATGTTGAAGGAGGGCTTAGAGCTAGATAAAAGAAAACAGTGAGAGAGATAGAGGAGGAGAAACAGCGGTAGATGGGAACAGAATATGGTAATAGGGGATTGAAATGATCAAAGTATATTATGTACCTGTATAAAATGTCGTAAGAAAACCAACAACACATTGGTGGGTGGGGGTATCTCTGGGACAAGCCTGAAACATGAGACAGGGGAGGCTCCTGGGGTTCTACAGGGGTGACCCTAGCTAAGATTCCTAACAATGGGGGATGTAGGGGCTCTTGTGGCTACCACCTGTAGCCAGCCAAGAACCTTCCACCCAAAATTGGCTCTGCTTACAAGATGTGTAAGGATCAAGATGGAACAGAGATTGAGGGGATGGCCAACCAATGATGGCTCAACTTGAGACCCGTCCTGTGGGAGAGAGGCAACCTCTGATACTATCAATGATACTCTGCTATTCTTGCAGACAGGAGCCTAGCATAACTGTCATATGAGAGACTACATCCAGCAGCTGATGGAAACAGATGCAGAGACTCACAGACAAACATTAGGAGTATCTCAGGGAGTCTTTGGAAGTGCTGGAGAAATGACTGAGGGGTCAAGGGCACCACAAGAAGGCCTACAAAGTCAACTAAACTGTATCCTCTGGTCCTCACAGAGACTGAACCACCAACCAAAGAACATGCAGGGGCTGGACGTAGGCTTCCTACACAAATGTAGCTGATTTGTAACTTGGGTCTTCACATGAATCCCCCACAAGTAGAATAAGTACTGATACTGACTCTGTTGCCTCCCTTTGGATCCCTTTGTTCTAGCTGGGCTACTGTGTGTTGCCTCAGTGGGAGAGGATGGCCCTAGTCTTTCTGCGACTTGATGTGCCAGGGCATGATGGTACCCAGGGCCACCTTCCTTTCTCAAAGGAGGAGGGAAAAGGAGAATGGGGAGAGGGAGGTGTGAGGATGGGATTGGAGGGAGGGTCTTCAATTGTGATGTAAATTGATTAAATAAATTAATTAAAGTGAAAACAGTAGCAATAAAATGGCTCCTAATTTTACCATAATCATAGATCAGTGCCTTACTCAGCCACAGAGAAGCTTTCTCTTGCAGCAGATGGTAACAAATACAGAGAGACCCACAGCCAGACACTATGCAGTGAATGAGGAACCTTGAAGCACTATACCTAAATGGAGTGTCTTCATCAAATTTCGCCGTTCAGGGTTCCAGGAACTCTGGGGAAGTAAAGACAGAAATAGTGTAAGACCCATGAGAGAGGAGGGTACCAATGCCCTCTAAATCACTATGACTAAAGCTCATATGAGCTCATAGAGACCGAGGCAGCATGCACAAGGCCTGCATGGGTCTGTAACTGGTACTCTGTGTATATATAATGGCTTCCAGTTTGAAACCATTATATTATATTTCTATGGGATTCCTGAATGTGCAAATAAGTGGGTGTCTGTCTTTTGTGAGTTCTTTTGTTGTATTTACCTTTTGTTGTTTTGGTTTTCTCAATTCTGATATATTAGTTTATGATTATCTTACTATATTTTATTTTATTATTAAAAAAAAAAAGAAAGAATAGAACAAGATGAAGGACTCTAAATTTATGCCTATGTCACAGGACTAAAGTTTAAAAAGGAATACATGAAGCATGAAGCTTATCAACTGAGAAGACAAATATACTGTGTCAGCTATTAACATAGATACTTACAATTTGGGCATTAACCAACAGAACAGTATAAATATACCTTAGAGGGGAAAATCTTATCATATAAAGACTATGCAGAAAACTATTTATTTAGATATAATACATCCAATTGAAATATTTTTACATGATTTTTTTTTTTTAATTTTTGAGAGGAAATCAATACTCTGTCAAGCAAGAAGAAGAAAAAAGAAGGCCAGTCATAGCGGACCATTTAAATCTTTACTGAAGGTGATTTTAAAACTAAAATCTTAAAAGATGTCAGAGTGAAAAAAAAAAACACAAAAACAAAAGAAAAAAAAAAGACTATGATAATAGCCAAGCACCAGTCAGAAGTCACAGAGGTGAGAACTGATGAGTGACATTTTCAAGGAACCTACAGGGAGCAGGGAGTCTATAAATTACAAGTATTCATCTGGTGAAAAAAGGGTTTATAAAAGACTTTATAATATGCAGAATGGTAAACGATACCTTCATTATCTGCAAAGCCAAACTGATAAAAATAAAGGAAGACATAGAAAGGAAATGACTTCCAGATTAAATACAGATGAATGCAAAGAAATGATCAACATAAGAAATAGAAAGCAGGTATGTTGGATTAATGCCTAATTATTTAAAATCCTTCCCAAAAAACTGACAAAGCAAAAATAACATAATAAGGAGATTATAGTACATGTATCAGGAAAATAACTGGCAGTGGCCAACAGCTAGAGAGGAAAAATGAAACTGTAGTGCCCTGAAGTTCATGGCAGTGAGGCTGAATCCCTTGAAAATTGGACTAAGGAAGATGGACTAATGACCCTGAAGTCACCAGCAAACAAGTAGAGAGTTACATTGACCAACCAAGAACAAATGGAATTGTAAAATATAGTAAAGTTGAAAGTAAGACATTTTTTGTTTTTATTTTATTGGATGTTTTCTTTATTTATATTTCAAATGTTATTCCTTTTCCGTGTTTCCCCTGAAACCTCCTATCCCATCTCCTTCCCCTGCTTCTATGAGGGTGTTCTCCCACCCACCTACCCACTCCTGCCTTCCCACCCTTGAATTCCCCTACACTGGGGCATAGAGCCTTCACAGGACCAAGGGCCTCTCCTCCCATTGATGTCCGACAAGGCCATCTTCTGCTACATATGTGTATGGACATAAGGGTCCCTCCATGTGTACTCTGGTTGGTGGTTCAGTTCCTGGGAGCTCTGGGTAGTCTGGTTGGTTGATATTATTGTTCTTCCTATGCGGTTGCAAACCCCTTCAGCTACTTCAGTCTTTTCTCTAACTGAGGGACCTTCAGTCCTTTCTCTAACATTGGGAACCCATATTTGATCCTGTGAGTATTTTGTTCCCTTTTTTTTTGTTGTTGTTGTTGTTATTTTGTTTTGGTTTACTTTTTGTTGATTTAATTATTGCTTGTTTTTGTTTGTTTGTTTGTTGAAATGCTGAGGAATCAAATCCAGCACCTTACACATGTCAGGCATGTGTTTTTTACCACTGAGCCACATCCCCAGCCCTGGTTTTTTTTTTTGTTCGTTTGTTTTTGTTTTTGTTTTTGTTTTTTGTTTGTTTGTTTGTTTGTTTGTTTGTTTTCTTCTCTTTTTTATTGGATATTTTCTTCACATTTCAGATGTTATCCCCTTACCACGTTCCCTGCTCCTCGAACAGGAACCCCCTATCCTACCCTCCCTCCTCCTGCTTCTATGAGGATGTGCCCCACCCACCCCTCACTCCCACCTTGCCACCCTAGAATTCCCCCACACTGGGACATCCAGCCTTCATGGGACCAAGGATCTCCTCTCCCGCTTATGCCCAACAAGGCCATCCTCCCCTACATATACAGCTGGAACCATGGGTACCTCCCTATGTGCTCCCAGGCTGGAGGTTTAGACCCTGGGAGCTCTTGTTGGTTGGTATTGTTGCTCTTCCCATGGGGCCGCAAACACTTTCAGCCCCTTCAATCTTCTCTCTAACTCCTCCATTGGGAACCCCATGATCAGATCAAGGGTTAGCTGTGAGCATCCACTTCTGTATATGTCAGACTCTGGCAGACCTCTAAGGAGACAGCTATATCAGGCTCCTGTCAGTATGCACTTCCTGACATCCACATCAGAGTCTACCTTTGGTGACTGCACATGGGATGGATAGATACCCAGGTGGAACAGTCTTCAGACAGCCCCTCCTTCAGTTTCTGTACCATACTCGTCACCACATTTGCTCCCATGAGTGTTTTGTTATTCCTTCTAAAAAGGACCAAAGCACTCATTGGTCTTCCTTCTTTACGAGCTTCACGTGGTCTGTGAGCTGTATCTTGGGTATTGTGGGCTTTTGAGCTAATATCCAATTATCAATGAGTGCATACCATGTAGGTTCTTTTGTGATTGGGTTACCTCACTCAGGTTGATATTTTCTAGCTCTATCCATTTGCCTAAAAATTTCATGAATTCATTGTTTTTAATAGCTAAGTAGTTCTCCATTGTGTAAATGTACCACATTTTTTGTGTCCATTCCTCTGTTGAAGGACATCTGGGTTCTTTCCAGCTTCTGGCTATTACAGATAAGGCTGCTATGAACATAGTGGAGCATGTGTCCTTGTTATATGTTGGAGCATCTTTTGGGTATATGCCCAGGAGTTCTATAGTTGTATCCTCAGGTAGTACTAAGTCCAATTTTCTGAGGAACAGTCAGACTGATTTTCAGAGTGGCTCTACCAGCGTGCAATCCCACCAACAATGGAGGAATGTTCTTCTTTCTGCTGTCACTTGAGTTTTTGATCTTAGCCATTCTGACTGGTGTAAGATGGAATCTCAGGATTGTTTTGATTTGCATTTCCCTGATGACTAAGAATGTTTGCAATACCCACCCAAATTCCAACTCAGTTCTTCAGAGTTTAGAAAGAGCAATTCTCAAATTCATTTGGAATAACAAAAAACCCAGGATAGCAAAAACTATTCTCAACTGTAAAAGTACTTCTTAGGGAATCATCATCCTTGGCCTCAAGCTGTACTACAGAGCAATAGTGATAAAAACTGCATGATATTGGTACAGAGAAAGACAGGAAGACCAATGGAATAGAATTGAAGACTTAGAAAGGAACCCACACATTTATGGTCACTTGATCTTTGATAAAAGAACTAAAACTATCCAGTGGAAAAAACACAGCATTTTCAACAAATGGTGCTGGTTCAATTGGGGGTCAGCATGAGGAAGAATGCAAATCGACCCATTCTTATCTCCTTTAACAAAGCTCAAGTCCAATTGGATCAAGGATTTCCACATAAAACCAGATTCTCTGAAACAAATCGAGGAGAAAGTGGAGAAAAGCCTTGAACACATGGGCATTGGGGAAATTTTCCTGAACAGAGCACCAATAGCTGATGCTCTGAGATCAAGAATCAAATGGGACCTCATAAAATTGCAAAGCTTCTGTAAGGCAAAGGACACTGTCAATAGGACAAAATGGCAACCAACAGATTGGGAAAAGATATTTACCAATCCTACATCTTATAGAGGGCTAATATAAAATATATACAAAGAAGTCAAGACATTAGACTCCAGAGAATGAAATAACCCTATTAAAAATGGGGTACAGAGCTAAACAAAGAATTCTCAACTGAGGAATACCAAATGGCTGAGAAGCACCTAGAGAAAGAACTTTTTAAATTTAATTTACTTATTATTTAGTCCTGGAGATGAAATCCAAGGCCTTGTGCATGTTAGGCAAATGCTCTGCCACTAAGCTATGCCAGCACAAATAAAATTTTATAATTATTAAAAAAACAACAATAATTTTTTCTTCTTATAAAAACAAAAATATCTCACAAATAATTAATGAAATTCATATTATTTTCCTCTCTAAGATGTCTTTATCTGACAAAGAATAAAACCCAGATTTGTAATTCTTAGATTAGGAATCTTTGGGAATTTTTAGTTAGAGTTCATATGAAAGATGCCTTCAGGCATGATTGACACATCCTTGCTGAGATAGAAGTATGAATACAGTAATTGATGAAATGACCTGACTTTGTGCTAAGCAAGAATTTTAATTTACATGTGGATGAGAGTGAGAATATCTTTAATGAGAATTCTGGATTTTGATTCCTTAAAAAAAAAACAGAAATATTATAAGAATGTGCTTTTGTCTTAATCCAGATGTAGGCATGTGGGGTTTATGATTTGCCTTGTGCTTTAACAGAGGTATGTTTTTGCCAGCTGTAGATAATGTCTGTGATTGTGTGATGTTTGGAATTCTGGGAACTTTTCAGAAGGTATATAAATACTAGGGCCCTGAGAGATGGGGTTGGTGGTTGTTGATCATTCATGGAGGTTGTGGCTTGTTAGTAGCCATGGTCAAAGAAAAAAACAAAAGGAAAAAAGGAAAACTAGATTTAGGGATCTTCCTAATTCTTCTCGACCCTCTATTGTTGTTTCTCTCCTATCTAGTATTAGGAGGTGAAAGTGAGGATAAAGGTCAGAAAAAAGAAGAACCCACAAAGTAGCAAAAACAAGTTACCAATATCTACCACCAATATTCTTCAATATATACTGAAAAGTGGGTGTATGCTGTAGTATGGATTGTCTGTGGTCTGTGGAGTATCTTACAACTTATCTAGAATCTACCAGTCTACATACTTGAGCTCATTTCTTTAGGCATGTCTGACTCCATCAATAAAAGTTTTAACTGGTTGTGTGTTTTTATATAAATGCTATCCTTTGATTGAATGCTCAGGGCAGACCACTGCTTCTACCTAGCTCTTTATTTCATGTTTAAAACCAGGTCTCTACAATTAGAAAGACTGGCTGAAATTCCCGCATGATGCTTGGTTCTTCTTGTACATCAGAGTAACATGGTCTCTTCATTCCTCAGTCCCTAAGTCATTGTTCCTAGTTTAAAACTTCTTCAAAGTTTAACAGTCAGTAGTATAATTCAAGTATGGGACCTATGCCATAGATGCTGATTTTGAACATGAATTAGTTGACAGTGATTTTCATGGGTAGGTAGATGGTACCCAAAACAGTAGGATCATGAGAGCTCTTGATCTATGAGTCCATTTCAGCTTATGTCTGGCCTTGGGCCTGAGGGGGCCTCTTTCAAAGAGGGAGTAAAAATATCTTGAATGACTTCTTATACCACATACTACTGGACTATTACCACAATAGACAATGGCAGGTTCTAGTGAAGGTTCATCCAAGTGGAGGAAGAATAGTGGTCAGTAAATCTGTATTATTTTTGGAAATGGGTAAATGGAATGACTAAATATTCCCCTTTACACTACTATAATTTTTCAATTTAAGGGCAACAACAGATGTTATACTAAAAGTTATGAAAAGCAGTTACTTTTGTCTATTTTGATTATAATATTTCAGCATTTTTGCAGTTTTAATTGTATTCCTAGGCTCAGTTAGAAAACATAGATTTCTAGTTTTGTGTATGTGTGTGTCAGAGAGAGAGAGAGAGACAGAGACAGAGAGAGACAGAGAGAGACAGAGAGACAGAGAGAAGTCTATATCTGAGTTATGAAATACATTTAATTGTGTTTCTATTTTACATTATTATAATTAAAATTATGCTTGTGCCTTCAGGAGGAAAAATAGAGCTGGTTGTAGTTCTTTAACATCACTTACTGGTTGTGTGTTTTTATACAAATGCTATCTTTTGATTGAATGCTCAGGATGGACTGCTGCTTCTATACAGCTCTTTATTTCATGTTTAAAACCAGGTCTCTACAATTAGAAAGACTGGCTGAAATCCCAACTAACAGGTGGCACTCACCGTGTTGCCAGGCAGCCATACCCTGAGCCTGGCCTGTCACCTGACAGGTGGATCTGCTGATAAATATGGGCCCTTTTCAGGACCAGACTTCACTTAATCAGCTGGATATTCAGGCTCAAAGCCTTCAATTGTGACCCTAAAGTGTTACGGAAGGAGCCATTTGTAATGATGCCCACAGAGAGCAGAGCAGCTCTAGGAAGCACTACATACAACCTAGTAAACATCCAGTGATCATTTCAAATTTCAGCTGCCCTGAATAAGATGTCACCTTTCCTGGAGTGGAGCAGTGTAAAAGAGTATGTGTGGCAGCTCAAGAGGAAGAGGTGCCCTTGCAGTCCAAGTAAGCTTTTTGATCTTGGGCCAGAGGGCCTCACCTGTCAGCAATTGTGACAGCAGAGGCTTAGTGCCAACAGCAGAAGCCCTGTGACTTTGACACAGCAGATGGGAGTCAGGTGTAACCTTGGGATGGGATATAGGCAACCCAGAGGACATTCTCCTTCATTTGCCAGGAATGCAGTTTGTATAAAGGACCCATGACCCACTAGCTAGACCTCCTTCCCTAACAGCAACAACAAGGACTCAAAGCAAAGGATTGAAAGTTTTAGATATTAATGAGGAATTATGGACCATTACAGAGTTGAGATGTACAGATACTGTTCTTTTTCTACCAACTCTCCAGGATGATGGGCATAGTCTTATAGGCAAGAAAATAGCTATTATTTGAGGCAAATCTCAGCATGACTGGGCTGGCAGCTAGAGAGGTGGGGCAAGAGACAGATCTTCTAAGATTCCGTGACTATCAAGTTTTTCAGAAATTTGTTTCTACCTTGTCAATTATTTCCACTTCACTATTAAGTTAGAATGAAGGGATTTAAAGCTAAAAAGAATAGAGAAGCTAAAATATTAAACAACCAATTGAAATATTTGTTTCATTTTGCTGTGGATAATAGTTTGATTAGTGAAAATTCAAGTAGCAGAGTAATAATAGTTTGATATGCCCAGAAACCAATGAAGGGATTTTAAATGGCCATATCCAACATGAACAATACAAGTTTACAAAGTCCGTTAGAAACATGATCTAGAAGTCTCACATAATATGAATACAAGTTGACAAAAGTCTGAGAAAGGAAAACCTACAGTGGCTTTCACATTCTGGAGGCTGAGAAAAATCTTTCTAGAGAAAAATGCTCTTTTATTTTGAAAATAGTTTTCAGACCTGTTGCGTGTACGACCAAGAATAAGTAGACAATTCAGACATTAAGTTTTTAAGTGGCTTCTTGAGGACCAAGGTGAAGGGAGCTGAGAAAGGGAAGAGAAAGGATTAACAGATGAATCCTTGCTCAGAGTGGCCAGAAAAGAATAGGATCTGCTCCTGAGCTCAGGTGGCAGCTCTTTATATAGATAGCAGTGTTGGGAAATCTATTTTGAATAATGGTAGCTCTTACTTTCAGGCACATGATCTCCTGGGAATGAGCACTTGTTTTGGTCAATTCTTTGAACACATAATTTATCTGTACTTCCATATTTTTTTTTTCTTTTTTAGCTGAGAGTGAAGCAAAAAGGTTGGGTGCATGTTGAGACAAGACCGGCAAAGAGAGAGCATAACAGCTCATCCCGAAGCTAGCACGGTCTTAGTCACATCCATGCAATAGCCCTTTGTGAGTTATAGAAGACACTACTGCTGTCAGGAACAGAGCAGAGTGCAGCTAAAAATGTGAAGTATGAGCCAAGTTTCCATAGGAAAAAAATGATGTCTTGACACTAAATATCGTCTGTGTGCAAGTTACTTCTTTGATTACTTTATCCTATGTCATAGCGTTAAATACAGTCTATGTACTTCTATTTAAAGATAATATCCATGTGGGGCTGGGTGAATAATGCATGCTAATCCAGAATGCTAGCAAAAGAAAATTGTGAGTCTAAAGCTCACT
This sequence comes from Arvicanthis niloticus, assembly GCF_011762505.2. Lineage (NCBI taxonomy): Eukaryota > Metazoa > Chordata > Mammalia > Rodentia > Muridae > Arvicanthis > Arvicanthis niloticus. The sequence continues at coordinate 18,686,525 of NC_133433.1, read as the reverse complement.
GGAACTTCAAAGGCAGTTCAAGACCAGCCTGGACAACATAGCAAGTCCCTGTCTTAATTAATTAAGTATGCTAATCTCTAGTGCCATGTTTCTTACCTACCAAACGCTTTCACATGTCTCATTGGCTAATTTGGAAATTTCTCAATTCCTCTCCAGCATGTGTTCTTACTGTTTCCCATCTCGGTTAATGGCTCTAGCAATCATCACCCTATGGCCAACAAACCATGTTGCCACCCTTGAATCCATCTGAACAATGTCACCTTGGTCCTACTCTATGCTGTCCCAATAGCCTCCTGACAGGTCTCTCTGAGCTTACTCTTGTTCCCTTACCCATCCAGGTTTCTTCTACCCTATGCCTCCCAGTGTCATATCTGTAGAGCAGGGAGAATGAACAGTCTGCCTTTGCTGATTGCCCTTCAGTAACCTCCATGAGAAAACTGGCTTATATCTCTCCCAAGCATATGTGCATCTCAGTAGCAAGCACAGTGCTTGGCACAGGATAAGTGTTTAATAATATGTTTGTTCACTGCCTAGATAAGTATAATATTTTTCTGTTTGTATAGGAAGGCAGTAGGCATTGGGAGGTGTGTATTACTAAAGGTGCTAAGCAGCTTTCTTTTCAAGGCTAATTTCACAGCAAACATAGGATTATGTTTTAACAGTTTCTGAGAAATGATAGCAAATGGCAGAAAATCTGTACATTAGCAACATAGACAACTTCATGGCTCAGGAAATGAGAAAATGCAAAATTGTGATAGCATAAATAGGGGGTTTATGTATATATAACTTCCTCATAGCCCAATCTTGTGTTTATTGAATATTCATTGGGGTATGTTAGAGCAGTGCACAATATTTTATGAGTTTGGCAAGGGGATAAAGAGCTGAATGGTTTATGTTTTTGCTACCAAGAAAGCTCCATAAAATGGGCTTAAATTGGGTCTTCACTATATGCCCATCAAAGATGTTTGAAAGGCAAATCCATTTCACTGCTGCCATTAGTTCAGCCTCTTCCATTGTGTGAATGAGCTCCCATTTGGTGTTCCTCGTTGGCTACTGACAAATTTTGTTTTATAAACACTTTTCTTGTTATAGGTGTCTATCAATATTGCCCTTTAATCATGCACCCAAAAGCTTCCCAAGAACAAATTTTCTTTCTTAAACACCTTATTGTGAGAGCAGTTTTCTCCAGATGCAGTATGCAATGATAGTCTCAGTCAGAATAGTGTGATAAAACACTTTCACAGCATTACTACAGTATTATATCTAGCAGTAGTATCTATTACTAAAAATGATATCCCTAATTTTTATCCTCTGTGTTGTCTACTTTCTGATGCTATAATGGAATGCTATGGACTGTATACTTCGCAAATAGTAGAAATTTAATTGTCCTATGGTTTGGAAGGCTGAAGATGCAAGAGACTTTCCCTCGTAAGATGGCAGAGGGGCAAATGGTCACTGGAGACACAGGAACTGGAGAGAAGTTACTATTTTTACAGGACTTCATTCTTAGGATAATGAACCCACTCTCATGATCACAACATTAATTCATTCAGGAGAGCAGAGATTTGAAGACCAATCTCTTGGTCCACAGCTGACAGTGTTACCAGGATGACTAACTGTTTTGGAGGAAAACATAAAACGTTCTTCAGGGTTTCATTCGTAACAACTGACTTCTGAGTTAAAACTTGAAGAATACTTTCTGTCATTTGTTATTAATATAGTTGAATTTATGTGCTGTAATAAAAAGTAAGCCATATTTATAATAATTTGACTGTCCAAGCTCTTAAAACATTATGTGTGTGTGCCTGTGTGTGTGTGTGTGTGTGTGTATGTATGTATGTATGTATGTATGTATGTATGTATGTATTTTCATATATTTGCAAGTATGTTTGCCAGTGTGGGAGCCAGACAACAACTCTAGGTGTTGTTTTTGAGACAATAACTTTTAAAAACCTTTTAGTCTTTTAATACAAGGTCTATCATTAGCCTAAAAATTGCAAAGTAGGCTAGGTTGCCTGCCTAGTGAGTCCCAGGGAAGCACCTGTCTCCAGCTCCCTAGTGCTGGGATTGCACACACACACATCCCGTGTGGCTTTGTTTGTGTGGGAGAAGTCATTGGGATGGAACTCGGTTCTTCATGCACATAGAGAGCTACCTCCTCAGCCTCGGTAGAGCAGCTAAGAAGTACTTTACTCATGGGAGCCATATTCATGAAAACAGTGAAAATAAGTTTCAGGCGCCAAGCACACACATAACAAACTGAATGAACGAATGAGCAATTGATGAAATGAATAAAAGCAGGATTAAGTGTATTATTAGTAGAATTTAGACTTGGTATAATAAGTTATAGACAAATATACAATTTGAATATTACTTGAATATATTGGGCTAAGCAGGGAATAATTTTATGATAATAATACGTTCTAGGATGGTATACGTTGAAGAATATAATCCTGTAATGAAGCAAGTGACCATCACCTAATATAGTGTTTGAAATCTGGCCAGCTAAAATTATCAACAAGAAGTGATTTTTATCCTAGTTAAAAGCTAACCTTGCTCTGTAATCATCTTATCTTAATTGCCTCTATAGAGTTGTTAACAGATTTAATCTCTATTAAACAATATTATCCTATATTTCTTAGATGCATAAAATTCAAGAGCTTAGAATTTTATATTTAACAAACTATTAAAATAACACATCAAGTGGACAGCTAAATGCCATGGCAAAAGTTGAGTCAACTTAGTTTGTATCAAATTATTGTTAATCTCTGTTAGTCTTCTGTGGCTTAAAGCCTTTCACTTTCCAGAATCTGGACCAATGGGTAAGGGAACCATTTTCCTGCTGCTCAAGCATGAGGACCTGGATTTAGGTCTCCAGGGCCTACAAGAAAGCTTGGCATGGTACCCTACACACATAATCCCAATGCTTATAGACAAAACCAGGTGGATCCCCAGTGTTTGCTGACCAGCCAGTTTACCAATATCAGTGAGTTGCAATTTCTGTGACAGATTATGTCTCTGCAAATAAGGTTGACAGCAATAGAACACACACACACACACACACACACACACTCATGTGCACTCACGCATGCATGCACACACAAGCAAACACACGCGCCTTCCAAAGTACTCCCACTTTTGTTCCTCCATCCTTTTGTCTCCGGTTTTTCTTTTCCTCTAAACCTCCACCTCACTGTTTATGCTCAGCAGTTTATGATCATCGTTCATCTTGTTTTGCTTCATTTGCTGCAATCACGAGCAAGACAATGCTATACAGTTTGTCTCTTACATGGTAAAATCATTACTTGCCCCCAGTCTTCACTCCCCTTTGCCTCTATATCCAGACCTGGATATATTAGTTGTTGAATCTAGTATAAACTGAAACCGTGGAGTTATTAATTTAAGAAACTTTAAACATTTCAAGATTGCAATATGTGTTTTTCTTATTTCCACAAACATTTACACATTAAACCACAAGCATCATTGGCATATATTTGGGCTTTATCATGTCATTATACACTATCTTCTGGATGTGAAGTATATACCTCTATCCAAGTGATTTTAAGCTTGAACATGGCATTGTCCTTGGCCACTAAACTATGTACACAATTGACGTGTACTGGTTCTATCTAGGCCTTACAAACATCAGTTGCCCCTGTTTGATCCTCTTACTGCCATAGTTATATAAAGTTCATATCCACATCTCAATTTACCCATGGGACGTTGTAAGATTTGAGCTGCAAAATACAGTTAATTGGAGCCAAATCCAGTCCACATCAGCTAGTTCCAGCCAAGTTTTAGACACGTGAGTGATAAAAAATGGTAGTTGAGCTTTGAAGTGTCTTCTGAAATAGCAAAAGGCAAGCAATGAACTAAATTCAATCATAGTTTATCTAAGAGACTGTAGCAGCCAATACTGTAATTGGCTGTTCCTTTCAAACATCTCTGTGACCAGCCAGATCATAACCTCATTAGTCAACATACTAAGATTCTGTTTTGTCGCTCTGCTATTATCCTGGCTCCTTTACCCATGCTATAAACTCAACATGTAACGTTTGCTTTTTCATTGCATGCTTGTTTATGGCAAAAGTTTTGTCTTTCTAGTTCCATTGATGTCATTTGAGAGAAAAAGGACCAGTAATTGTGACATTGTTTCGTATTCTCTTTTCTAGCTAGTTTTCTGGTCTCTATGTTGGATGAATTTTGGAATGTCTTCCAGTAGGAAACTATAATAAATTTTAAAAAAGCATCATGTGTTCTTATCACACTGATTTGTATTTAAATGTCCTCTTGATAAATAGAATAATACAAAAGGCCTTCCAGTAATGGCTTTTTGTCACAGGGTAGCTCTATTTGGACAGAGTTCACTCTGTAGGATCTCAGGACAAGTATGATGCTTTGAGTCATTGGAACAATGTTCTTTAAGGGTAATGTGGGACTCTATGTCCTTTGTAAGATAAATCTTGGCATTTTATAGTTACCCCCCCCCCCCATTAAAGAAATGGAAAGGTACCAAATATGAAACAAAATCTAAACTCTTTTCTTAATGTTTCTGTGTTTTTAACCTACTTTCCTTCCCTTCTGTTTTCCTTATAACCCAGCTGCACAAACCCTTCATTGCTATTGCCTCCCCCAAAGTTCTGTTCTTTATTTTGATGAATATGCATTTTCTACCTTATCTTCAAGTTATCTTTGAATTCAAGTTGCTCTCAGTAGTCTACATCCTTGACAGTCCTGTTGCATGTGGGAGATGCTGTGAGATAAGAGGCATTGAAAGTTGAGTACAGAACTGCACAGCATACAGCTTAGCAATAAGTAGAGGTAGTGAAAATGAACCAGAGATCCGATTTGTGACGCTGTGTGCTCTGGTCTTTGAACCAAGGAATCTAACTGAGCATTTTCCCAGCACCTCTTCAGAAAGAAGACCTTAAAACCTTAAATCAAGAAGACCTAATGATTTCTACTTCTCTCTATGAAGTAAAGTAGACATGGCCATTCAAATGTGTTTCATGATCCTGATTTTTCATACCTATGATTGATAAAATAGTTTATTTATTGGAATATGATTAGACAAAATTAGTCTATATTTAATGTTTGCAAATTGGTATATTGGAGGGGTTATAATTGTGAAGTGATTGATTTAATTTATACCAAGAAATTCTCCATGACTTTAACAGTCATCCTGCCTCTTTACTGTTTTTGTGGGCACTGAGAACATGTACCTGCTGGCCATTTATGTTTTACTAGAGGGAATGTCTACTCATATCCTTTGTCCACTTAAAAATATCAGATTGTGTGTTGTTGTGCTATTGACTATAAAAGGTTTTCATGTATTTTGCATTTTAACTACATATCAGATAGATACTTTGTGGATAGTTTCTCCAATTTTAAAGGATGCCTTAAAAAGAAAAGATTATTTATCTAGCTGTAAAATTATTTCTAGGGCCTGAAGAGACGACTCAACATTAAGAACACCGAGTGCTCTCTTTCAAACCTGGTTTGATTCCTAGAACTCAATGGCATCTAGTAACCATTTGTAAGTCCAGCTCTTGAGGATCCAATGCCCCTTTCCGACCTCCATAAGCACCAGTCTTGTGTATGATACACAGGCATACATGCAAGCAAACATTCACACACATAAAATAACGTGAAACTTTTAAAAGAACATTGAATATTTCTCTTGTAGAAAATTTGGAGAAGAGAAAAAGAAAAGATAAAAGATGATTCTATAAAACCCTGTTTATATACAAAATTTCTTTTTATGGAATATAGAATTTAATTTATTCAGATATAATGGTACAATATACTGTTATTTTCTTATAATGCTAATCATTAATTTTATTCCCATCCTAATGTGTCTTTTAACCAAGCTCATATTTGAGTAACTTTTAGGAAAAAATTCACTTGTACATTTTCTTTCTTCTTTTATGGAATTTGTCTTTGGCAACTTCATACACATGTCTAGTGCATTTTGATTACTACCATTCTCTAACTCTCTTTTTTCCCTTTTACTTCAATTACCCCATCCCTTCTAAACCATTATTTTTCCCCTTTTGGACAACTCAGATGGGTACAGAATTTTTGACTTATATCCTTTTGTCTTTATGTTTTAAGTAACCTTCAACTGAAGACCTGATAAAGAAAACATGGTTTCTTTATGCAATGGAGTATTACTCAGCTATTAGAATAAAAAAAAAATGACATCATGACATTTGCATGCAAATAGGTGAAACTAGAAAAAAAAATAATCTTGACTGAGGTAACCCAGACCCAGAAACACAAAGATGATATGTACTCTCTTATAAGTGGATCTAAGCTGTTAAATAAGAGATACTCATATTACAGTTGGCAGACAGACCCAGTGAGGCTGAGCAATGAGGAAGGATCTAGACGGGGCGACATGGGTTTCCCTGGGAACAGAAAATGGAATAGATTTTGTAGGTAGTCTAGGGGCAAGTGAGGATGGGAATAGGAAGAATTGAGTAGGAAAGGGAGAGAGGGAGAGAATACAGGGAGAGACAACTGGAACTGGGGCCACTTAGGGCATGATGTGGAAAACTAGTGCAGAGGAAACTTCCCGGAACTTATGAAGGTGAGCCTAATGAGGGCACTTAGTAATGGAGGATATGGATCCTGGCAAGGTTTCCTAGTTATGGAGGATCTGTAACCTGGCAAGTTTTCCATTTTTGAGATTGGGACACCAACCCAACCACAAACAGAAAACCTTTCATATACAAAGTGTCCTGCCTGCAAGATGTGCTGGGGTTCAGCCCTTATGGGGGTGGCCAATAATTTAGACTGGTCTAAACACACTAGGTTAGGGAGCCTATCTCTAACACAGGCTGAAAGGCTAGAAGTCAGACTGGAAAAAAAGTCAATGAAATGATTTCTAATGATATTCTGCTCTACTCATAGAGCCTTGAATAGTCGTCTTCAGAGAGTTCCATTTAGCAACTGATAGGAGCAGATGCAGAGACCCACAGCCAGATATTTTAGACAAAGCGATGCTATGGGAACACTGAAAATAAAGGAGAGGAAGAGTGTAGAAGCCAGATGAGTTAGGACACCAGAAGAACATGGCCCACAGAATCATCTAAGCAAGGCTCATAGAGCCTCACAGAAACTGAGGCAGCATCAAGGAGACTGCAGGAGTCTGCCCTAGGCCCTCTGCACATATACTGTGGTTGTTTAGCTCGGGGCTTTTGTGGGACTCCTAACAATGAGAGTGTGGGCAACTCTGACTCTTTTGCCTGCTCTTGGAACCCTTTTCCTCCTATAGCCTTGATATGAGTGTTTATGCGTAGTTTTATTGCATCTTGTTATTAGTTTTCAGTTTATATCCCTGGAAGGCCTGCTCGTTTCCAAAGAGAAACAGAGGTACGGTCTGGGGTAGAGGTTAGGTGGTGGGGGATTGTGAGGAGTGGAGAAAGGGGAGGCTGAGGTCAGGACGTTTTTAAAGGAAGTTGTTACCTTGTCTTCTGATCAAAAATATCACACAGAAATGTAAGGCCTAGATCATTCTTCTCCATCTTAGCACTTTTTCTTCTAGAACACTTTCAGGAGTCTTGTTTATTCAAATTTATTTCCCATCTGGCTTTACCTTGATATTAATATATTAACATTAATTTAGTTTTACACTCGTTAGTATACTTTTTAAATAATTTTCTCAAAAGACTCAGTTACCATAAAGATGACTATGGACGATGTCTTTCTGAGAAAATGAGTATATTTAACAGATTAAATTACTGTGCATGCCACTGTGGAGACTCAAATTTGTCATAGTTTCCCATGTTTGATACTTTTATTCAATAAAACTTTAGCACAATCTGATAGCAGATGGTATGCTATGATTAAAAAAAATGAAAAAAAAATACAACCCCTGTCCTATATAGGCTTATAACCATTTCTGAGTGATTAATTCATAGCAATCATGAAAGTCTGTACAAATTTAGTCTTTGAAGAAGTAAAACAAAACCTAGTTTATTTTCATATACCACCTAAATAAAAAGTTTATGAAGAATACTTTTGCACGACTAACATTTATACAATATATATGATATATGCATAAAAATTACTAATACATAAATATAAATAGATACCTCACACCAACCGCTTGCACATTTATTGTGTGATAACATCATATATGTATATATTATATATGTAGATATGTATATGTAATCATTCAAATAAAAATAATACAAATAAAACCAAAACAATGTAGCTAGTATTCAATAGGAAAATGACTTTAATTGAATCAGTCATGGATTAGTATTCAGCTATAAAGATCTATTTTTTTCTTTTCATTCCCTCTTATGTAGAACTTTAATCAGATGTTTTCATATACATACACAAATGTTGATTAAAAACTGACATAGATACAAGAGGGCCAAATAAGAACTTCTCAAGATTTGGACAACCGATGGTCACGCATCGAATTAATAAAGGCTACATGAGAATTTTAACCACAAACAGGCCTGATATTTGCATTTAAATAAAAAAAAATCCATTCATGTTTTTGTAGAAAATGTGTTGTGAAAATTACCCAGTATTTAGTCCTGTGTAATTTACACACAGAAAATAGGTAAAAGAGAAAAAAAAAAAAAAACATCTAATTAGCCTTTACCAGTCCTAGATGATCGATATTATGATATGGTTGATATAAAGACACACCAAAACTATTTCTCATATGGATAATTTGCCTAAAATAACTCTTTCTCTTATAAAACACTAAGAATGGATATTTGCCTGAGTATATTTTCTGCTAATAAATTCAATAGACACTCCAAAACTTAAAGTACATAGGAACACATTGAACGTCATTGTTACTCATTATTCCATCACTCTAGGTCACATCTGCCGACATTTTTATGATATTCAAATTCACTAAACACCTAACATAGTGTGTGGGGGGGGGGGAGGGGGTTGACAGGAGTCATTAGCTATGAGTTAGAAAATGTAATTACTGTACTGCTCCTTTCCACAAAGAAAAAATAGAATGTATTTGAAGCACAATTTTGATTATTTGTTTTTAGCCAATGTTCTTCTGAATCTTCTCTGTAGTTTGAGACATATGTCATATAAGTAGGATTATAGAATATAACTTATACTGATTCTGTCAAGGCATTAGGAGGGAAATAATTAAAATCAAAAGCAAAGATGCCAACAAGATAATTATGATATAAAATTATATATTAAATAAACAATATGTTTTTTTTTAATTTAAGGAGAAGAAATATAAATTTAAAAACAAACATTGCTACAAATTTAGGCTGGTGCAGAGATTCCCACAGTTCAGGCTCATCACGTGATTCCTTGGGCGGGGGGGGTGGGGGGGTTCAGTCAGACAACAAGGGTCTGATTGTTTAGTTGAAAAACTGATCCACACAGTTTACCTAGATTCATATTCATGAACAACAAAGGAGGCCCATGGAAGCTGGGAGTAGGTCTAGAGATAGGCTGGTTGCACATGGCTTGGGGCATGAGAACCATGGCCAGTCTGGAAAGTTCTGCACCGGGGGCAGGCGAGAGCTCTAAATGGATAATGAATGGTGGGAACAACAGCATTTCTCCCTGTCCTCTTTGGCCTTGTTCTCACAGTAAAGACATAGCTTATAGCCCTGAGGAGCGTTCCACTCTAAAGATCATTCTCTTCTGAAGCGATTGGTCTTTCTGTGGTTTATTGAGCTAGTTCTAAAGTTCAAGGGGGGTCAAGACAGAATGTGTCTTCTCTAAGGCATTAAGCAGACATTAAAGAAATAGGGTCAGTCTAAAGGGTTTCCATGGGGGCTTCTTCAAAGGTGTCATCGACAGAAGTTGCTTTGTTTCTGTACATAAGATGTTTACTCAGTGACTTTAAGAGTATTAATTGGTATTGGTTTTCCTTTCAGTAAAAAAAATTAAAAAACAATCAAATTACAATAAATAGTAACTTTACATAACCCTAAATCAGGTTAAGAGAAAGAGATGGCTTATGACAGATTTTTTTTGTCTTAATTCTTCTCACATTTTTATTAAAAAATAGCACATTCAACTGGATTTTATACTTCATTAACAGTTGCTACCTAAACATAGTTCAAAGGAACATATGTAGTGATTTCAACTGTGAACTTAATGCAAGCCTATAAGTTTCCTTTTTGATTATTTAAAATAACAATGTATCATTTTATTAAGGCCTTAGGGCACATTGGAATTTAAAAGAACGCTACATATGCATGGTTTACCAAAGCATTTCTCTATACTTGTGATGGCAACAAGTATATAAGCCAAGCATAGGACAGACATACATCAAAAGCAGTAATATATACATTGAATAAAGTTTGTCCATTCAGGCAATGAACCACTATTGGAATACCATAGTATTAGAGTAATTATATTGACATGCTTTTACACCTGGACCTATTATATGAATAGAAGTAACCCTCGTAAAATTTGAACAATGTTGTCTTGTATTTTAAGTTTTTGAAATAGACAGTTGTAGAAACCCATTTAAAAGTTCCAATTTTGAGTGCATATTTGTATACGTTTGCCTACATGCACACAGATCATGTGTCTTCATTTAAAAAGCTGTGGCTTCTGTAAAATTTAATTACATCTCCCCAAAGCTTTAAACTCTGAGTGGCCTTAAATCAAGTGTGCCTTGCAAACAGGGGCAGCTTCTATTAAATGCAATTATGTGTCCTTCTATATTGCACAGTAGAGACATAGCAGCTCAAGGCTCATCTTTGGTGAAAGTGTACAGTGAACATGGCATAGCAGGGTCGAAGGCTCCCATGCCTCTTGGAAACGACAAACAATCCTGCTCTGCATAGTCAAAGTGCTCTGAGAAAGCTTTCGTAATGTAAGACAAAGCCAAGGAAATCGAATTTCATGCCATTTTCATGTATGACATGTATGTCTTTGGACGCAGTCCACTTATGCTAATTCTTCAATACATTAAATATGAATTCAAATGATTGAGATGCAGAGAGTCTTTTGCATTATATTTGAATTTCAGAACCATATGCATCACTAACTTTTAGCCATGCAAAAGGGATTACAGACAAAGCAGCTTGGAATTATACTTTCATTTGTTAAAAACAAACAAACAAAGAATTCTAGCATTTTTTATAATCTCTCAAAATCAATACTTTTATTTTTTTTAAAAAGTCTTATTATGTGATTTTTTTCTCCTACTTACTTGACCATATAGGTTAATGTTGTGAGAGTGTGCATTCAATCACACATTCGTTAAATACTAAAAAAATGAATTAAAAAACCCCACAGTAAAGAAAACTAATGAATAGATCATCTCTAACAGGTTAGTGACATAGATTACTGTGTTGTTACATGGTTACTGAAGGCTGAAACTGTAAATCCTTGTTACATACCTGATTTAAAACATAAAATCTCTACACATGTGCAAGCTAAGTAAAATGGGTAGTTTTTCCTAAACATGTTTTATAATATTAAATAATGTATTATGCTACAAAGTGTTATTATTACTATTATTTCTTTTCTAGTTGTGAGAAGAGGTTGGTTATCACAATGTCCATCTCAATCAAAGACATAGACTTTTAAATTAAATATTATTAAGAGCTTCAGTAATAGACAAAGAGGCCAATATTACAATAAATACTGCAGAAGTTCATCTTTCCAAACATTCTCAAGAAACTGGTTTTTCCCCCTATTTTCTCCCCCTCCTTTTTTAAAAATATATATAAACCTAGTTCTTTTTCTTAAAATAAAAACAAAAGTAGCCATTTATTATTGAGCAAAGAAAATTCTGGCCAAGTGTTTTCCTAGTTTGTCTAGGAAGGAATAGAATCAACTCACCCGATTGGCATTTCTGTTGACGATACTGAGGTCTGCAGTGGGATGTTCTGGCCTTGAGGATTGCCATGCACTGCTGAAACATGTTTACATTCAAATTAATCAAAGTTGTGATAAAACAGGAGGGGGATCTTGCCACTCGTATCTTTGGGGAGAACAAAAGGGATTGTATTGAAGACAGACACTAGTTTTTTATATACTTTTATCTTAAAGTGAAACCTTTGGGCTTTTAAAATAAACAAACATTTAATTTTCTTTAAAATAAACAAACATTTAATTTTCTTTAAAATAATAGATTTGGAACTTTTTCAAATGCTAGTTGTTTATCTACAAAAATCATAAAAAACGATCCTTCAAAACCCCACTTTTTAAATTTTGCAACATAATTCTGTAAGTAAGAGAATCAATTTTCAAGGGCCATAATTTTATTACAGCTTATCTGCATTCCTGAAAACAAAACTGGAATTGTCACCTATAGGGATTACCTTGACCACCTTCAGCTGACAGTGAGTGTTGTCTGAAGACTTGTATGCATCCATGGGCTATTGTTATCAGGGCCCTCATGTACCATTACAGTGTCTGTTAAATTTCAACACATCACAACTTAGCAGTCATACCTTGTAAAAATGATTTGTAGATTATTTGTTTAAATTATGGTCACTGGACTGATTGGTTGGCTGTTCTAATGTCAATGTGCCCAAATAAATTACAAGCCAAGATGTTCATTAGTAAATTGGGGGCATGAGGGTAGAAGAAGCAAGCAGAGGGCACAGAGCTTCGCTGAGTCCTGAGACACTCAGGTACCAACATCTGTTACCTCCTCAGCAATCTTTAAGGAGTCATTTTCCCCACTGAATAGTAACAGAGATTTTTCTAAAGAGCAGCAATATTTATTTTCAATAAATAACATTTTTACTGCATGTTACAGTGTGCTGTATATATGCAGTACTGTATATGCATATATGTGCACTAAATTGTAAAGCTTTCGGCATTCCATTTCCACGACTTTTAAATACTGTATAAAATAAAATGATTAAAATGCCACCAGATCCACATGCATTCCATTTTTGCAATAAGCATTTCTTTCTGCAGAATAGAAATGCTGCTTAATTCCAGTGCAATTGTGAATTTGGTAAAATGAGGATGTAATAACATTTTTACTTAAACTTATAGCATCTTCTGCTCATATTGCGTTTCACAATACTTCCTTCATAATTAAAGTGTCAAAAACACATTTGTAACAAGAATGATGAAATCCATTCTGAATAATCCGTTAGCAAATAATAACCTGCACTTCCTGCTCTCAAACAGCATCATTTACTACCTTTCAATCATCTGCTTCTCTCCTCTTGCTTTTTCTTGCTCCTCTTAAAAAATAACTTCCTGGAACAGCTGAAAATATTCTGTGGGCTTAATGGGAGGGTTTTTTTTTCCACTGGGATGGTATATGGTTGGGAAATGTTTCAATGAATATGTAAAATGCTCTTTCCATGTCTCCCACTGGCTGCCTCCCAGGACAGGGCATTTTCAATACAATAAACAAAGACATCCTTAAACTAATCAGAACTCCTCATTTCTCCCAAATATCATCCATGCATTTTTCTATTGACTGTAGAAAACAGTAATCATATTGTAAAACAGTCTCTCTACACTGAGACAAAGTCAGGGTGACATTTAGATGCTATAACATCGCACGCTTCTGATATATTAAAGGAATAAGCCACATGACTCCTGTGAGATTTTTTTCCTCCTAAGATTTAGTGATTTTACTGTTTTATGTTAGCAGTCACGTTAGTTTTATGTCTAAATCTTTTAAAATTAACTTAAAAACATAAGATATACACATATACAAATAAACTAAATGGAGCTTACGATAACATGCACTTCAGAGTGAGGAAGAATTGTACGTGTAAATAGTTCAGCCTGTGGTGTGAAGTCTCGGTGTTCTGGCCAGCTTAATATCTTCTACTCTATATGCTTGAAACTTAGCTTTTGAAGAATTACTGGATCAGGCCCTCTGTCAGAATGATAAACACATTGTATGGCATATATCCAGTGAGTTTCCACCTCTCTTGTGTGCATCAAGTTTAGCGCAGTATCTAGAAGATAAGAGAAGGGGCATAAGGGGTATAAATTGTTTTTGAACCTATCTTAAGATTTCTGCTCCAGCACAGGTCAAGCATAATTTTAACAGGGGAAAAGAAAGTCTTTTTCAAATAATTTACTCTGTTTCAATGCTTTGCACCAACTGCCGCAGCTGCAGGACCATGATGCTTTCATTAAGGCTCACATCTGGGCTGTATTAAAATAGGAGCCTTTCCCAGTCCTGGAGTGCTTGTCAGGTTGAAAGTTTTTCTCATAGCTCCTGCCGCTTGTCCAAAAACCAGGAGCTAAGACAGAGAACAGACCTGGTCACGAGCTGGTACGGGGTTTAAGTACATTCCTGCTCTGTTATTCACAGTCTGGCTCTAATTCTGAGACACATCTCCCTTGTGTTCACTTTATTAACTTACACATGACTAACTCCTTTGTTTAATATGGAAATAAAGAAAACTGAGTTTGTTGGAGAATACTACTTATAGAACAAGACTTTTATTTTCTGTGTTTGCTTTTTGCTCTCCTGCGTATCGACTCTTCAAGCAGAATCTCTGTACTAGAGTTGCCTGTATATTTTAAAAGGTAGATAATATACATGACTTGCAATAGACCTTGTATCTGTGTCAAGTTTAGAGTTGGAGATAAGACACAAGTCTTAATTTATATATTGATATTCATCAATTAAATAAAGAAGTTTATAAAAGTGTTTTATTCACAGATGGGTAATACAAAATTAGCATAAATTTTGGGAAAATGATTTCAATAGATCATTTCAAAATTTAATAGAATGCCAGTAAAATATCAGGGTGCTATGGCATAAAATAAAGAATTGAGATGTTTTAATAAAACTTTAACAAAATCTTAAGGATTATTAGAATGAAATAAACCACTAACCAAACTAGAAGAAAGCATTAAGTGATTAATTATTAATTTAGAATATTGTTCAGATGACTGCTGGTGCAATACATTGTTAGCATCTACAATCTTCATTGACCTGTGCAGAATTCATACATGGCTTAAAATCTTACTGTGTTCTAAAGCTTGGAGCAAAAGTAAACACAGACACCAAAAGCATGAAACTCAAAATATCATAAATATAAATAAGACAGCTAAAGAAGGAATTGTATTTCATCTTGATGTGAACTAAAATGGACTTGGATACACTTTGGAGTCAGTTATTAATTTGGACAGAGAAGGCCATCTTTCAACTGATCTTTGAAGGGTGAATAGAAATTCACCAGACCAAAATGTCTTTGCTTTTAGCCAATTGTTAACATTCATATGGGGGAGGGTATTGTTTTAAGTTGTAAAATAATTAAACTGTTCCTTTAATTTAGTTTCCATTGTTTCTATTTGTTGATTCCGAATACCTTTATTCCAACAGGATTTTTTTTGCTTGTGTGAAAGCAGTAGATAGATTCCAAACACAACCGTGAGAAAAGTAACTTTAAAAAAAAAAAAGCAATAAAACCAGAACACTCAGAGTCAGCGCCCTCTGGCTGATGTGTCTGAATGCTAACTTCACTAATTTCTTTTGGTTAGAGCTTGCAGGATAGAAAAGGTAAAAGTATTATCTAGCAAGCTCTCCGTTACGGAATGGTGAAATCGCATGTTATGAGCATATTCTCCAATTGGGTGAATGATTGGCTTAAACTTGTCCCTTTCTGAATTTACTTTCAGGATATCATGTACTGCATATATATGCACTGGGCACTAATGTTTTGATACTCATAAATGCAATTTATTTGATAATAGCCATGACATTAAATAGAGTAGCAAGAGAATATAGATTAACAAAACATAATAAAATCTATTCTGGTTTTACCACCTTCATACTAATGTCTTGATGGATGTGAGGCCCCATTCTTATGATTTATATCTCTCTGAAAAAATACACATAAGCTTCCTAAGTGAGGAGGTTGCATCTCTCATTGCTTTCATCATCAACCTCTTAGTACCTAGTAAAATAACTTCTTATGGCATTTAAGAATTGTTTACTACCTCTCAAGGTTCAGATTCAGAATTTCCCATAGAACCTTCATACTCTTTGGTCTGGCAAAAAGGTGGACACCATAGGCCAGCGAGTATGTTTAGTGGGTAGAAGCCCTTGAACTCTATTGTCCTGAGATCTGACTCCATCTCCGCACAGTTGAAGGAGAGAACATCCCATAAAGTGTACTCTGGTCTCTCTGACTTCCACTCATGTGTGTCCCATGTATATGTCATCACTTCAAACACACACACACACACACACACACACACACACACACATTTTAATTCAGAAAGATAGAAGCGGCATCCTCCAAGTTTAGTCTAGTCACTTGAGTTTGTATGTAAAAAGATCATTTAGTATATATTTTTTGTACTTATACAATACTAAACAAAATTTCAAATATAATTTGAGTGAAATCAAACTCCTCTTTACTTCCAATATCTACATATAAAAGACTGTGTCTTGGGCGCTGGGTCTTTCCTTTCTCAGTAACTGTTGGTTAGTTACTCTTTATTGGGCTGTGAAAGTAAATGGACCTGTTTCACTTAACAAAGCCAGCTAGCTGTTTTTATGGAAATTCTCCTTCCTGTTTCTAACTCATCTGAATGTCAATGTCAATCTAACAGCTGCACCACTGGGATGAAATGGGAAAACTCCTGGTCAGAGGAAGCTCTCTTTCCATTAAGGCTTGCCCTTCATGGTTCCTATTAACTACTGTCAAGTCAGCTCCTTTCTTCATCGAGAATGGCCAGCTGATGGATGCATGGGTACTGCACAGTGCCGCACAGGAATATGCAATATGCTTCCCTTTCCATGAGTTTGTAAAACGTGTGTGTGGAAAAAGAGTTTTGCTAGTATTTCCAGGCAACATTAACTTATACATGAATTGTCAATGATTTCATTTTTTGAGCATTATGAGAGTTTTGATGCTGTGTACATGTGTGCATATATCCAAAGTGGCAGTTTAATCTTTCAGAGCTTTGATTTGTTCACAGATATGAAGCTTCCTTCAGTTTTTCTCGGCTCAAGTGTTTCCTTGACAAGAGTGAACACATACCATAGATCTAGACTTCAGCTGCACTTTAAAGGTGGGAGTAGACATTAAATAAATTAGTTCATTCTCTAGCACAGTTTTTTTTTTTTTAACGTGGATGCTTCAGATTTATTTCCAACTGTGAATATTTATTACTCAGAATGAAATATTAAAAAAGAGTCAAAAGTCACTCTCTTGAAATTAATTGCCTTTTACACTAATAATAACAGTCCTGGGGTTCCCATAATTTTCAGAACACATACGCAAGTTCCAGAGAGAGCTTCAGATAACACAACCCTAATAGAATTGAAAGTGAGAAAAAGTACTAATTGTATTGACCACAGTACATTCAGGATGTACCTGAAATCTGTTCTGTTCCCTTAAATAGTAAAGTTAATGTGGAATACTTATAATTTCAAGATGCTAGGAAGTTACCAAGAAAGTATTTTCTCTTTTCAAATTTTGCTAGGATTATCTCTATGCTTGAATTTGAAAAGACAGTCAAATAAGGAAACTAACCCACTCAGTCTAGCTATGTACAAGATGGCCTCAAATCAGCTTAATATAGTAAAGTTGCCTCAGAAAGGTAGGAGCTAGAGAAAATAAAGAAACATAAGAAAAATCTTAAAGAAAATGAATCACTGAATTGTGATCTGTGAATATTGATTAGATTAAGAATCACTACAACGATTCTTGTAGCATTCCAAACATCTTACTGTGGGTGGGGACATTAGCTGGATACATAGTAAGCATCCTGACTGGGATTTCTCACCTGGCCCATATTAGGCCACTCACCAAAATCAAAGTCAAACTGACAGGATGAGTTCAACTAATCAATGAGCTAAACTGTCTCAAAAGCTCAGTTGCAGTGTAATACAGAAAAACATCTTCCCTTGACCTCTGGCCTGTCCACATTCACGAGTGAGCAGACCCTCCCTACTCAGAGATGGACCCATAACTCTCTGTCTCTGTCTCTGTCTCTGTCTCTGTCTCTGTCTCTGTCTTTCTCTCTCTCTCTCTCTCTCTCTCTCTCTCTCTCTCTCTCTCTCTCTCAGACACAAAAAGAGAGAGACATAGACAGACAGAGACAGAGATAGAAATAATAAAGATAGTGACAGACAGAGAAAGAGAGAGTGGCCAAGAAGGAAAACCATTCAATAAGGTTAATAGCTTCTAGTTTTTAATAGAAAAGATTTCCAACAGTTTAGATATATGTTCCACCTGTAACATCTTGCCTTATACTCTTAGTAGATAAACAAAATGTCTCTTTGTTCTGTTTCTTTTCCATTCCTTCTAGGAAGTGGGTTTGGAGAGACATTGTTTCAGCACAATCTTTTTTCTCTGGCACAGATTTCATTGGATTGACTTCTATTTCTCTCTTCCCTAGGAAAACAAACTTCTCATCATTCAGGAGAGAAGATTGTATGAAGGTACACAAATTTGGTGTACCTTTATCCAACAAATACCAGAGAATGCAATCTGTCTCACTTTGAACAAGAAGCACACACTAGGTAGGACCATGAGGACAAAGCTCTATATACATTGATAAAATATGGTGTCTTTATTCTACTTATACAAGCAGTTTTCTTCATTAATAAGGCAGTCTAGGTAGTTTCACATAGCTTACTTGAAATTAAGGAAAATGAAAATATTACTAAATCTTTGTAAAATCATGATTTCCTGATAAGAAGGAAATAGAAAAGTATACCAAAATTAAAAATCCTTAAGTCCCTGTTGTTTAGTATTATAAATAATAAAAAATTAAGGAGATTAAAAATAAGCTACAAATATTAGTTTAATTTATTAAAATGGATCCAATCTACATATAATGCAGGTTATAATTTACAGACAAAATGGTTACCCCTCTGTCATTAAGAATGGCCAGAAAGTTTAAAACATTATTCTAAAGGCAGAGGCATTGTTTTTTTTTTTTTTTTTTTTTTTTTTCTAATTAAGATGAATACAAATGCTGAATTACAGTTGGAACGCAAGTGCATTCGGTAATGTTGCAATTCCTTTGACTGGAGTAACTGCCAATCAGAGTTTGAAGGTGACTGACCTCCCCCTCTTTGCTAATACTGTTAGAATAGAGTTGCAACAGCACTATCAGCATAACCAAATTAGAGCAGCTCACATAGGCAGACTCACACACAAACGCACTTATGTAACAGATATATTTCTCAACAGGAAGATCACAGCCCTTCAGATAAAATGCTATTATTTACTTTCAACAGGTTTCTACAGCAGTGGCATGACTATTGTTGAATCATTTCAATCATCCTGTTATAGAGCTGGTAATAAAAGACAAGACACTTCAGCAGAAAGAAGTGACTTGCCTTCTGACACCTTCCGAGGCTTCAGTGACAGTGGTGTGTAGATTACTTTTCTGTTCAAAGAAACAGGACCATTGCTCGACCTTTTAAATCCTAGTTTATGGCCTCAAAGGGCTGATGTAGACTTGACAAGGAATTCCAACAGTCTACCCTGCAATTTCACCACTACCAGTAGGGGGTGCAGCTGAGGCATTTTGACAAGTTAAGTGGAAGGAAATGGCCATGGTAGCTTTATGGCTACCAGAAGACATAATGGCCTCTGCACAGTCCATATCTCTTACATATAAACAAGTAGAGATGAATAATGATTCTTGGATACATAAAAGGATTTTGACCTTACTAAATTAACCAGGATGGACATCTCACAATTTATGTGTGTGCTTTGTTTCTCAAGGTCCAGAGTGTAAGGCATGTGTAAGTATTTTATCCTATGGTGATAGCTGAAAGACAGTTATTTCTTTGACATTTATATCTATTCTTCCGGAAGAAATTTCTGAAAAATTAGCCTATCCTAACATTTACAAATTATGCTGTCTTCTTCCACTCTCCCATGGGACCATTATTGCTGAGACAATCTTGATATCTGATATCATCCTTATTCTCTGTAATAGCAATGAGATGTTGTTATATTGAAAAGTCTGATGTAAAAGACTTGCAAGGATGAAAATCTTGTATTTACTGGGTAGAAAGAAAAGAAAACCTAGGCTGCAAGGATGGCTGGGCAATTAAGAGCACTTACTGCTCTTGCAAAGGATACAGGTTCAAGTCCCAACACCCATACAGGGGTCCCCAGAAATCAGATGACATTTATTGGGCTCCACTAGTCATCAGTTATGCATGTGATTAACAGAAATGCTTGTATGCAAAGCACTCATACATATGATTTTCTTTTTGAGAAGAAAGAAAGAAAAAAGGAAAGAAAGGAAAAGAAAGATTATAAGTAAAGTAGAAAATGAGTCATGGCTGACTGAGATGTAGGTCAGTGGTTGAACATTTGTGTAGCATGAACAAGGCTCTGGATTCTACCCTCAAAACTGCTAAACAATAAATCAGTGGCTTTATGTTTATAGTACCATGTGTCTGTTTCTTGGCTTTTTATGTATGTGTGTGGGCACATGTGTATTATGGTGTGGGTAGGGAGCTCAGATGATGACATCTGAGAGTCAGTTTTTTCATCATCCCAATGATCCAGCTCACATCATCACGCTTGGAGGCTGGAGCCGTCTCGCTGGGCCTGTTCCTTCACTTTCTAATGCTAACCGTGGTGATAACCAACTTAAATTGCATTTTTGACTTTAAGTGGTCACTTGAATCGGTCCTTCAGTGTTTATGTTGTGATATCTATTCTTTCCTCTGTACACAAACAGGGAATTGATGCTTGGCAACCTGGCAGAGTTCTCCCAAGACCTGTCTTCCCTGCATCCATGTCTACCTAGAAAGCGAATTAGCTGAAAATGTCCTTTTCCGGTGTTCAGTGTACATGTAGGTAAGCATGACTTAGAATGGAAGGGTATATAACAATATAAAGCATCAGGCAGCAGACACAGTCCAGCTAAATATCCAGCAGCTATCCCTCTTATTTCCTAAGAATTTTTACTTTCTATATTATAATATATAAGTATATGCAATATAATTATAAAATATTTTATAATAAATGTTTTATTTTTAATAAGAGTTACTTCTCTAATTTTCAGAATTTTAGGCATCTTAACAACAAGATAAGCTCCAGAAATGGAGTCCTATACCATGTTTTGAATCAGAAGACTTATTTCAATATAGAGATCACTGAAGGGTTTCAGAAGCCTCATATTTTTATGGTAACATGAAGACAATCGTATTCTTATAAGTTTTAAGAATTATCATCAACTAAATTGAATAGTATTATATTATTGTGTTCTTATTATTTCCAAGATTACTATGCCAATATTATATCTCAGAACATCAATGCTATTTGTTTCAAGTAAATCAATCCTGGTAAGTTTTGTTATTTGGGGAACAACAACAAGAGAATTAAGATGTAGCAAGAACTTCTTTATTCTGTAGAACTGTGGAGTTACTTCAGTTCTGAGGTATTTCTCATTGGCTTCATAGATTTTGTATGTCTGATTATCTTGTTTTGTTTTTATTTATAGGGAATAAAATCATCCCAGAATATGCTGTTGCTATTTTAGTCCTAGTGACAGTTCATGGTAGAGTTACATTTGGGTGTCAAAAATTAAATTATATCCGTGAAACCATTCTAAATAGTAGCCATTTGCATCGTATAAAGTAGCATAAAAAGTAAAATTAACCAGAGTGGGCACACAGATAGTCTTTGCTCTAATATTGGTAGACATATACAAGATGGGCCAGCCCCTTTTACATTCAATAGCAGAGGACTGCAAGTTTACAATGTATGATGTTGTGTAAGGATATGTTGTGTATCAGTGGTCATCTTAAAATATAACTATTGTTGCAACCATGTCATCATATGTAATGTATGTGTTTGACAACAATAATCAACGCACTTAGTATAAAATGAAAATCTGTCTGTTATTTACTTATGCTGGTAACAGCTGTTCACATAATTTACAATAATTAGATTATAGTAAAGTTTGGGCAAAGTGATAGTTGACATTTCTTTTTGCTATCCTCTACACCTTGAAGTGAGCACATGATGAAATTAGAAAATGTGTAAGAAGAGCAAATAATGATTTTTTAAAGGCTTGGGAGACCTGTGTGAGCAATTTGTGGAGAAACATAGGCTTTGAAAAGCTAGTGGAGTTCATGGCAATTTTCTTGGAAGAAACTGTTGTGGATTTACAGTTCAACAACAAGGGAGTTTATCACATTCATATCCTAACAATATCTGTCTTTCTCCAGAGAGATAACATCTTATAAGAACTATAACCAGTGCTCTCATTTCCACTGGGTAAACATAACAGCAACATAGAGCTATTTTCTGAGAAGCTCATGCAAACTTGGAGCTCAGAAGAAAAAACATACCTCAAGTGGCCATTTTGTTATGAGGTGGGATGGTATGTAGAGGAGCAAATCCCCCTAGTCATAAGGCAGGAGATTTGTCAAAAGCATTACAAATTAAAGAGTATCTTTTCTTTCTTACAGAGTGGCTTTTGAGTCTTCCTTCTTCACTAGACTTTCTCGGACCTATTACTAAACAGGGTTTTTGGCCACGCTAAATGTTATCACTTGAATTTTTCAAACTTGACATGAAGGACCAGCCACTGGAATGAAATCCTGATCTAAGGCTTGTTCCTTATGCCCCTTGAGAACTTTCATTTGATCTTTCAGTACTCAGGTACATGCATTCCTTCAACGAGGTGCCCCAGTCAGTCCCATATTAGAGAAATGAATGAAAGGCACTTTTGCTGCAACCTGAGTCAGAGAAGCAGCATGCTGAATAGAAATCACTTATACTGGTTTTTTCTCTTCTCATAAGCTGAGTTGTCAATATATAAAAAATTTATAACTTAAAATTATATACATATACATTCTCTATCTCTATAACACTTATATCTATATCACTTATATCTATCTATCTATCTATCTATCTATCTATCTATCTATCTATCTACCTATCTATCTGTATTGTTCATGTGCTTAACAGGTCCCAAACACTGTCTTGAATGTTTCTGGACATTAATCTTGACCACAATAATCTACAGTATAGATATTATTATTACAATGTAGAAACATTGCTGATATTTTACATCTTTTGACAAAAATTTTGTCAGTTTTTTAATGTATAATGCAAATACTGGCCTTCTGTGACAGAGGGAAATCTGTAGCATGTAGAAATGAACTTCCTGTAGTCATTGTCAATAAACGGCAAACCATGCAATGATATGCATAATGCTGCTACTCTTTTCTTACCAGTTACCCATGGTTTCACACTGCATCAGCTCATGAACCTTAAATGAGTCCTCCTAATTATAAATCTTTTTTTGATCAAGTCCTTGGAGCAAACTGTCACCTGTCAGACACATAATTTTTTTTTTTTTAACACAAGGAAATTTCACTCTGATTGGAATAATTTATGTGAGAAAGAACCACAAGGAATTGTGCAGTGGAGCAACTTAATCAACTGGACAATAAACAAGCCACACTGCTACATTTATTGGTTAAACTGATTTCCAGTATTCAGTATGTGGACCGAAAGCATAACACCTCAAAAAATTAAGCAACACTATAGATTAGTCAAGTTGGACCATCCCTAATGAGAGAGAGGAAATGGCTTTCAGGTATTGCCACATGTTTACAGCACAGTATAAAGTATTTCCCTTTGTGGAAAACTTTGAGCATAAAATTTCTTGTCAGATTTTCTGACTGTATTGGCTGGAGGTAAGAGTCTGACTGAGAATTCTGCAGGCGATGTAATTAGCATGGGGGCACTGTGGAATCTTTACAGAACTGCCAATTAGCACTTAAGAAATAATTCGCTTCTGGTACAAAAGCAATGTGATAGACAGTGCATTTGAAAAGCCCTAACTGCACTTGAGAGTCTTAGAGGTTTGTATTTTTTTTTAAATCATAAATGGAATATTTTCAGGTTCTCAGTGCTGGCCATATAATAATGTGTATGAATTCAACCCAGCCAATTACATATCTTTGGGTGGAATTTAATTACTGAAATAAGTAAAATTTTTACATATTATTTTAAAAATCCCATATATTAGGGTATCTTGATTTTTACAATACGCATAAGACAGAGCTTACACTTTTTCGTATGTATCTTAGCGGCTATTTTGCTTCGTCCAGAAAGTCCTAAAATGTGAGTCATTCATACTCACAACATTTTGATACTCAGTTCAAAATAGAATATGAAAGTGTGGTCAGTTACCGTCACCTTTAACCTACTTGTATCATTGGTTCTATTGACTGAAATGGAGAAATAATGAATTAAAGGGCTGCATCACTATTTGTTCTCAAGAAAGGATATTTTAGGCCTCAAGATAAGGCGTCTGTGATGATTCCTGCCAAGAAGGGAGTTCGGTGTGGCTGTGTTTGTTGGTTTGAAAACAATGCTGATAAAATTAGAGTCTTGGACTGGCTTTCACCTTATTGTTTGTGATTTTGCTTAGGGATGCCTATATCCATCCAAAGGTCAATTCTGCCATTCGGATGAAAAAGAATTCACCCTATCTGAAACCATAGTCAACACTAAAACAAAACAAAAGAGCAAAACAGCAACAATAGCAAACATTAAAAAATTATATATAATTAATGGAGATGGAATCTTCACTTCTGATATAAGCAAACATCATAATCTTTTAGTTCAAGTGTCTTTGTTTGCATAGACATATATCACTTAAGGCGGATCACAATGCAGGAGGTTATAACACAGTTAAGGTAAATGACGGCTTTATGATGTCTTTATTGTTTAATGATCTAGTACTACTACGTTTTACTTGAAGGATATTCTTTTTCCTCTCAAGAGTCTGTAAACGCTTCATTATTTCTCTGGTTTATTTCCTTTTATTAAAGCAAGCAAACAAGCAAGCAATCAAGCGAGAGAAAGCAACACTACTCTTTCTTCAATCCCAAAGAGCCTAAATTTTAAAATAGCTGATTAGTTAAAGCAACACAAAAGTATTTATTTAATATATTTCTTGGAATTCCCAAATGACATCATTGAAATTAGAGCATTGCTTAATTTTTTTTTAAAGTAAAACTTTGCCTGAGAGATAAATGGGCCCTCAGGGTTGATTCTATGTATAACACCCTAAAAGTTTGACAAAGCAAGCCAATCAGAATTGTGACCAATGATGTCTAATGCATGTGTATGTCAAACTACAGGTCAGTACTTCAGGATATTTATTTATTCTTTCAGTCAATGAATGGCCTATTACAATCTTTATTTGGATGAAATCCAAGTGCTTCTCAAATCTACTGCAGTTAATTGTTTAGACAGGAAACCTATAGACATTAGAGTATTAAAATGTTAATTAAGTGATCATTTCCCAGACCAAATCTCTTTGAAATGGAGCACAGAATAATATGTAGTGATGCACATCCATTATCTGTACCTGAATGGGAAATGTAGGAGAACTGAAAGTCATGACCAGCCTAGGCATCATAGCAAGATCGTACTTAAGTAACAAAACCTATTACCACCACCACAACATGAATTGAATAGAGGTTCATAATTACTCGAGTTTATACTAGTAATGGTGTTTGTTAATTTTGCACTAATTTCCTTTAAACTCTAGACCTTTCCACATTATACATTGAACCTGTCATTTACTCATGTGTCTACTCTGGCATGGACAATTGATCCTGCAAGACAGACATTATTACACAGAGCCTAAGGGTGAAGTTGAGATTCCTACCATGGACAAACTTGAGTCTGAGTGTAATTTATTTACCATGGGCCCACACTCACTTCTTCTCCTTTGTCTTATTTCCTTGGTTAGCTTCAGGCTTCATCCAGCACTGAACAGAGCTCTGATGTTATTCAGCTCCTATGAACATGCTGACGAAATCTGGATAAAGAAACCCACTGTACAATTCTCTGTTGCTTGAACAGATTGGCAAATATATAGCATAGGCCAAAAAGCCTAATATAGTCAGATACACAAATTTTATCCTAAGGTTTGTTTCTGTTTGTTTGTTTGGTTTTATTACTTGAGTACGCTTAGAGCAATCTCATTGAATTTCAGAAACTTGAGTAAGTGAAATCTAATAGATTGGAAGTAATTTGAACTTTAATAAATTATCAGTTCATGTGATAATATATATATATATATATATTCATAATTAATTAAAATAAACACAGTCATATTCTTTGGAAAACAAACTAGCTGTTTGGATCCCTTCTATTTTCTCCAAATCACATATTTTATCTCTTCTCATAAATAATGTACAAAGTAATCTTTCATGCTCCTGACAATCTGATACCCACTACATTTACCAAACTATGGCTGTCACCCATTCTACATAATATAGACCATAATTCCCCTCCACACCCATTAATATCTGTAATTAACTGATCATAAATTATACTCATTTTAATTGTTTCTTTCATCTGTATTACTAATGTGATTACTTCTTTTATTTTTAAGACCATATCAGTGCTTGCCTGGATCCACGTTTACTGTATTCCCCATGTGAACTAAGGTGCTTTCTGTCCACCTCTGCCTCACTGTTGGAGTCTGGGCTTCTATGCTGTCACATGCCCAAGCCCCTGCTGGACAGATTCATGAGTTCACTGAGCATATTAGTATCCCACGGCTGCTGCAATAAATTACCACAATCTGGTTAGCTGAAAACAAAGCAGTGAATTCATTCCCTGTTCTGGAGGACAGTAGCCTAAGATCAAGGGACTGACAGGCCTTCCCTCTCCCTGGGGGCTCTGGAAGAATTGCTATCTTGCTTCTTCTAGTTTCTGGTGGCTGCTGCATCCCTGATGCCCCTTAGTTGGTGGTAGTTCCACTTCCATCTGTGCCTCTCAGTTATATTATATCTCTTACAAGCGTGTCTCAAACTCTTTTCCTTCTCATATGCATTTGATTGTGTGGTAGTGCCCAAAGACTAATGCAGTCCAAGTCCTTCTCAAGCTTTTAAACTCAGTCACTTCTTATACCATGCTTTTGCTATCTAAAATATATGCTAGAGGATGCTGACATATATTTGGAAGTACAAGCATTCAAGTAATGGTAACCAGTTTTAAAGATTTGTGAAGAAAATAAAAAACCCAAGCCTACAGTATCATTCTATGTAGTATGAAATTTTAGTATTCTTCTGTAGTCAAATATAACACACACCATATTCTCTCTCTCTCTCTCTCTCTCTCTCTGTCACACACACACACACACACACACACACACACACACACACACACACACTTGAAGATATTCTTCACAAGCATATGTTGGCATAAATGATCACGTCAGAGATTAAGCAAGAGAAAACAGAATTGATTCTGTGTCCTCCAGATTGTTTCTCATATCCTAGGCCTGAGTCCTAGCAATGGCTATGAGAAATGGGAAAACTTGAGAATTCTTGGCTTTTAATGGGTACTCATGTGGATAGCATCTGTGCTTGTGGATCAATGAGTAGAAGCCCCTGAACTCTTATACTACTGGAACATGAACATGCATTGCACATGTCCGTGAGAGTCATCCACAAAGCAAAGGAAGGACAGAAAAGAATAAAGGGAAAAAAAAGAGAGAATGCTAGATTTATTCATTCTCTTATAACTATTTAACAACAGCAACAAAAAACCAAAAAAAAAGGAAAAAGAAAAAAAAAAAAAAAGAAAAGAAAAACCACCAAAGCTTTCTCTCTTTTTTTTTCTAGATTTTCTTTTTTAATTTCCCAGAAGAAAGATGGGAAAACTGGCAAGGAAACAGCAGTGTAACGGAGAAGATTTCTAGGCCACCCAGCTGCCTAATTACTGGCAGCATCTTCGGAATTTTACAACAGGCCTCTTGAGACATCATCCTTTGAAAAGCAACAATTCTGCATTATAATAAAAACAAACAAAAATCTATATCTATATATCTATATATCTATATATATATATATATATATATATATATATATATATATATATATATATATATATGCTATTGCATATAAGCAAGCCTGGGCCTTCTAAGTCAAGTAATTCAGCAGAAGATCCCATGGCATAAAAGACGAAGAAAAAGAATAAATAATGATTGTGTAATTTCCGCCTCTATTGTAGTGTTTTGAGAAGCCCATCCCTTTTCAAAATTAATTATGTTATTTATTTACATTGCAAATGTGGTCCCCTTTCCTGGTCTCTGAAAGTCCATCCCCATGCCATCCTCTCTCCCCTTTATCCTCACCCACCCAACCACCCACCTACTCACATCTCACCCCTGTAGCATTCCCCTTCTCTGGAGCAACAAGCCTCCACAGGACTAGGTGTTTCCCCTCTCACTGATGTCAGACAAGGCAGTCCTCTGCTACATGTGTGTACTCTTTGGTTTAGTCCCTGGTAGCTCTGAGGGGTCTTGTTCGTTGATATTGTTGCTCTTCCTATGGGGGTTATGTTAAGGCAAAACACAACTTTTTATTTTTTGTTTAAACTTATTACAACTTACTCCAACAAGATGAAAGCTTTGAACATCCCATTTATTTCAGCATTTTACTCAGAAGGAGAACAGCGAGGACAGTCACATTTTTTTTTCAGGCAGAACAACAGCAGGGAGAAAACAAGACAAAATGTGAAAGCAAAGCTCTCATGCAGCCTAGCATGTAAGATGCTGAACCAGAACTATGTGGAGTTATTGGGCAATTCCCTTAAGCTTTCTCATAAATTTCTTACAACAGATCCCTTAACAATATTATTCAAACTTGAGAGGCAGTAAATGAGCCATGGCTGTGTTCCTGAGGAAGTGTATCTGACAAGACACAGCATCAGCCTTTGCAGCTAAGGACTGGCGAACATGGAAACCTTGCTGATGATTGGATCTTTCTTGCCAATTAAGGTAATGCACTCATGGAATAAATGAAACAAATATATTTGATTAAGAAATAATCCTTTTGATAGGTTTTGATTTGCTTTGTTTATAGAATTGTCAAATATTGTTTATTTTCACTAGGGAGGGAGTAACAATCCTGGAGCCACTAGTAGAGACAACGTTGATGTGTGCATCCTTTAGCCATTCTTGAACCGTTCCAGAGTTCCACATGGTGGAGGCACTAAAGACTTTAGAGATATAAGGGCCAAGGTAACTTGTTCATGTTCTATCAGAAGCATCCATCCCAGAGGAAAAGACAAAAACCGAGGTCAAAGATTGCTACTCAGTGTTATCCCCAGCACACTATCAGGAAGATGAAGGAAAACTGGCAGTTCCGAGGGAATAGTGGACACTGCCATGGAAATGGAAAGAAAGGCTGAAATGTAAGTTTGGAAACATCCATATTCTAGACTGAGAGAGAAGTGTTTTTGATGATGCATTCTGAGTTCCTTTCAAATTTCCAGTCTGTGTTGCTCTTTGAAATGACAAGCTTCTTCATGTCTAACATCAAGTACTACTTATAGATTACACCGAGATAGATATTAACGGAGCATGAAGAGAGGAAAGGGACAATGGCATAGTTTCCTTGGGATGGATGACAGAAGAGATTACCTAAAGACAGTGAACTTGTAAATGACCACAGTGCTTTGCTTTGCAGGGCCATACTCACCAGCTGTGTGCCTGCGGGCATATCACATTCTGTTTATATGTCTCTGCTTCTTTAGCTATAAAGCAGTGTGTTAATTATTGTCCATTTCATGGCACTGTTGATGAATAGTTTGGCCAGCACATTCTAGGCCTTTAAATTACTTTTAACCCTTAAAACTTTAAATATTGTTACATAGTGTTTTTTTTTTTAATTTTACTATTTATTAAGTAGGACAATAGAAATTTCTTCTGAAATACTAATGGTGCACCAGATACAATCAATTTCTATAAACTAAAACAATGTGTTTTTCTGAGGTAATTTTAAAAAGAATTCAGTCTGGCACATTGAGTTTCTCTTCCCTCTTTTAAAACGCTCTATTTTTTAAAATCTTTGTGTTTGTTATATTTTTTCTGTGTATCTGTAGATGTAAACTATGTATAATATATGGGAAATTGTGTGTGTGTGTGTGTGTGTGTGTGTGTGTGTGTGTGTGTGTGTGAACGTGAGTGCACACAGACAATAGCAAATATATGGAGGTCAGAGGGCAACCTTGGGTATTGGTCCTTGGCTTCCATCTTGTTTGAGACAAAGTCCCGTGTGTGGTTGTGTTTATTCTGTGTATGAGACTAACTGATGTGACCCATGAGCTCCGTGTTTCTATCTTCCATCTCCTCCTAGGAATACTGGACCTACAAATGTGCTCTCTCACATCTGACTGTGTTCATCCTAGAGATTGGTACTGAGCTTCTCTTTTCAACACATCACCTCCTACTTTGACACCTTTTAAAAGTAACTAATTATATTTAATTTAATGCATGCTCGAATGTGCATGGGTGTGGTACTGGGTCATGGGCAGATTAGTAGTTGCTATTTCACTGAAGGAAAACAACTCCCAATTCTACAACACTTAACACTTCTCAATAACATCTCAGTTCTGGGTATGGTTTATGAACTCCTCGTCATCCATTATGGCCTTTTGACAAGCCTACTTGTGTGCTAATTTGATTTCTATTTTTAGTATTTTGTACTAATGCTGAATCTGTTGGTATGTGGTCTGTACTAACTTGACATACAGTTAAGTATCCACAGTAACCAAGAAAAAGCTGTGGTGTCTTCCTTGATTTCAGACCGAGTAATATTAGTTGAGCTCAGCTTAGATTTAAAATTTTCCCCAAATTCAAATGTTGATAGCTTGATCCTCTGTGTAGTAGTGCTCAAGATGGCACCCACAGATGATTGTACCATAAGAGTTACAACCATAATTAATGAATTAATCTATTGATAAATCTGTATATGTGTATATATATATAACAGTTTGAATTAGAATGGATCTCCATAGACTCACATATATGAATACTTGGACTCTAACTGGTGGAACTGTTTGGGAAGGATTGGGAGGTGTAACCCTCTAAGGAAGGGTGTGTCACTTATGGAAGGCTTTCACACATCATGAAAATGAAAACCATAGTATTTCTAGTTCTGTGTCTGTGTCTGTGTCTGTGTCTGTGTCTGCCTCTCTCTCTCTCTCCCCCCCTCTCTTTCTCTCTCTGTCTTTCTTTGTATCTCTTATGCTCATGATCATAACTTCATGTAACTTCTCAGCTCCTTCTCAAGCACCATGTATGACTACCTGCTGTCATGTACCTTCCACATCATGATGGTCATGGATTCTAGACTCTCTTTCTTAAAATTTAAGCCCTATTAAATACTTTTTTTCTACAAGTTGCCTTAGAGATGGTGTTTTGTCATGGCAACAGAAAAGTAGCTAAACACACACACACACACACACACACACACATATATATTTACCTATTACATATATGTGTAGCAAATAAAGACATGGGTCAATGTATTGTTCACTCTCATATACAATATGGAAAGGATTACGATTACTATAATATATCAGTGCATAACTATTGGAATGGCTAAAGCAGTGGTCCTCAACCTTTCTAATGCTACAACTTGTTAATACAGTTCCTTATGTTGTAGTGACCTCAGCAATAAAATTATTTTGTTGCTACTTATAACTGTAATTTTGCTACTGGTATAAATTGCAATATAATCACCTGTGTTTTCCAATGGTCTTAGTTGACCCCTGTGAAAGGATCCTTCAACCCCTCAAGGGGTCACAACTCACAGCTTGAGAACCATGGCGCTAGCATGACAAAGGCAACCAAATGTTGGCAAGGATAAAAATTAAATCATCATCATCTACTAATAGAAATGTGGTATAAAACAGACATGTAGAAAAAACTCTCTCCTAAAATATTAAACTACATCTAACATGTGATTCACACATTTTTATTTCTAAAGAAATACCCAGGAGATATGATTCATGTGTAATAGCACACACTTGAAATACTGAAAATATTCATCATCGGATGAGTGGATTAAAAAGCATGCTATCTGTAATCTATGCATACAGTAGAAATAATTGCTAAGTCATAAACTACTTGGGAATAAACGATTGATAGGAATAAATACATAGGATAAACATGGGTACTTCTCAACCAAGTGAAAGAATAAAGACAAAAAATTGTAATTCATTGTGTTATTCTATTTACTAAAGTTTCTAGGATACACAAACTAATGACAACAGAAAACAGACCAATGGATTATAAAATGACAGATAAGATTAGAGAGATGAAGGTGTTAGTCTGAATTATATGTAGTGCCTGTATTGATGAATGTTTACACTTTGTCATGGTTCCAGATTCATGTGTTTTCATGTGACCAACATCTTCTTGTAATGTAATGATATGTGGCTTTTAATTGTACCTCAACAAAGCAGTTAAGCGCATATAAAAAACTAAAATCAAATGCTTCCCTGAAAGAAATTTGAAATTCAATTTCAATAATCTATAAAATCAGTTAGTAGGACAGAAAAGAAAATAATCTCTGATGGTGTCCCTAGGATTAGGCTGGAGTTGGGGTAGAAAAACACCTGGAGAGGTAGCTGCATTTACTTAAGAAATTTATCTGCATCTTAAAAATAGTTTACAATCAGGTGATACAGTAGTTGCTATGGAGACTGTGCATCTGACAGAATGACAGTGTGTAAAACCCTTAAGTTTAAAACACCAATACTCTGAGGCTTTGTGTCCCTGTCTCCCACAGGCCTATTTAGAGAAGAAAAAGTCATTTCTTAATAAACTTAAGAATCTTTTTAAAAATACTCTTTTAAAAATGTATCTGCTCACTACGTCTATTGCTAAAATTAAATACACTGAGAATATAAGAGACAGGTGGCATTTCAACTGACAGAAAACAAAGTTTTAGAGTTATAAACTATTTACAAGAATTGGGTGTGGGAAACCATGGTGACTTCTATTCATCCTTCCCTACAAGTAAAAGGTGCTGTGTGTGGTAGATCAATGCATTTTGGTGAACGAGAAGAAAATGGCATAGTATTTGAAAACTCCATGAGTTTTCCGGTCATCTCCACTCCTGGATTTGATTCCACCCCCCCCTGCCCCCCAGCAGATGTGTAAGATTCCTCTTCCTCTAGATACTTCACAGGATAAAGCTAGGAGGCGTGGAAATGTAATACTGTGAAGGACTGACCTTCTGGCCCACTAAAAGTAAGTAACTTACACTTTTCTGGATCCATGTTTGAGTTCATATATTTATTTCACACTCTAGAGCCAGAAAATCTGTAGCCTTTTTGGCTAGACATCAACCACAGCCTCAATCAAAGATTTTTTTAAACCCCTTGGTTCACTTGTTTAATTACACCAGGTGGTCGGGATATTTGATTTTATTGAATCTACTAGATTTTCTCAAACCCCCATTTTAAAAAAAGCTATAAAATTGAACTTAAACATGAGCTCATTTCTAATTCCAGTGGTTTGAAATTGTTTCTGTTTTGCTACTTACATTTGTTTCCTTTTCAAAGGACAATAAAATTTGGATTGTGTTTGGCATTCTCTGTCTTTAAGTTACTGCTTGTGATTATGGCAGCATGAATTAATATCTCTTTTCTTTCCTCTAAGGAAAATTCATCCTTATCTTTACAGTGTTTAATTCAAAGCCTGGAAGGAAACTTCACCCTGGGAAAACTATGCTTCCATTCACAGGTCACCTTATGTTTCAAGCATCATTCTAAAACTTAAGCTTATCCCAACTCTACAATGCCTCATGGGGCAAAATCCAGCCACTAACAGCCAGTCCTCTGTAGTCCTGTGACAATAACACTATGTTAGGAACACAATTGTGCATTTTCTGCTTTGCGTGGCATTGTAGACAAGGCTATGGGCATTCTAGAATCATGCCCTATCATTTCCCCCAAGTTATCCTGAATCATGCAAAGTATTAGAGACCTGTAATTGTTGCATCAGCCCCTGATTCCCAGTGGAAATGTCTGGTCCAAGGCTGTGTCAGACTGCATGGCCATACTTAATGTTGAGGTGTCCACACTTCCGTATCTGTCTTTTCTGGATATTCAGCTGGAAGAAGGTAGTTTAAGAAAACAAAAAATGACAATGCAGTATGCCCGTCTCTACTTACATGCGTGTTAATAGATAGCAAATCTCCAAGAGCAAATTATGCAGGTAGTTGTGGGTTCAAAGCAATCAACTCTTTCCTTACAGAAAACAGGAAGGTCTAGACAGGGAAAGTACAGGGAACATTTGGAAAATTGACTGGTCCTATTCTGAGTGCATTGTAGTTAACAACAGTGCTCAGTGACCTTCCCAGGACTCCAATAAAGTCGTCTGCAGTCAGTTTCTTGATGGCTTGGGTATCATGAGCACAATACAAACCATTTTCCACTAAAAATGAGAGCCAATATTTAGGAAATCCTATGTGCCTGATATTTATTTCCCATACTTTGTAAAGACTAGCTCATTTAATTCCCATAATAATTATACAATGCTACAATTGTACTTGCAACCTGAGGACCAAAAGACTCCGTAGCTTGACCAAACTCATCCAAGTAGTGAGAGAATTCAGGTTTGCTTTGGAGTCCAGTCTTTAGCCACCATGAGTTCATGAATAAGGACAATGCAACTAGGACCTACTTAACTCATTTTTTGGTTCTTGCAGCCTCAGCACCATTCATAATTGTGTATTCCTTTTCAATTAATAATCTATAGAGAAAGTATGCTTCATATAACTGGGGTGTTTAAACACTGTTGTTACCTACATTTTCCTAGGAATGGGAGTTGAATGAACCCTTATTTGAGATTTATAGTTTGAGGGCTTGGTGATGGATTTAGTCAGTGTGACATAAAATAGCTGTGACTTGAGAAATTGCAGTGGTAAGAATCCAATTCATAGCATATGTCTATTTTTTTTTTAAAAAAAAAAACGCAGAGATTTGGCCATTTTACTTGTAAGAGAGTAGTTTTCTTGGAAAACTTTTGCCTTCTTTTATGAATGTAATTAAATTATTTTAAATTAAGATGACATGTAGGTAGTTTGAATGGTCTTTCGGGGACTTCAAATTAAGCTAGCCGTTAGTTTGCCCACATGTTAATTTTTCCCATTGATGTTTCCTTCCATTGTTTGTGAAATTAAGACAGAACTAATGAAAATGCATTGACTTTAAGAATTTGGTCATCTTTCAGTAAGGAAGTTGCTTTTAAGGCAAATATCGGCTTATTGGAAACTGTCCAGTAAGAAACAATAACCCTGGCTTGAAAGACCATGTCTTGTGCTTTCTGTTGTGATGATATGAAATAATTACACTAAGCCCATTCTGCATGCTATTATAAATCAGAATAAGTTGTGTTGTGCAAAGTTGCCAGCTAATTAGTTGTGCCTTTTAATATATGCTTTTGTTCATTCATAAGAAGTCTTTATTTGCCAGAGCACAAGTAGCTTTAGCAAAATAAAGCTTACTGGAGTAGTGTAGGTTATTATGGACGAAGAAAAGCACTATTCTAAGCATTCCACCAGATAACTGGTTTGTGATAACCTAGACTTTTACTTAAAGGGCCAGTTCTTTTTATATTATCTGTCTTTTACCCTACAACAATTTACTAAAAGGTTTAAATGTTTGTATTTCAAGTCATCTTTCCTCAGGGATTTTAAAGAATTGATTTTATTCAGTGTGTGTGTGTGTGTGTGTGTGTGTGTGTGTGTGTGAGAAAGAGAGAGAGAGAGAGAGAGAGAGAGAGAGAGAGAGAGAGAGAGAGAGAGAGAGAGAGAGAGCAAAGGCCATGCCATACACATGAAGGTAAGGACAATTACACAGGAATCAGTTCTCTCCTTCCACCATGTGGGTTCTGACATCAGACTCCAGACATCAGGCTTGGTGCTCTCTCCCATTGAGCCATGCCACTGACTCCTCAATTTCAAGTCTTAGCTCTGAATAATATAAGCCATCAAGCCACCATAATGCAATTCTTTTGATATCATTTTTCTCATTACTTAATCTTAAATGCATTGTCACACTGTTGCATTTTTGTTTAGAACATAACATTACTCGTTCTTACTGATTTCTGTATTGTCTGTTTTCTCTAGCCTTTCTGAGGTAATTTTTTTATACTCTAGTGACACAGGAAATGGAACAATAACTGAACTGTGCCAACCGTCTACTGTCCTCACAGTAAGCTCCTGAGGTAGGAATTAATATTCTTGTTTTACACTGAAGACCAGGGCACAGTCAGTTGTAATTGTGCGGTATGATCTTACTTGCAGGGATGGGTGTTATATCTAACTCGAGGAGTAATCGTACAAACAAGGCTGACGTAAGCACACTTGGTCTTGAGAAGGGACTGCACAGTCACCAGGAACTGCACCATTGTTGTAATCAAGTGCTCTCATTAAAGAAACATTTTCTTTTTTTGGTCTCCTGGACACAAATCAAATGGCTATTCTGACTTCCCAAACTCATGCCAGCACTCACCTCTAATCTCATTAGTGTATTTCTGTCCTGCTCCTAAATGTCAAGAAAAAAAACAGTTGAAGTGACCGAGGTATAGAACTTGGATAATGAGTTGGAGCCAGAGATTCTACGCATGTAGCCTGATGTCGGCTCCAATCTAGACTTGAAAGTAGACTTTATAAGAAGGGAATTTGATGTTGAAAGGAAATGTTTTCAGAGATGTTAGTTTATAATGGATTCTGGTTCAAAATAATCTCATCTGCTTTGTGCAGAAGTACAAATTATAAAACATAGTGGTTACACTACTGTTCTTCTTTCTTCAATGACTGAGTAAGGATGTCACACCAGTTTGCAGTTAGAACTATAGAACAGGAGGTCCTAGATCAATGATTAACCAATTAAATCTTGTCATTACACATATATAGTATTGAAAGGATTGGGTAAAAAAGAGTACCTCCCCTTAACATTTCCATAAGAACAGCATTTGGATATATCAAAAGATTTCTGCTGACAACTACCTTTTGGA
Source organism: Arvicanthis niloticus (assembly GCF_011762505.2). Classification (NCBI taxonomy): domain Eukaryota; kingdom Metazoa; phylum Chordata; class Mammalia; order Rodentia; family Muridae; genus Arvicanthis; species Arvicanthis niloticus. Next base: position 18,649,769 of record NC_133433.1, on the reverse strand, counting down.
AACAGGACTGCCAGTCACTTTGTACTATGCAGGGTGAAGAAAATGAATTTTGTGTTTTAACATTTCTCTGAATGGAAGGAAAGCAAGTATCTCTTGAGCAGTTGTGGCTCTAAATCAAACTTCATCAAATTCGTAGGAAACCCACAATAGCTATGCTAACTAAAAAGTGTCTTGTTCCCCATGTTCTGGTCTGACCCATTTCCTACCTGACTCTGAGACTTGTCTTTCATCATTCCATCTATGGCTCCTGTGTCTTCATCTTTCTGCTTCCATTATCATGGTAGGCTGCCTCATTTTTCAGAATTACAGCCTCCAATAGTTGTCTAAAACATGGGCATAAGAAGTATATTTGGGGGCCTTTAAGTGTAAGAAATCCCTAATAGCTCCCTACAGCACACCCTTTTCTAAGCATAAGATTATAATTCTTTACTCTGATGAAATTTAATTATGACCAATGGAAAGTAAAATGAGACATCTCCCTGTTCCAGGACTTCCATGTGAAACTTCATATTGTCCTTCTGGGAGGTAAAAGGTTATCCTTAGCTTATGGTCCCTGGGTTTAAGAGCCAAACTGATCCTACTTATAGATTACAGCTCCTATTGTCCTTCAAAAAACCAAAAATGTTTATATTTTATATTGCACATGCATATAATTTTTAGTGTTAATTATTTTTAACATAGAGTATTGTTCTAATAGGATACACTTTCTTCATGTTAATTTTGTGTCCATTTACTTTGTGTCCCTTTAAATAAATACCAGATGATTTAATCTACAGGGAGAAGGTATATTTTGGTTCCTGGCTTAAGATTCTCGAGTCCATGAGCAAACAGGCCCATTGCTTTTTAGGTGGTAAGCAGTACTTCCTAGCTAGAATATATGGCAGAGAGAAACCAGACGGCTACACATCTATCTGAACAGCCAGGGGACAAGAGAAAATGGATGAGTTGAGAGTCCTGCAGTTTCCTTAAAGGGGCACATCACAGTTGCTCTATTTGAACAGTATTTTGTATTGAGTTTTAAGATAAATGTTATTTTTTTCCCCTTTAGAATTTTGGACAAATAGCTAAGTGGCTTTTCAGGATGCTCAGGCATTGTTGAAGGCTCTGGAATAATATGGACACTGCTTTTTTTTTTTCAAGGCTTCTTTCTGTTTTTTTTAAAAGATTTTTTACTTTGGTTCATGAAATTCTGGGATTTCAAGTCAGTGTATTTGATTGGGACCACTATATTTCATAGACTGAATTGTATATTAACTTTGTATATAACCCAGCTCGGCCTCAAATTAGTGATCTTTCTGGCTTACCCTCCTTCATACTGGAATGATAGACGTGTGTATCACTTTTTGCTCAGTGAATGCTTTATACCCAAGGTTACCTGTCCTTCAGTTTTAAATGGATTCATGTATTTATATATGAGGGTTTGCCTTCTTTTTCTCAGCTAATTTCCTACGAATGTTACTACACAGACAATCAAAATCTTGTTACTGTTTTTATATATTGCATAGTTTGTTTGTATTGTTATATACTCAGTGGTGAGATTTCTATAATTTTTGTTACAGATATAATTTTATATATCAGGTACTTTCCTTGTTAAAAATTTAAAGACACCATTTTTCTCCGTTCCAATTTCAAGGCATCCTTTCCTATTGCTTCTCCTCCTGTCTGATGGTCTTGTACATTAATACCATTTTAAACACATTTGCTATTTTGTGTTAGCAGGGTTTTGATAGGGGCAAGGAATGAATACACAATCCACCTGACAGTTCTAGTAATGGGATCATTCTGGGCAAAGTTTATGGTAGAATACAACTGGAAATTGGATGTCACAAAAGCATAGTGACAAGTTATGTTTACATTTATTTAATTTCAGTATTTATATTGCTTGGTGCTATTAAGTGAAACAGCTCCAGGGCTGTGGAAGAGCCCCAGGAAAGCTGTAGACAATTTCTCTTTGTATTTTCTAGGATATCTGATGTCATATTATTTCTGGGTGACATTAGATATGCACAAATAATGCTCACCAAGAGTATCAAGCACCAATGTAGTCTGGCTTTTAAAAAATAAAGCCTCCACAGTTATGGGGAACTCAATTCAAATACCACTTCAGTATTTATTAACAATGAGACTTTTTTATGCTTCTCAGTTTCTCAGACCTTCTGAATCTTCTTCTGTAAAATGGGGTTTATTGTGTGTACTTCGTAAGCCTGTTGTGAAGATTAACTGAAATAATGTAGTTAATGTATGTAGCACAGCATCAGGTAAGGGATATTGAGTAAGTGACAGCTGCTATTATTTTAATGGTACATAATTATACTTTAACAAAAGCCGTAACTCCTTGCAAAGCAGTGGATTGTCTAAAACATATCAAATCATACACATCATCCTAAAATGAAGAAATATAAATGTGTAAGGTATTACTTGCTCATAATAACTATTTAATGTGTACTGAAAGAATTCATTAAAAACTAGTACCTTCTATAATATAGAATATATTAGTATGCATGTATAGAAATAGTTTGTGTGATATGAAAGCTTAAATTTACTGTAAATAAATAATACATCTTGGAAAATATTTTCATTTGTTTCTTTTTTGTTTTACTATCTGCAGAGCTGGTTCTCCAAACGTTTTTAACCTTTCCAAGCCAGAATTGTGTAACACAAGTCAGTCTGGTCTGTGCTCTAGGTACAACGACAACTTCTGTTCCTGTAAATTCTTTCCTTGGGTATTTACCATAGGTTCAGATTAGGATTACTAACATTGACTTATCTTCTCTGATCACCCAGAGATGCTTCATCAATTATCCTATGTAACTTGCCATCCACTCTTTCCTAAGACCTACTTATTTTCTAAAAACACATCTCAGTTTGTAGTACTATGTGATTATTTTTTTTCATTTAACTTATATAGAGAACATTCAGAAAACAATTTGCTGTCCCTTCCTACCTTATTCAGTTGGCTTTTACCTTGCTACTGAACCCAAAAATTAAAAAAAAAAATGACAGCATCCATGACTATAACTTCAACCTCAGAAGGAATGGGGTTGATTATTGTGTTAGAAAATGAAGGTGAAAGATGAGTGGCCCCATACAGCTTGATTTTGGCTCCTGCCAGGCTAAGAGTCAGCATTCATTTCTGTGGAGCTTTGGCTGATATTGAATACGTTCCCAAACATTCATGTGTAAAAGACTTAATGACAAAATTTCATAGTATTGGCATTTTTAAGTGAAATCATTGGGAGATGATTTTGAGTCAAAGAGATTATGAAGATGAGACCCTGTATGACATTGGTCACTTTAAAACTTGAAAAAAATCTTGAACCAGCATGGCATGCTCTATCATGTCATGAAGCAGGCAAGAGAGTTTCCCCATGCCAGGCAGATGCCATTATACTCTGTGCCTTCATATACCCTAATTCCGTATGCATATGTTTTTGTTTTTCATCTAAATTGTCTAGTTTTTGCTACTCTCTAGCATCCACAGCAAACAGGCAGCCAGCCTGTTATGTGTTTAATGTTGACCCTTTCATTGGTTATCTTTGTTATTCTAAGGGGATATATATATATATATATATATATATATATATATGCATATATATATATATATATATATATATATATATATGTTTGAAAATAGTGTGAGGCATCTAAGGTAGGGATATATATGTTTTGAGTTGGGCCATAATTTAAAATTTTTGGCACTTTTTCCTTAAATGTCAAAGTGTTGAGACAAATAAGAGATACAGGCAATCTCCTGATGTGTTTGTTCGACTAGGAGAGTCATAACAACCTTATTTATAAAATTCCTTCCTAGATATTGTCTCCTCGTCTCTAAAACCATGGTCTTTGTCATTGATGAAGTCTTTCAAGGGGGAGAAAGATTGCTAAGTCACTTCTGTTTTTAAATAAAAATATGCTTTTGTCATTATTAATTAGGAAGATATAGATAAAAAACAGCTAGCTACCATTTTAAAATCATCAAATTAGCAATATACAAGTTTTGCAATGTTAAGTGCCAGCACAACTGTATTCTAGTTTTAAGTCTTGCAGCCTGATTTTGGAAACATACAGTGACACATTTTGATGATGATCTGAGAAGATACACTGAAGTTGAAGGTTCACATATGTTACTCCCAAGGGTATATCTCGGTGTGTGTGTGTGTGTGTGTGTGTGTGTGTGTGTGTGTGTGTGCTTGTCTGTTGTCTCTTTTTTAAAAAAGACTGTATTTCACCTAGAAGACCCTCGCCTCAAACCTGCCATGTAACTAGAGCTGATCCTAAACTCCTGATTCCCATGCCTCAAAGTCTCAAGTGATGGATATGTAGTCAACAATGACCTTGAATCCTCCTGCCTCCACCTTCCTAGTGCTAGATAAAAGACATAGGGACTGTTGCCAAACACTTCCATGTTTTTTAGGATCGCATTCCAGAAGAGTACCAACATATAGGCACATACAAACATGTACTAAAGAGTTCTTTTCAACAGCATTGTAATATGAAAAACATAGAAAAAAATTCTGACCATTTACAAGATGACTAACCAGTAACAACATTATCACATGATAGTGATGCTGGCAGGTGGTATGAGCTCAAGAAATTTTCATTCTGTGCTGCCCACTTTGTGTTAACATATGGCTCCAATCATTGATTAATTCAGCTTGTGATCTAATGTCTTCTGAGGAATGCATTATTTGCTATACATTGGTATTGTGGTAAAAATTCCAATACAATATCTGGTTATAATCTGTTTCCCTGTTGAACCATAAACTCCATGAAGCAGTAGTCATTTTTCTATTCTCTGCACTCGGCAAGTTGCCTGGAAATTTTCAGATGCTCCATAAAATTTTGTTGCTGGAGTAGCTGAGTAAGTAAATGAACTGTATTTTGAACACAGTTGTAAAGATGAGTAAAAAAAAATAATAATGTGATGTATTTAATTATTTTCCATTGACAATAGATATTATTAGCTTGTAATTCTGAGGGTAGTCATAAAGTGCAGGGCTGATTGTGAAAGATGTTGGGTAAGTCAAGTGTGACTCATCAACATTCAGCCAGAGATGCTTTATGAGGAAGTGGAGCCTTGCTTATATTCTTCAAGTCAGAATATTAAACTTCGGGAAACTATATGCAAGTGGCTACTGGCAGGTTTTTCACATATTTCATAATAGCCTCTACACCTCTCCATCCTGAAACGATAAACCTATTCTCTGTGGAATTACCTGGATGAAAACCAATCAGGCAACTGTACAAAATACTACAAACACCTGCACATCAGAAAATTTAACAGTGCCAGCACTGAATAGTTCTTTTAGTTTATCTCAAAGAATGTTCCCAGCTAATCCTCTCTTGGGGACATAGATAAACACTCTGAAGCTAATACAGTCTTCACATAAATTAAAAAATAATGTAGAAAAGACATTTTAGAGCATGCAGTATTTTGTTACCTTTGGCTTTCTACTCCCATTCTGTAAGTCTCGTTGTTGAAAAGAAAACATTCACAAATTATTGTTCTGGAGAGGCCAGTAACCCCAAACTACAGTAACTACAAACTGTGGTAGATTTCTCCCTTTCTTCCCTTGGTAACAACTTTGAAAACCCAGATGCTAAGCGATGGAAGAGAGTCCCACAAAGAACCTGGCTTCTTGACAGAGAGCTCAGGTGGCTGGGCTGCTAACTGCTTTTCCATCTGAAGGTTGGTTTCAGATCCAAGATTTACTCCTAAATTTAAAATATCTAGATTCTTGACATATTGTCGTTTAAAAAAATGGAATGGTAAAAAATGCTATCCAGTGAAGAGTTATATGTTACATTTAATGTATATATAGTATGTTATTTTATAATTTAAGGTGAATACTCTTATTTGCTTTTTTAATATAACCTTGTTTTTGAAAGTGAGTCTTATTGTAAATATAAAAATAATTCTACTATTCCAGAGCAATTTTTTTTTTATTTTTAGAAAGTCAAAAATATCTGTCTCTTTCTGGCATATCCCTCTGCATTTACAAGCACTGATGCAAACCATGGAGCATCTTTGTAACAGGCCATTGTGTCTGAAAAGATCTTATTTGAGGGGAAAGGAAGATTGTAAGATCCAGAGGACCTGGACACCTCCTATGATATAGTTGCTTCTAGACTTGACATGGATGTTGTGCCTGTGAACTCTTACAGTATGGTTGTCTACTTAAAAACTTCTCAATACCATAACAGTTGACATGGATGGGGGGAATTTTCATCAGGCCCTTTCCTTAGATGAAGAGATATAGGCAGGCAGTAGCTGTTGCGAGACTAGGAATCATTTTTTCCCCCCAAGGATAAGAGGCTTGTCAACCCTAAATAGTCAACCTAGGCATGTACTTTTTGGCAACATTAATTGGAATTTGGGCTTAGTAGGGTATGTGTGTGTGTGCATGCATGCATGTGTGAGTGTGTGTGTGTGTGTGTGTGTGTGTGTGTGTGTGTTGATATCTGTCAATAAATAAATTCATTTGAATGTATTTGGAGGGAGTGGGAGAACACAGGAAAGTTGGAGATAGGGAGGAGTAAAAATATAAATAGAGCATACACTTGGATAACATTCTCAAAAATATAAGTATAAATGTATTAAGAACATATCTTAATTATTGATTATATGCTATTTAATCTAGAAATTAATAAAATGGTAAGTTTATACATTATTTTTGTGCAGTTTTCTTTCCTCATGTGATAGCATTTTATCTCTCTTATGGTTTCTACTTTTCACTACCCGATTCTAAAATTCTACAAAATGACGAGTAGAATTTAGACAAAGGCTTCGTCTCTAAAGTGTCTTGATATTTTTAGTCTCCCTTTTGTCAATGCTTCCTTTTGTGTTTAATGTACATTGAAGTTCTAACATCTCTTCCTGTTATTTCCCAGAAGATGTGTTTTCTTTCTTTTCAGTCTCTATCAGGGTTCAGTAAATCCACTTAATAAAACTACTAAGCTACTGGGTGAAACTCTGTTTCATAGAAAAAATAACTTTATAAAGATAAATTCTATGGATACTTCTTGGAGCCTGGGTGAATATTTCTTGTATATTTTTGCAGCTAGTATTTCAGATAGTCTGATTATAAAGGACTAAATCACACTGATGTATTCAGTTAGATGCAAGAAAGAAGGAAATTCTTAGAAATGAGAATCCAAAATGAAAAGATAAATTTGAATGTCTATTTAACTTCACTACCTCACTATAGCTCACTATGCTTCTTTTCGTTAGTTACTACACACACACACACACTTATATATCCTGTGTATATTATATATACCCACTATTGTTGTCTATTTAACATAAACTTGTAGCTACTACTATTTGAAAAATGAGGAAATATGTTGATAGAAAAACCTCTTTTACCTTGTGGAAATACATAAGCAAGAAAGAGTATTTCTTGAATTGATGGAATTACATGTGGGAAGAGTGAATCCCAGGAGGAGGCCTAAGAGCTTGTAGTGCAGAGTACAGATGGTGACAGATTGAAAACTTTCTACCATAGATTTCTTGAGTCATATAACCCTCTCTCATACCTACCTTCAAGAAGTTCAAGGTTTGTTAGGTGTGTTGGTTGTTGTTACTAGAAGGATCACATGGCATACTTTACACATTTCATCTTTAATGTGCTATATTTTTTCCCTAAAATATGCGCTGATGCTCAGAACACTGAACAATGACACCATCAGTGAGCTTCACTTAGGTAACACAGACTAAGAGTTGTCATTTGGCTTCTTCCTCCTGACTGATTTCAGTGGCCAGCTTGTCTACTTTTCTTCTGTACTCATTGGCTCTCCTTTTTCTTTTTCTATCCTCTATATAAGGTTAAGCTGTTGCTTCATAAAGAAAAAATAAGTAATCCAATATGAATGTTTCGTATGATGTAGACATGTGATTTCAGCAGAAGTAACTGGGATGTGTGATGCAGATTAAAGCTTACTGCAGAATCCTGGGGCACTCTGGGACTAACTGGAGCTAAATCCTGAGAGTGACCTATCTGTAATTCTGCCTTTTAGGTTTGAGATTGATGTGTTTACTGTAGTGTGACTCAAATCAAATACCTGAGCACCTTCATTGATTGTTAAAGCATTGAGTCATTTTAGACAGTCTAGTTCTGACAGGATAACCATGAAGAAATGTAAGTCACAAAATACACAGAGGTCCGTGGTCTGACCCTGAGAATATTCATGAAGTAGTTTGTCTTTCTGACATCTTCCTGGATGAGTTATGTTCAGCTTTCCATAAGCTAAAATAATCTGGGAAGAGGGACTCTCCAATGTAAAAATGTTCCTATAATATATCTGCCTATAAGCAAGCCTTAAAAACACATAATGTAATGTGGATTTTTGGTTAATAATTGATGTTTGTGGCCACTACTTACTAGGTACTGTGAAACATCTGGAACTGGTGGTCCTAGATGATATAAGAAAGCAAGGTGAGCAAGATAAGGAGAGCAAACCAGTGAGCAGCACACCTCTGGAGAGTCTGTCTCTGTTCACGGCTCCATATTCCTGCCTCGGGTTTTGGTTCTATCTTCCGTTGATGATGAAGTGTGGAAAACATTGTCTCTAATTAATGATGTGGAAATGTGGGCTGAAATAGTCATTTTTCTTCAAGTTGTTCTCATCATGATTTTTCATAACATCAATAGAAAGTCTAACTTAGAGATGTAGGGATTAGATATATTATTTGTAATTTGAGTGTAGATATTCATAACCCTCAAAAATATTGAAGATAAATTAGAAGCTAAGCTGTAATAATTCACTGAGAATCATTAACCACTAAGATCCATAACATTACACAAGTTCTAGATTATAATTTACTATTTTTTGTTACATTTATTTCTCTGGAAAATCCCTTATTTCCCTCACTGAGCTTTTTCTTTTGTTCATTTTGTTTCTATAACCTCATGTTTTCTATTGTCTGCCCTCTTTTAAGTCAATGTGTTTTCCTCTATCACACTGATTAAAATTAATCCTTCGTACAATTTACTTAAACCAAAGTTATATTATATTCATTCTGAGTTATATATAAAATTTTAATAAGGTAATTTTTATTGTTTTAAAACAATTGCATAAAAACACATTCTTCACGTCTTATTTTTTCTAATGTTTACATTTTCTCTCCACTTTATCAAGATTCATTTTACATACCTAAAATTCACCTGCTCAAAGTAACAGTTTAATGGCTGTTTTTGTATATTCACAGAAACCATCAGTTAGGCTTAAATCTGAGAAAACTTTCCTCATGAAAGAAAGGAAGGAAGGAAAGAAGAAAGGAAGAGAAAAGGAAGGGAAAGAAAATAATTAGTATCTCAGTTCCACTGGTAGTCACATCCAATTTGAAATTTCTATTGTTCTTTGATCATTATTGTTCTTTGATCATTCTATTGATTCATTGCATGAATACAATGTATTTTGATCACATAAATGCCCAATTTTTACGCTAAACTCACACCACTTGCTTGGCAACTCCTCCTAACACATTCCTCTCCCTCACCCATGCTTTCTTCTTTCCTGTTATAACACATTGTCTAACTGATGATACCTGCATGTACATGGGACTTAGGACAGCCATCTACTAGAGCACAGCCACCTCTCAAAAGCCACACCCTAAAAATCTACATTCTCCAGCTCCTCACCAGAAGCTGTCGCTGCTAGTAGTTCTTCAGGGGATCATGCCCCATCAAGGCAGAACTGTTGACTGACTTGATCTTGCTCTCATACCTGCTGTGAGTTTGAGTACAGAGGCTGCGTCATGTCCCGAAGGCACCCTTTCCCAGCACTTTCGTCCATCCCCTTGCTCCTAGAGTCTTTTTGCCTTCTCATTACCTACATCAGAATTCCCCATTTTATTTACTTTTAGTTTTTTGTTTAATTTTCTGAGATTATAATATAATTGCATCATTACTTCCTTCCCTTTCCTCCCTTCATATCCTCCCATATACTCCTTACCCTCTTTCAAATCTCTGGCTTCTTTTTAAGAAATTAATTGTTATTAATGCATATACATATTCTTAAACTTAACCTATTAATATTCTTAAATATAATCTACATAATGATATTTGGATATATTATATCATATTTTGAGGGACTTACTATTTGTTATTGGATAACCAACTAGTGTGCTCTTCCCTAAGCAAGACAATTTCTCCTTCTCTCGGCTATTCTTAATTGGCTGTAGTTTTGTGTATAATTTAGACAGATTCTCACTATGTAGTCCAAGCTGACCTGGAACTTGCAGCATACACCAGAAGTAAACCTAGTTTGCCTGAACACATATTCACATACGCATATTCCTTACCATAAGGCAAAAAGTGCATTTAGTCTTCCTTTGAATGTTCCTATAATATACAGCAATCTCAACACTGTCTAAAAGTACAAAGGTCAAAGTCTCTTCTGAAACTCATGGCAATCTCTTAACTCTATGCCTGATAAAACCAAAATCAAATAGCAGGTCACATACTTCAAACATACAATGGCATAGAACATATATCATCAAGCCAAAGGGAGAGAAAGGGAGCATAGGAGAAAATACTGGACCAAAGAAAGACCTAAAGCCAGTAGGGCAAACTCCAAATTCTGGATCTTCATGTCTGACATCAAAGCGCTCTTAAGATCTCCAGTTCCTTTCAGTTTTGTTGACTGCAACAAACTTCTCTCTCTTGGTCTGTTTCCATAACCTGTTAGTAGCTCTCCTTAGCAGCCATCCTGAAACTCTAGCATTTTTAACTACTAGTGGTCTCCAACAAAATCCTGGAGACAGGCTTCACTGAGCCTCCATTCAGGGACACCCCAGAAACATGCCTGACCTCATCAGCTTTACTTAGCCATAGAGAAAGACTCCACAAACACTTTCTCGTATCCTTGTCTTCAAAGCCAGTGGCATTTGGCTGAAGCTGCCAAGTTCTGCTACTTGATGGAGCTGGAACTTGACCCCTCATTCGTATACATTTTCACCAGTTTTCAGTTTTCAGTATTTTCCTTTACTTCTTAAGTTTTTATTTAACTTCATTTTATAAGTTGGAAGCTTCACTGGGTATGGTCTGGCCCTAAGATTACCACTCTCTTTATCCCATTTAGCATCGGGCTTTTCTTTAAACTTTTTATCTCCTTGAGCTCTTAACTAAGATCCACTATGCTTGCTGGTACTCCTTTTCCCTCAGTCTATACATTTTTGTTTTGTTTTGTTTTTTCTACTTTAGCTTACTCATTTTCATTATAGAGCCACATAAAAATGATGACTAACAACACATGACACAGTCAATACTAGGCTACCTTGAAATTTCTTCTACCAATGCCATCAATTTAAAACTCCTCTATGAAGCCCCAGACAGATTTTTCTCAACAAGGGCAGATACATTCACTGCTACAATGTCATAAGAATGGTCTCTAGGCCAGTCTATGACCTAATATTCTGTAAAACTCTTGAGCCATCATAATTTACATTGTTCCCAGAACAATTGTCTTCCACACTACTATCAGTACGGTCCACAAAGCACACTTACATTCAACTGCTTTTTAAATCCAAAATCCAAAGTCTACATTCTGTCAGTAAGCAGCATGGTCATGCCTGTCACAGCAATACCCTGCTTCCTGGTACTAACTTCTGTCTTATTCAGTGTTCTACTGCTGTGAAGAAACCCCAAAGCCAAAGCAACTCTTATGAAAGAATTTAATTGTGGTTTGCTTGCAGGTTCAGAGGTTTAGTACATTGTCATCCTAACAGGAACTATCACAACATACAGGCAGACACAGTGTTGTAGATATATCTGGATCTGTAGGCAGCAGGAAGAGAAAAAAATCACTGGACCATGTTTAGGCCTTTGAAAGCTCAAAGCTCATCCTCTGTGACATACTTCCTCAAACAAGCCACACCTACCCCATGAGCCTATTGGAGCCATTCTTATTCAAACCACCACAGGGGCTCTCAGGGACTCCATTGATACCATTTAAAAAGTAAAGTAACTCATTCCTGGAAGTAGATTTTCTATTGAATAATATATGGCATCTAGTTGGTTACTGTCTACTCATTACAAGGTAAACCCATTTTAACTATTTTGTATATGTATATGTTTATGTATATATTTTAGAAAACTTTGACAGTAGTAGATTTTTGTCAAGCACAGTTACATTATAAACCATGATATATATCATTTCATTTATCATTCAAAATGATTTAAGTAGAATATACAGTTTTCATAAAAAACACAGATTTGATATACATCTTGTACTTTTAAAGTATCTTTTTTAGTATCTCTTTGAGCAAGGCTATTAACAGCCTTTTACTTTTTATGATTATTATCTTGTTTTAATGACATTTTCTAAATAAGACATACACTTGTGAGTTGAAGAGCTGATATCCCTTTACATTTTTGTCTCTCCATAATGACAATTAGTTTGGTGTTTGGGAGAGATGGAAAAGCATTCATTGTCTATTTCTGTCAGGGTAATTTAGAAGGCACAGAAAATTTTGCTATTAATTTGTTATAGCACATATTTCAAATATCAGTTATCAAATCCAGCTACTCAGTGGACACTTATCCATCATGATTCGTTCATACGATTTCATATGAAATTATCTTTGTGTTGGATGATAAAATGCAAGCTTAAACATAAACCATAACAAGGACTCATTATAAAATAACAGATGCTCTTTTCAACTATGTTTTCTGAAGTGAACACATGTCAGCCAAGGCCAACAATTCTTCTTCCTCTATATCAGTTTCCCAGCTACACTCAAAGATGCTTCTTTCACTGATGGTTTTTCACATTGTATACTTTTTTTGTATGTTCCTAAGATAGGGAATTATAATAATAAATAGCATCTTCCCTCTTCCCTGGTTTAATGGATAAAAAAAATTACTGGAATAATCATTGTGCTGATTGTAAGATCAATCCCAAAATAACATCTAAAAGCACAGAAGCATGAAACTGTTCTCTATCCCATGTGAAGCAATTTCATTAACAGACAAATCCATCATTGCTCCATGAAGTCATGCCACTACTGTGAAACTCTGGTGTCTCCCAGCATTTGGGGGCCTGGTTGTATGGCTTTGGCCAAGGGGATGATAGAAACAATATCTTGAAATGAGGGCTTGTAAAAAGGATTTGGGCATTTCTGTTCATATCTTTTCTTTCCACCCCCATAGGGACCTGACTGCATGATCGGGAACCTGTTAGAGAAAGAGGGTGATGTACCACATAATCAAAGAGTCACAATCCTCACTGCCAAGGTAAAATGTAACAGCTCACTCCAATCCAGATTTTCTGGCCACCTGCCCACATTTCTGACCTACAAACTAAAAAGCATCACAAATGTTTATCTTTACTACTAAGTTGTTGAAGTCTTATGAAATATAATATTATCATAGCAATGGCTAATTGATACCTATTTAAATTTTCAAGTAATACTTATTCAAAGTCCTAAAAATGACATTTCCAGAATGCCTTCTTATCTAAGTAGTAATGTTAGTAGCAATTGAGCTAATTAAAATTTGTCTGGTATTTTTCATGAATCCTTTTTGATAAAGATTTCTCAGACAATGGAACCTTACCATTTAGAGCAGAAAATTACACTTACTAACTGAACTGTTCAGACACAAACATTTTGTGTAATAGCCAAGTCTTTATTTACATTTCATCAGCAGGACTCTTTAGAATATGTGTAATAATTCTGTTGGTAATGAAAATAATATATTACTATTATAGGAAATGCATTACATTTGCTAAATAAGAATGAAGATAACTGTTACTTCTTTGACTACTCAGATGATGGGCAATTACTAATACTTAATACACTTTATGATAGTATATTTTAGTCTATTTCTTTGCATATAAATTTTTAATGTATCTGACTATTTTGTGTAAGATTTTATGTTCTTTAAACTTATTACAAATTAAGTAAATATTATAGCGATAGTTTTTATAATAGCTCAGAAATAGATATACCATAATTTTATCATGTATTTGTTTTCATTGTTTAATTTTCAGGTTGTTTTTTTTATATTATTTCACAGCATTGCTAGTATAAATAATACATTAGTGGATGTTGGTGACTTATTTCTACATAGAAATATAACATAGAGTTCTAAAAAGAATTACTGAATCACAAGATATATTGCCTAAGGGTCAGGTCTATGTAAGGATTATTTTTTTCAAGGGGCTAAAACATGTTACCTTATCATTAACTTTTTATGACTTTTAAAACAGTTATTTAAACAGCAATTAATGTTGACTTGACCACTCATGATCACAGCTGATCATGTCCGGAATTGCACTAGACTCAGAGACAACTTTGGAAGTTGTTCAGGTTTTTGATTCTGTTTCTTTATTCTGCAGCAACACTGTCAGCCCTAAACTTAGTTTTCTTTTGTTTTGTATTGTTTTCTGTATTTTTATCTTGCCTGAAATCCAAATGTAACAAAATTTGGGAGAGATGGGTCTGGAGTGTAGGCAATGCAAAATCACTTTTGTAGTTTACTGGTATATAAATTGATATACTAGGGTGCCCTTTCTAAATTCTCTAGACCTGAACATGTGCCTGTCACTTGAATCCATAGCCCCTTAGTATATTCACACATTATGCTAAGAAAAATCAGAGATATAAAAGGTAATTTTATCTTAAAGGATGTTTGCCAAATAATTTTAAGAACAATATTATGATTAAAAAGGAAATAGCCCAAAGGAATGATATAGTTATTAAAAACATTTACAAGAAAATCAATAGCGTGGGAGAGACTGGGGATGTATTGGCTGAAAATAATTTGTATAAAGGACATTTGTAGCTTGCAGACAGCATGGTTCTAATATGATTCATTAAAATTTGTATGCAGTTATCTAAAGTTAAGGAGGCTCCATAGTACACTAAAAGTGCCTTTGCATGTGACAGGACTATGGCTTATTCCAGAACATTTGTTTTCATTCTTGGCTTTCTACTTACATGATCTAACTAGGAGAACATGCACACTGAGTGTTGACAAAAGTTAGGTTTATGGGTAAAGCAACATCTATTCTAGGATAGACTTTGATGCCACATCTTTAAACTACTAAGGTACTTATTTTCTGTTCTGATGCCAGGTGTTTATTGAGGCCAATGGCTCTATCATTGCTCCTTGGTGATTATGTACTGAGTGGTTTCCTTGATGTTTGCCTTTCTCCTTGTCTAAGTTCTATTACATACCTTATTATGGCTCATCAGTTGATCTATGAAATAGCTGCGATATGAAACTTACTAAGTGTCCTAAAGTTAATGCCTTTTGGGTCATCACAAAGGTTATTTAAAATAAGAAAAGCAGATTAACAACAGACTGTGTGAAGATAAAAGAACTCTCATCACTATCCACAATCAACTGACTGTAGCAAGAAGGACCATTGTCCTTGTGAAGCTAGCTCTAATGGTATTTCAAGAATGAGGAGAAAACGAATGTTAAGTTGTCTCTTTAGTGTTATATCTTATTAAAGTGTATAGGCCACAGACACATGGCCTCTCATTGTCTTAGTTCTGTCATCAGCCACTCTCTGATTTCTGATGTTTAGACTTGTCAACATGTCAAACTTGAGGTGCCTACAAGCAAAGAATCCTAAATTAAAGATCAATAAGTTTGCAGTGAAAAATCAATTAACTTATGAAATAGACATCTAAGCATAACATGACTGAAGGTTATCCAAGAATGGAATAGCAAGCAAGCCAATATTTTTCATCCTTGTACCCATAAATTTTATGTGAAAAATTTTAATATTCTTACATGCATATATATGCCTATATAAAAATAGCATAAAATCATAATCCTCAATGTTTATAATTCTCTTCTACTATAACAAACAGCTGTTGTAGATGTCATTGAGAAGTAAAATACGGTCATGTCCAGTACTGCATGTGAGGCTGTGAATACCGTGACTTTGATTAATGCCTATGTTATTTTCCCTCAGAAATGCTTTAGTTTAAAAGAACCTAGGATGGACACAGTAGTAATTGTAACCAAAACCAAAAACCATAACAGGAATAGCTCAGGGAAGGAGGTTTTTTGTGTTTTGTTTGCTGTTGTTGTTTTGTTGTGGTTGGCATACTGGTTGCTGTTCAGTCACCATGTGACCAGTTCTTGCAGTTACAAAGTGGTGAGTCTCTGGAATGCATTGAAAACAGTACTTTGTAGGCTTAAGTTGTTCAAAACCGACTTTAATAAGGATTTTAAATGCTTCGACCTCCTTCTAGCTCACCATCCTAAGGTTAGGGAGAAAAGATGGTAAGTAGGACAAAGGGATGTAGATCTCTTTAGAAGTAGTTCTTTGGGGGGAGATTTCAATCTCCATTTGTCAAGATACCACCAGTCCAGTTCAGTAGTGTCAGGATACCAAAAGTGTCACCGAACACAAATCAGCAATGATGACACGATCCAGCAGAAACCCCCAGGCCTCTGCATATTCAGCACTAGTCAGTGGGAGCATCCAGGACCACCTGGAATGCCAGGAGTTATCTACAGTTCCTCTCTCAATGAAGTAAAGGTCAGTGAAGACTAGAGGCCAAGGGAGATTTACACAGCTAGCTATGCAAGTGCTCAGTCACTGTCCATTGATTCCTACTTATACTGTCTCCAAATATTGCAGGTCCTCTCACAGGTTTTGCCACAGCAAAATATCACATGAGTCTGCATCACATGACACAACCAGAAATTTCCACTTCGGTAGTTTATTCATACTAATATTCAAAATGGTGAATCAGCTCTCTCTCTCTCTCTCTCTCTCTCTCTCTCTCTCTCTCTCTCTCTCTCTCACACACACACACACACACACACACACACACACACACACATTACAGGTTGTCATGTTATCCAACCATATTCAGCCACTCCAAATTTTCAGTTTAAACACAAACCTTGAAGATGAGGTAAATTTTTAAATCATGATAAAATCTGCAATCCATCATTTTATCAATTCTAAGTATTATACTAGGCACTGAATAGTGAAATATCCATAGCAATCAGTGATCTTCTCTTAACATTACTAGAAAAAACCAAGTCCATAAGGGTAAAAATTGGCTACTTCTATTTGTTGCCTACCTGCCTTCTTCCTTCCTTCCTTCCTTCCTTCCTTCCTTCCTTCCTTCCTTCCTTTTTTCTTTCTTTCTTTCTCCATCCTTACCTCTGCCCTTCTTTCTTTTGTCCTTCCTCCTTCTCCTTCTACTCTTTTTCTTACTGCTTCCACTCCTTTGTCTTCATCCACACCCTGTCTTTGCTGCTCCCTCTCTTGCAAGCATCACTGTTACAATGATTGTTTTGACAAATATATCTTACATTCTCAGAGTCATAACCTCATCTTCTATCAAACACAGCATAGTGATCATTCAGCATCTCACCTACAAGAGTTTAGATTTGGGAGGAATATAGTCTCAACAAGTTACTCACATTTCATACACATCTATCATTCCTTTAATTTCTCAACCCCCCCCCCAATTCTACTTCACATTACCTAGAACTATACCCATAGTAACTTTGTGTTTCGGTGACACAGATATAGAATTGTATATATTCTTTCTATGATCTTGTTTACCACTGGGCAGACAAGTACCACATATACTACAATTTTAAGCTGTTTTATTCTAGGCAGGCCAGATATGGGGTATAACCTGAAACCTCAGCACTCAAAAGGGGATTATGATTTTTGAGGTCAACTTGAGCTTCATATTGAGAACTTGGCCAAATAGATAGATAGATAGATAGATAGATAGATAGATAGATAGAATAAAAAAAACTTGAGAGCAGAATTGAAGAGGTGAATAGTAAAAAGAATCCAATTTAGCATCTCTGAGGCTTATAAGAAATGCATCCCATCACACCTGAACCAATGAATTGTTTGCTGCTACCATTGTGTCTACTGCAGTGTCCTGCTCAGACTGAATATGTATTGAAAGACCGAGAAGTAACTTAAGGTTTACTTAAATGATTTCATCACGGATAGCTTTTATGGTGAAATTATTGTCATCAGTAGCTGTGGAACTTCTAAAAGTGACCAGTGCCTTGGATTGATCTGGACAAATTTGTTGGGCAAAGCCAACAAGAGTATTTACTGAAAGGTAGGCATGTGCTAATATGAGAGCAACTTTGACAGCCATTGTCAATTGAGGAGTTTGAATGTGTGTGTCGCTATATCTCATAGAATTCATGGTTTGTTCTCATCCCATTGGGTCAATGCCAGTGACAGAGGTGGGTGTGGGGGGTGGTTGTAGGATTCTCATGGCAAGAGAACTATGATATGCATCATTATTTTAACTCCTTTTAAAATGGAACTACTCTCATGTCTTTACAACTTTCTACTCCATGCCATTTCCTGATTATTTTAATATAATCTCATACCCCCAACCCCACAAAAATCACCCTTCAAGTAAATAATTCTTGCTTAGTGCTCCATGCTTCACGGTAAATCCATGACTTCTTGTCCTTCAAAAATAAAATATCATTTTCTTCCCATACACTGCACCAACATTGAACTTAGATGTTAATACTTCGTGACTATAGGTTTCAATTCTGTTTGTATTCTTCACATTTGTGTATACTAAACAAGTCTCCAAACTTTTCCAGTTAACAAGTGAATGTATATAAAGATTAAATATGATAGGTTTTGTAAGTAAATGTTCAATTGTTCATGTTGTGATGCACTTGTGAATGAACAAGGCTCATAATTCCCTATCACCTCTACAACTGAAAAAGCTGCCACCATCTCTTGTCTAGTTTTAGGATGGCTTTCAAAGAGTAGGACATGAGAAAGCTGCAAGATCAGAAAAGGGAAAGAGAGGCCCAGCCTGGAGAACAGAATAAACCAGAGTCTCTGCACACACTCTCCTGCGGGCATGTTTCTCTATTCTGTGGCTCTGTGGTCTTTATTGGAGGAGGCTGAGCCTCATTGAAAATGCAAGGCTGTGCTTCTAGACTTGGTAATGTCTCAGTCCTAGCACTTTAGGAAGCTTTACCCTTAAGGGGATGTTCAGTACCTCTCCTATGAATGGCACTCAAGGGTATTTTCCATTGAGATTGCAACTTTGATGAGATCTTGAATTGCAAAGCACATCCAAATGCAATGTAGGCTGTGGTCCCTGAGACCCAGAATGTGCTGATTTAGGCTTCTGAAGCTTCAGCCAATTGACTCGGCAGCTCTGGTGTGAGTTGAGGTGGAATTGAAATGTGCAAAGTGGTCATTTTCTAGACATCTGCCATTTGGGCTGAGATTTTTTTTTCCCAAGGATAAGAATCTCACCCATCTCTTTTCTGTGGGCAAAAGTGTCTGGACCATCTTTTGCAAAAAGAAGCTGCTGTGATGCTTACACAAAGTCACCTTACATTTGTGTCACATGCTACCTCAAACAACATATCCATTATCATGTTTGATCCTTGAAGCAATTCAGTGAACTAGAAAAATTACTGCAGCTTAAGATTAGGCGTGTGCTTGCAGGACACATGGTCACTAGCATTCCTGTGAGTGTGTGCTCTTGTGTCCCTACAGATAGTGAACTCCTTCTGCTCAGTGTATATGCTCTGCTCTTTAAACTTTAATTTTTTATAATCCATTTGACTTTTTAAAAATCTTGCTATCCTCTGACCTTTCCATCTTGTTCTAATAGCTCTGTAGCATTAGTAAAACCAATTATTGGGAAGCAATGCACATTAAGACTAGGCTTTTGGCTGAATTTCTCTTGGTTATGTTTCCTATAGCTGGTGTTAACATTAAGCTCCCTTCCTTTCTATTCCCTCTTTTCCCCCTCCCTGTCTTCTTTTTCTCTCTTTCCTTGCAATTTTAAGAATTGCACATATGAATTGAAGGAGGGTAAGGATGAAGAACAAGGAAGAAGATGACTCTGAACGAGTCAAAGAGAAGGACATCATGCAAGTTTTTAAATAGATTGTTTAGACATCGGTGGTAGAGAAAACACACTTGTGAATTCACTCTCATTTTATTGAACGTGCCTCATTTAGGGGAAGAATGTCTTTCGAGCAAGTCTGCCCCTTCAATTATGCTGCTATATACAATGATAAATAATATCAGTGAGAGCAGATCATTTTAATTTAACTTTCATTTAGGAGATACATTCTCTCCTAGTTTTGTTTATCAGGTGAACACACATTCTTAAATGTGTGTAATAAACACACCACAACAATGATCATGATTCTTTTCCTAAGTGAGTCTGTCTTATATTTCAAGATCTTGATTTTGCCAGATGGCATTGAGATCACTAATACAGCAGCCAGGAGTTCCCACACAGGCAGGAACGTAGCCATCAGAAGTGGGTGTTAACAGAGTGAGAATTATACTTTTTGTGCTTGAGGATTTTGGGTCTTTAATGAGACACAAATGTTCTATATATACTGGAACATGACAGTCTTTGAAATAAATATAAGTTAACTTAAATGCATGCCTGCCACAAATCCTATTCTTAGTATTAATAAAAACAATAGTTTTTAAACTGGGAAACATTAAGAACAAAATCTAACATATGGTAGAAGCATTCACCTATTATCTGACACATTTTTCATTTGATTTAGGTTGAAGTTACCAAATATTTTGATAGAGTAGACACTGCTTAATGTTGTAATTAAGATCTGAGGCTCTAGCATCATATGGAGCTGGAGTTTTGACTACTAGTTAACCCTATTCTTCCCAGACTTGACTTTTACTGTACAGTGGTGTGTGTTGGAGGGCATGTTAGTAGTTAACACAGTGTTTGAAATGATTAAGTAAGATATAGAATGTGAAGTGCTTAGCAAAGTATGGAGTGCAGAGTTAGTATACAGAAAACAGCACTATTTGTACATTGATTCAATTGTATTGACTGTATCTCGTATTTTCTAGAATATAGTTTTTCTATCAGGCTACCTAAAAGCAGAATTTTCTTCATGGTTATAAGTACATTTATTTCTTTTTTTACTTGTTCAGTAAATGGTCTTAGATTCTTTATTAAAACCTACATTGAGGCAAACAAGCTAACCAAATGTGTCTTTATTGGAATTTATAGTCACGATGGAAATAGGTAAGGAGCAACAAAACTAACAGATCTCCATTTAGGTTTTTTTGTTTTTGTTTTTTGCTTTTTTTTTTTTTTTTTTTTTTTTTTTTTTTTTGTATTTATCACTAGAGCATTGGTCCAAGTTTTTAAGTCTTTTTTTCTAGAAGGTGAACTGGGCGTGTTTGTCTTGGGATCTTGGGATAAGAGAGGGAATAGTTAGCAGTAGTCAAGAATCAAGAAAGTAATCCCTTACTCTGGAGCTCTGAGGAAAATGGTTGTGCACAAATATCTAAAAGCTAGATGTGTGTGTGTGTGTGTGTGTGTGTGTGTGTGTGTGTGAGAGAGAGAGAGAGAGAGAGAGAGAGAGAAGTGAAAGTGTTAAGCAGATGAAGGGTCATTTATCATAAGGAACATAGGTCAGAACTGCATGGCTTCTCTAAGATCTATAAAATGTAGGCAGTGATAAGCAAATCTTTTCTTTTCTCTTCCTTTATTTCTCAGCAAGTCAAGATAATCTCTGTATTAGGAATCTTAAGGGAAATGAGAAAGGACTCCTCAAAGAGAGCCTTGTGTAGTGTGGGTAAAGCAATGGAGGGACTTCATTTCCCTTTTATGTATGTCTGTGGAAATTTGGAGGGTGAGGTATATACAAAGCCTTTCTGGATTCCTTGGCCTCCAAGCTAAGGTCAAGGCTTTTCCAATGCCTCAGGTGTTCTGGTCAAATGAGCCTAAATAAAAGCACCTAGAAGGAAAGGAAAAGTTTTCTTCCTGGCTCTCTGTAGTGAATTACAAACTGGCATTCTCTCCTCCCATTCTTAAAACTCGAAGGGTGGTACAGGCAGCGATGCTGACAGTGTGCATTCGCAGATGCCACCATATGGGTCTCGAAAAACTAGTTGCACTGATGATTCCCTGCACATGTAGGAGACAGTTTGCATTGTTGGCATCGTCCCCACACAGAAACATGCACAGCTTAGCGAGGCTGAGCAGATGGCACTCGATCTGGTGCCAGGGAAGCAGTGAATTAAAGGTTATACCCACCAGGTTTGATGTGGTGCCAGTTTGAATTGGTACAGAAGCTTCGGCCCACCTGCTTATTGGCCTCATGACATCTGGCATCTTTTTATTTATTTATTTTTTTAAATTTGGATTGAATTAAAGGCAGCAAGGAAAAAATGTCATTTTAAAAGCCAACTACAAGTCAATAGATTTAAACTCTTAACCAAAAAAGGGGGAGGGGTATTACAGGCTCTCCACATTAATGTTTTATATTAATGATTCTTATAAAACCTTGGGGGAAATTATACACCAATGTGTTGAATTGTGTTGCAATTTATAGCATAGTACAATGGAGAGGGTGGGCTGTTAAAAACTGGCTCAAAGTTGCTAAATAGTAACAACAGCAAAGGGCTATTATCTGCAGCCTGTACATTGTAATTAGGAAACAGGCGAGCAAGGAAATACATTTGCTTCTGTTTGCTCTAATGATTTTCACATTGTAATAATTAGAAAACACTGTGGCGGGTCATACAAGAGCACACTCTGAAAAGGTGTTTTGCACCTTTAGTTTGCTCTGATAAAGTCTTTTATTTTCTTTTTCATTTTTTTTTTTTTTTTTGGCGGCAGTGTATTGAGTTCTGCTGTATTTCAGCTGTAATCCCCACTTGCTCTGCACATATTCATATAATATGTACACAAACATGCAACATACCCAGCCCCAGGGTAGCAGTGTGTGCATACTGAAGCCTGTTTGTGTATCTCCTCCATTTGGGATTTCCCAGCCTGCACCCTGGGTGTGAAACAACAGCATGCAGCAGAAATGAATTTCTTAGGTGATTAGCTCTGCAACCAAGCCTTAGCGTTCAAACTTTGTAAGCCTGGTTTATAGAATACCCGCATTTCAAGTTTGCAAGTTGGCTTTTATGATTTTTTTTTATTATCATTTTTGGTGCCAAGTCCTGTAAGAAGTCATTAAGGAAACATATTAAGTGTCTCAGGTAGCCTCAACGTTTTGTCACTTATTTCTGACAAGAATCATGTTGCCCATCCCCCACCCACACTAGCTTGATATTGTTGTTTGTTTAATAGAAGTGTAAGTGCTATTGTTTTGTGCTAGTTAGAAAAAAAGGGGAAAAAACAGCAACTGAGAAGTGCTTCTCAACTGTGTTCAATGAAAAAAATATGAGAAATATATAGATAACTTCAATGTAAATTACAACAAAGGACATTGAGAAACCAGTAACTCATTTATGTGTTAAGGCAACTCTGGTGTATACAGAAGGGATAGTGAAGAATTAGCAATGCCTAAACAGTCCTCAGAATCTATAAACAAGACACGTTAAGAGACTGACAGGGAGACTTCATCCAGTTCATTTGTTTCAGATGTGGATCTGGAAAAACTACTGTTTTGAATTCCTTAACTGTGTAACAGAACAACTTTTAAAGAAAATGTAGTTAATTAGTAATGACAAAATTAAAGCATTTTAAAACAACTTTAAAATATTAAAATGTAATCAATTATAAATGTTGAAATATTAATTATCATTTTATTCTGGGTTGCAGGAACTACAACTATATTTTTTTAAAGAAAAAATAACTATTTCCAAAATAGAAGAAATTATCATAAAAATAGTAAAAAAAAAAAATAAATTGTAAGGCATAAAACTAGAGATGATAGTGTTACAAAGCCTTTTATCATTACCTAAATCCTTGACTTTCTCTTAAATGCAAAGAGGAAATACATCTCGATTCATGGGTGGAATTTAAAGGTTACACTTTAGCCGACATTGCAGCATCCATGCAGTGTAATGGGTCAGAATAAAACACCACACTGCCATGCTTCCCTGGGGTTTGAGCTCCTTACAGCTTCTCTGCTCATGTAACCAACTCATTTATATTTGATACTTTTTCATAACTCTATTAGACTGGAATTTCTTTCACAAGCTTCTAAGCTGTTTGGAATAAGGTTTCTTCATTATTGCTGTCCAAAGGCATCTTAGAATTGTCACAGTCAAAACTTATACATTATTCAGTGTTGTTATAAATAATTCTTGTTATAGACCAGGTACTAAATTGCTACCTTGTATTCACTGTAGTGAAAAACCTGTCTCAAGCTTCTCCAAATAAATAGGTAGACTGAAAAAACAGTATTCTTCTATTTCCTCAGTAGTGCTGTTTTAATGAGGTGGTGGCTTAGGAAATTCCCCTAGGACGGGGCAATATAACTTATAAAGTTATAGTAAATATGATTTTCATGTTCTGTTTTCAGATGGCTAATTCGTGAAGATATTTGAGAGTTAGTTCACTTACAATATAATTGACATTGTTAACTTTTGATTATCAGTGATATTTTCTTGTGTACCCTCATCACAATGTATTTTCAATGTTGTACTTATTGTCATCAGAACCAAAGGCTGAGAAAGACAGGCCTGAGGAAGAAGGAAGGATTCCCTTGGGTTCTTGAAACATATAGTCTTCAGAGTTTCACTCTCAGCAAACCACAAACCAGATAGTGGATTTTACGTTTAACATTTTAAAGGTACCTTTGTCATCTGTCTCCAAAATAACCAAATGTGAATTTGAGTTGATGGCTGTACGTCACATTTGCAGAGTGAGAATTTTTCCTATACATGTTAGCAAACCATTCTGGAAAAGCCTATTTATATTCTTATTTCTTAGCATTATTTTTTTTTCAGTTGGTGCCATTCTTTAAGTAAACTTCATCGTGATTTTTTTTTTCTGGAAAACACCTATTTCATAGAGAATGTTATTCAAGGAAATTGAACCTTATACTTTACTGTATGGTTCAGTAAGATTTTCTTTCTCAAGTGAATACAATAGAGAATGTTAGAAGATACCTAACAACTTCCTCAACTATGCACATGTGCACACACATGCACATGTGCGTGCACACACACGCACACACACACAAACACACACACACACGCATGTGCATACACACATACACCAAAGGAAATACAATCAAATGGTTTTTAAAAAGGTTTCAGTCAATTATCAATTATGCTTATGGATCTTTACAGGTTTTATGAAGAAGAGGACCTAATTATCAAAAAGCTTTATAGGGACAAAGAGCTTTCTATAAGGAGGGCTATTGGGTCAAAGAATGCAAGGTTACTTAGTGTCCTTAATATCACAAATGATGGTATTCTCTCGAGGCTTTCACTAAAAGTAACCGAAACAGAAGCTGTGTGCATTTTACCATCTATCATGGGAAGACATACATTATCTCTTTTTCTCTGTTATCCTGACCAAACGGAACAATCCTTAATAAATTCTGAGAAGCGACTACACCAGACAATGGTCACTAGAGGTATAGATTACTAGGGAAGACCTTGGAGGCTCATTACCCCTTTCATGGAGCAAGTTCACTTTTCCCATCAACCTGACATGACTTGCATAGTCATGAAGAACAGAGAGCAGGGGATAAACAGCCGCACGCACACTGCAGTTAGAGGGGGGTGAGGGATTACATAACAGTTCAAGCCCTCTTGGAACCTTCATCCTGAGTTGGTTTTGTTGGGTGGCGGGAGGGGGGTGTCACATCTCCTTTTTATGATAAATTATACAAAGATTTATTTTTTGAAAAGTCAGTCTTGTGGGCATACATTTAATTGATTTGAGCTGGGGGACATTTGCAATGGGATTAAGTTTGCTTTAACTTTGTGTCCACAGTGTAAAGTCATGTACTGATTGCGTAGTGGAGACATGTGGGCATATACATGCATTGGAGTTTCATGCACTGAGATGGATTTGAAGGAAGGAACATTTGAGAAGGCAGAACTGTCTCCCTTCATGACTGGAGGAAGATTGGTGGTTTCCTCAGAGTAGTGAATTACTTGGTAGTTGTTCATGCCCTCGAACTCCCTCATGCTTTCTCAGGCAGGAGTGAGAAAACTGAGGAATTTTGAAAACAATCTTATTTTATATCCACAAAACTTCCTACTTAGACTGAGATTATGCCTTTCATGTAACCGTGGAATGTGTTCTTTGGGTTCATATATCAGCAGGAGAGTGGAGGAAATCTCCTCTCCACTGGAGTGAAGAATATGGTGGCTTACATTTTAAAGATGACCCAATCCTATTCTTTACTTCATAGGAACCAAAAGAAAAGCCCATAGAGGACAGTGTAGCAGAAATGTGACAAGTGATCACAGCTGCTATGTTCTTAGCCAGTAAAGAAGCAAATGAAGTAACAAGCAAGGAAAGGAAAGCTCCTTGGCCACATCTGAGGAGGAGAGCTACAAAGGCCACAGGCATGTTCTCTCCATTCTTAAGTCTGTGCTGTTGACTTCTGTCTTACCATACCATCTTGGGGTTGCTGATTGGTTACAAGTGCTGCTGCATGCTGATTTGTGTGCATATCATTTCCTCATAATACCCTGTCTGTATGTTCTCAAACACACCAATTCACAGCCTATGCAATGGGCTCGCTTATTTTGAAGTTGAGGTGAAACATGATCTATTCGTTTATTTCTATAAGAATTACAGACATATTAAGAGAAACTTTAAATTGTGATGCAGTATACTAGAGACGTTTGACATTCATTCAATTAACCAAGCTTTGACCTCAAACAAAGTTCTAAAGAAACACTTGGAGTAGAAGACAAATGATGAAAAAATAAGTTGTGAATTCTATTTTTCTTTGCTCCCAAGTGAACTCCAGATACAATTTGTTTATTAATGCATCTCTTTCAGTGATTAAATTTTGTACGTACTCTAATGGCAGGCAGACATGGTTCTTTAAAACTATATCCATTCCTTCATTATTTTGACAACCTGAATTGAGTGCTAAAATTACAGAATGAAACTTTTTTATAGACTTTCTTTGCAGTTTGATTGGAATACAAGACAAATAAAAGTACACATAAAAAGGGTCGTTGGATTTTGAAAGTTTTACTGCTAGAGTTATAGGTCTACATACTTAGGGATAAAATACTGGGCCTTACAGTCATTCTGCCATTTATTTTGCTTTGTCTCCTTAGGAGAATAGGATGTGATAGAAAGATATATAAATTTTCAATCTGTTTTCCTTTGGAGGAAAATGCATCTTATTTCTATGAGCTGTAAGAACACTGTGTGAGTGGGGTCCTGTATAAATCCATGGAGTCACTCTGTGCCTAAGCTGAGCAGGAACACTGTGCTAATCTGTTTATGTTCTACCTCCATTTCCAGGTGTTTCCCTACAATGTTGTCTTTAATATTTTTATTAATAATAGAATAACTATTTCCAGATAATTACTTTATCACCATACATACATATGTACATATGTGCATATATACTATATATCATGTATATATGGATGGTTTAAATATTGATTTTCTATAATTGCAATGTTAATGATTAGCTAATTCTATTAAGTGGTTAGCTAAATTGTAAATGGTTTCATGGTGCAATCCAAGTGTGAATAATTATTAAATTATATATTATTTATATTTTAAAATTATACCTTACTCATTTTTACGTAATATGTTCCTCTTGCTGTTATGCCTCAGTCTCCTGTTATTATGCAAGCAAACTACACACTGAATCTTCTTTCTAAGTAAAGGCACACAACACACTCTCTGAAGCTGTCACTGTTTTTAAAAAGATGGGGAAACACACGACTTTGGCTTAAGCATTGTCCTTGGTTGAAGCTCGTGAATGAGGCAATTTAGAATTGATGATTTGTAAAGTTCCTAGTAGATTAAGGTCAAGTGTGTGTCTGTGTGTGTATAGACAGAGATAGATAGATAGATAGATAGATAGATAATAGATAGACCAGATATAATTAATAGAAAAATAATAAATATTTTCTAAGTGAAATTTTAAGGGAAAAAGTACTCAATAGAAAAGATAAAGTCACACAACATACATAGTATTCATATCCTTATCATTTGTGTGTCTTTGGAGTATACATGCACTTTTGCATGCAAAAAAAAAAACCTGTTTGTCTTCAAACATTGCTCTTTACTTCCATGTTTCACTGAACGTACAGCTCACCAATTCTGCTAGGCTAGTTAGCCAGTGAACTCCAAAGAGCTCCCTGTCTGTTTCCCCAGCTCGGCATGATGGATGCATGCTACCATGCTTAGTCTCATGTGAGTGCTACATGTTCAAGTTCAGGCCCTTCACGTGTCTCCAGCAAGTTCTTTTTCATCCCAGCTATATCCCTGTTCCCTATTTCCTTACAATTTTGTTATAAGTTTTAATACGTGTTTCTGATTTTTAAAGATATTGACTTTCGCCTTAATATTTATTGTGACCTGTTAAGCGTCAGGTTGGTATCCATTTCAAAAACTGTAACAGCAATGTATTGGTTGTTACAAGGCATGAAACACTGCTTCTCAGTTTGCAGAGTCCCAAATGCACTCTTCATCTCTCTTGTTTGTGCTTTATTTCTTTCCGTCCTTCATGTTTGCTTTGGCTTGTGAACTTGCTCCTGCCAAACGAGACAGTTGAAATGGGAACATTAATTTTTATGCATGGAAGCATGTCAGCTACACAGGGAGAGAGAGAGAGAGAGAGAGAGAGAGAGAGAGAGAGAGAGAGAGAGAAAGAGAGAGATATGGTGGATATTGAGTAGGCTTAGCTGTCACCAAAAAAGACTCAGACATTTGTAATGCAGTGTAAGTTCTTTACCAGGGACCCTATGGACAAAAGTCTGGGGTTCAGTTTTGTGAAAATCTTATTTTGAGCTTTAACAACAACAACAAAAAGCTTCCTTTTAATATTTGACCATTTAGACTCACTTCCCTAATGCACAGTTTTGACCTTTGAGTCTTTGTCGTTAACTTAGGCTCAAGAAGCATTTAAAACATAATAATTAAAAGTAATTAGAAGATGGACAATAATTAACCTGCAGCAGTCCTGGTACACGTCTGTCGTACTAAAATGCACAGGAGACATGGGGATCCAGCTACCAGAACAGAAGGTCAGGGCCTGTGCGTAGGTCCTCTGAGACTACTCCTCATTAAGTCCATTGCCAGGCTTTAAGGGGATAAATAATAATGTCCCTTAGTGTATGGCTATGATCATCATTGGGCTTAAGATAAATACTTGTATTCGTTAGTCTCAAGAGGTTGACTAGTCTGGGTGTGGCGGTTCATATCTGTATTCCCAGCACTAAGGAACCAGTGGCAAGAGGATCACAGATCAAGATGGGACACATGAGGCTCTGACTCAAAGGAATATGAAAGTCAAATCTTAGAACTCTATAGAAGACAGTAAGTTTTGAGATTACAGCTTTATGGCAATCAAGTTTTTTTCTTACAGAGGTTAATGCAGCATTGATGATAATTATGGAAATCAAGAGCTCCAGAATTCGGGGCCATAGTATTTTTTCTGTTCTTTGTCAGTCGTGAACTGGAGTTAATTAGCCACTGAGACAATTCGAGTGCAAGCCGGGTGACAGCAGTCATCTTGGATACTGCCTGACATCGTGCCTAAGGGAGAAGGAATGTACTGGGGAAGATTGTGGATGGAAAAGTAAGAGACACAGGCAATTCCCAAACACTGCAAGCTGAGACATTTACTCAAACAATGAGAACATTCTGGAACATCCTGTACTCCACATGAACATAAGACTACTACAGCTGACTTGGTAAGGCTGCTGTGAGGAACATGAAGGGAGGAGGCCTAAGGAAAGCTTAGGATGCTTCTTCAAAACATTTGTTTTCCCAACCCTTATGCACCCTCTGCCACAATTATTTTCATATAGCAAATCTCACATGCATTCAATTTGCTCTGTGGCTTCCTCCAAGCTTGTATGTTTTAAAGCCTTCTATTTGTGTGTTACTCTTCCCAGGTTGTTCGGTCTATGGACTCGATCAAACCCTGATTTTCCTCGTCCACTATGACTCCAGCACTTTGCCAGCAAAACTCTTCCAAAACCTTCATTTTCTCTTTTTTTATAAGCATGCCTGAAAGTACCTTCTGCTTTAATGCAAATTGCCACTGGCCATAATATAATATATTTCTCAGACTTGCTATAGAGGGCCCTTCAGAAGGGTCGACATTGCATAAATACTACACACTATGGAAAACTGAAAGCTTAGACAGCATGATGGAAAGTCCAAGTTGCTCCTTAGTTGGCAATCTAGGGAGCCCTTTTCATAATAGATCGCCATTGGTGTGACTACATTCTGTCTCTCTAATGTACCCTTCATAAACATGGGTTTGCGTGAACATGAAGAGTAAAAATAGATGTTTGTATGTTGATTAGTCACTTCATGAAAGCTTGTAGTGACACCAAATGCTTTTCCATATAGCATAGCAACACCATGATCAATGAAGAAAATTTCGTGTTCTGGTGACTGCCTACTTCTTCCCTTCATGATGTTCTTTCTATAATGTATATCCTCTCTCTCTCTCTCTCTCTCTCTCTCTCTCTCTCTCTCTCTCTCTCTGTATGTGTACTTTAACTGACTATGAATACATACCACAAAATCACATTGTCCTTCCAAAATAATCTTGTCTGTTATCTTGTCTATTTATTGTTAGAAGTTGTGGTATTTTAAGGAAATACCACAGGAAAATCAGAGAGCATTGTGCAATGTAGCCTAAAAAATATGTGTTTTATAACAATCCTCAGAAATAAAGAATTCCGTCCTATTGACAGCAATATAGTCATATCAGAATATGAGGTCATCTTGCAGTGTTATAATGTTATTGTTAACTTTACTGTGGCAGTGGTGTATTTATAGGGTTTTACCCTCCTGCTTTGCTTTCTTTAGTGAGGAAACTTAGCCATTTGTCTCTGAATGAGAAGCACTGGTGCACCACTGCTGACTAACATGAGGTGATGAGTGTGCTCCTCTCAGAAAGACATGTGGGTCTGTCCTTGCTGGAGTTGAGTGTGTCTAACAATTGTTATCATGAAACTGGAGAAGAAAAGTAGGGTAGGAAAATATCTGTAGAGGGGCTAAAAATACACAAATGGCAGGGACACATAGCTGAATTCGTTAGGACAGTTCTCTTGTGACTGTCCTGTGAGGAGGGAGTGTGACAGAAGTACTGTGCCATCCTGATAGGCTGATGGGAAAGGGCATCACTGTCTAAGGCTGTGGTATAGACATACCAATAATGGAGACGCTTTGGGACTGTAAAGGAAGACAGAACAGAACAGAAGCCCCTTAGCTGTGCTCATCCCTACCAGGCAGAGAACTGAATCCTCATTGAACTTCCCCTTTGCTGTGACTGAGACTCAGAACAAAACAAATGTAAAGTCTTATTTGCTTAATTTGTTTAACCATGAGTTTTCATTCTTGTGGCGTGTGCCTTAAAATTGCCAAATCACGTGAGGGTTATTAAAGTATAGTCGATATATTTTAAACAACGTCTGAGTGATGAAAAGTCAGAATACAGAAGGCAAGTTATAACAAGAGGAATAAAGTGAGAACAAGGTGTACCAGAGAGCAACACCCACCTGTGCAGCTAAACTTGAGGGCAGAGCTGTTACCGCCATCTGCTCTCAAAATGTTCTACCCTTCTCCTAGAACTTTTGTACAGTGAGTGTATGAATATGTCTGTGTACACAGAGCCCATGATATAACATGTAAAGATTTTTAAGATCTCAAATGCGCCTTACTTCCTTTTCCTATTAAAGGGATTGGTTTTGCTCTGATGTTATGAGTGAGTTTCCCTCTAATTACAAAGGGTCTTAAGATATTTACAGTTTCCTAGGATTTTTGTACATAGTGAATATTGTGAAATGTGCTGGCTGAATATTTTGAATAACATCATATACTGTTTCAGGATCTTCCAGAAAGCCAGATGAATCCGGATGATAGGAGAGGAAATATTCCTTGTAGAATTTGGATCTCTCTTAGCATAGGGTTATTGACTACAGGATGTGTTTTGATTCCTTGGTTCGTTATATCATCTTCTGATGCACATGCGTGCTCAGTCTTGACTTCAGAGAGTTCAGTGAAGGGCACTTCAAAACTACCGTAATCATCATTCTTGTATCTGTATCGCCCCAGAATCCTAAAGGATTCAAAGAAAGGAACATTTAGAACAAAAACTGAGGCTCGGAGCTGCAGATGAATGATTACAAAATTAATTCTAGTTAGTGCACCTAGTCAAGAAGCAATATTTCCTCATGGCTCAGTTTCATAGTCACATGTAGGCTATTACATATAAAACATAGGCATTTGCTGTTCCTGTTTATTGGCAAGCTAACATATTCCAAATTTGTTGAAATATTACTTGCATTAGATATATAGGTAAAGATATTATTTTAGAAACTCTTAAAGTTTCTGTTGCCTACATACAAGGACTGAGAAAACATCTGATTGAAGGTTGCTGTGCATTCATGCATTTAAAGCAAATAAGGCATTTATGCAAGTCGCTTCTAAGTCCTAGCTGTAAGAATAACAGCCTTGAATTCTGCAGGCCGAAGGGTGTCATGCTAAAGTATTATTGGCATCTAACAAAGGTCTTAAGCACAGTGATTTTAAGAAATTGATACAGTAGAAAATGGAGATCGAAACAAAAGTGAACAAGTTCAACCGAGCCTTTCGAAGTAACCTTCCTGCACTTGAATGCAACGCCTTGAATAGGGATTTGAGAGACAGAGAAAAGCACCACCTGAGAAGACTGGTAATTGAATTGCTTCTCTTTGTGCATGCTAACATGGTGAAAATATATTTATCAGTATAGTTTTTAGTCACTCAAAATGGGCACAATCTAATAAAAAAAAATAAAAAATAAAGGAGACTCGGGGATGCACAAAGGCACCGTTGAATGCCTTTGGAGGATGATTTGGCGAGTGAAATGTAAAGCCTGGATTTACAAATATTACACAAGTGAACACTGTTATTGCACTCAGGCTGGAAAATCCTGTTCAAATCCAATAAGTGGTTTAAGATGTGCAAATAGAGGCTTCTGCGGGGAGTCAGGCATTAGAAGCCACCTGGAGCATGTGGTAGAGATTGTATCCATCAATACAGCAGCTGGGCTGAAATTATAAAGAGAGCTGCTTTTGAGCACGCTTGTTTTAATGCATACATTTCTTCTGTCACTGGCACCCCAGGAAAACTACTAAGCACAAAAATGAATGGTGCCCATTACCTGATATTCATACTTGTGACAACAGAGGGAGGAATCACAACACAACAGTAAGCAGAAGCACTGATATCCAAATTATTTTTAAGTTGCTGCCGTAGGAGAAAATCTTGAAAAACCAATTGGCAATATTTTAATGTAACAGTTGGGGAGAGGCAGTGAGTCATTTCCTGTCTGGTCATACATTTTCCATCATCTGATATGTTACAGGCCGCCTCTACTATCATTTTTGAAGCAGAGTCACTAATTTATTAAGGGTCACATTTTAAAACACATTTTATAAGAAAAGCAGAGAAGAGATAACATGTTCTTTCATATAAAATCCTGGCTAGGAAGAAAGACCAGTAGCCCATGGAAGGCTCTAACTCATTCTAGTAGTAAAGGCAACTCACATCCACTGAGTGTGGTCTTGTAACTATTGAACTGATCAACTGAGGTTCAGACCCTTTCTGACATTTTATAGGGCTCATAACTACATATCAAATGCCAACTATTGGCTAACTGTGTATTCATGCTGATAGTACCACCTATATAATATCATCTTAAAATTGTACTTTATTATGTTGTAGTTTTTATAGAAATTATATTTTACATAGGTGTAACAGTTTTATATTTCTTAACTTGGGGAAAAGTGATACGTTAAAATCTTCCATTGGGCTTATTGAGGTTATTATAAATAACTCAAAAATGAATGTATTTATCAAAACCAACTCTGAATATTGAATCATCAAGTGGCAAAACAGGTATTGATGTGTCACATACAACTCTAGGTCAAGTTGAAGGACTTAATGGCGTATAGAGTTTAGAGCAATGCCAGGTTTATATTGGCACCTGGTGCAACTGTTTAAGGCAAAGCACATCTTTATGTATGTCTTGAAGAGCTTGAACTTGAAAAATCAGAAAGCCAACAAGGTTTCAACACCAATTCCATTCAATTCAGTGTCTTAGCCTATGTCACTAAAATTTCCTGAGCCTTAGTTTTTATTGAGTTTATAAGATACCTGCTACTTACATAGATTGAGCCAAACTGTACTCTTCAAGTTTATTCATTTATATTGACAATATTTTCATGACAAACAACATATTTTACAGAACACAGAACCACAGTCAATAAAAGTGGTAAGAACTAATGTATTCCGATTGAAAGCCACCCAGTTTGTTATCCACAACAAACTTTTTGAAGCCCAAGATTGACTCAGAAAAGTGTAAAATTTCAGTTCTTTTATCTATCACAAGTTTTACATTTTAAAACCCCATGCTCTAGAATATTGATAGTATATTGTTATGCATTTTAAAAAATGGACTCTAAGAACATTTATTTGCTCTAGAGAAAACCACACAAATAAGCAAATCCCTGAGAATAGTCAATAAATGAAAAGGCTCTCATTTATTTTGTTAAACGAGCACTCTTCATACATATTTTTTGAGAAACATGATGATTGTATAGGTGAAGTTTTTCTTTTCTTGTAGAATCCCATTAGAATTTTCTACATATTATAAAATAATGTTTGGCTGAGTGTTTATTATATTTACCTTGCTTAGGTAATCATTTCTCTGTTTAAAGTTTGCAAGGTAGTGTTCATTAAAACCTTATATACAAAAAATATTACTCATCTTAGTCAGGGTGAGTAGTGAGCATGTGGCAAGAGGTATGCTGTGAGTTCAAAGCCAGCCTCAGCTATTCAGATGCTTAGTTCTGTCAACTTGGTGGAATGGGGACTCGAAATGGGCCTCTATACAAATGTGTGGGTCTCATGTTATGTTATTATATTAATTGAGTTTGAAGACTCACCCACTGAATAAGACCATTTTTTGGCTGGGGTCCAGGATTATATAAATGAAGAAGAGGGACTGAGAACAGGCAAGCAGCCCTTGTTCTCAGCTTCTTGACTGTGGATGAACTATAACCAGGTACCTGGAACTCATCACTCTATGACTTCCTTACCAAGATGGACAGAAACCTTGAACTGTGAGCCAAAATGGACCCCTTTACCCTTAAATTGCTGTTGTCAAGTTGTTTATCACAGCCACAAAAGAGGTAACTAAAACAGCAAATAATGAGTTGTTGGCCGTCCTTGGCTACAGAGAGAAATCCTGTCTCAAAACAAAACAAGCAAACTCAAACAAGAAAACATGCCTATTTTACATGTAGAAAATACAGTCTACCAAAATGCCTACAATAGTTCATCCCACCATAAACGCTAGACTCTAAACAGTTCTTAATTGGGGAATAAGTATGCTCCATATTCTTCTCATCCTTAGCATTTTTGCTGCTTTTTAAAAAATTTAATCTCAATTTTGCAAAGTTAGATTGGGTTTATTCTGGCCACACTACAGTCAAATACTTAGAAGAGAAAAGCCTCTTAGGAAATATTTTTTGTTTGTTTTCTTTTGAAACAAAGTCTTATTAGACAGTCTTTCCTATAATGAAATTCACTATGTAATCCAGACTGACCTCCAACTCCAGAGATTCATCTACTTTCGCCTCCTGAATGCTGGGATTAAAGATGCACAGCACTACACCCGGCTAGGATACACTTTTAAGTAAATTTACCTACTTTATTTTTTTCTCATTCATTCATTCATTCATTCATCTATTCATTCTACTTTTATGTATTTATTGAGAAGCAAATACATGCTAAGCACTTATATAAGGTTATAGAGATATGATATGAAATACAATATTGTTAACAATTCATAATATAGTGGCAAAAATGTCATGTGCCATTAAGGAGTTGTCTTTGTAGCTCAGAGGCAAATTGTGTACCATGAATGGCTTTTACAGTGACTTTCATAGAGAAGGTTTGTGTTTTTAGTATTGAGTTATGAGCTAGGCAAAGGGATTGGGTGTGATGGGCACAAAATTAATCTAGGAGGACTTGTACAGAAGATGAGAGATCTCCAGAATTCAGAGTGTGCATGTAAATGATTTTTTTGGTCAATATGACAAAATAACAAGACAAATTATGAGAGGAAATATTGCTTTGACTCATGATTTCACAGGTTCCGCCCCATTGTTGGCTTGCTCCATTGATTTTCAGACAACAGTGAGGCAAGGTATCATTTTGGTGATTGTATGGTAAAGGAAAGCTATTTAACTCATAGTTACTAAGAACTCAGAGACCTGGGAAATGACTGGGACAAGGTGAAGTCTTCAGAGCAACCTCTTCAATAGACTATTCCTACAACTAGATCCAACTGCTTCTGAGTTTCCAACACCTCTCCTGATGTCATGAAATCACAAATCTATCAGTGATTAATCCTCTCACTAGACAAAAGACTATGTGCCAGCCAAAGCTTTCAACCTGTAAGACAGGTTCCAATCCTGACCAGAACAGTGTGGCTGAAGGTAAGTGTTGTCTGGTTAATGCTTATGTTTGTAGCGGTCCTGTCCTTGTCATGGACTGGAAAGAATGAGTCAAGACTCATACTGTTGAAGAGGTCTGTCAAGGGTATTGAAAACACTACCTTATGTTTTCTTTAGGGAATATTTCCTAGGTCTCTGCTTTAAATTTTTTAAATTCAGCACTCCTTTCCTTCTTCTTGTGTCTTATATCAAACATGAAGGAAAAAAATCTTAAAAATGTATTTTTGCTTTTCCAAACTTGTACTTTAAAGGTCTTTGAAACACTTTTATGAATCAGTTAATAGTTTATATCTTAGTTAATCCCGCCTAGAAATTTTTCTAATAACCTTTTTAATATACTTTTTTCTGAAGATTCAAAGTGATAGTGCTAGTTAAATATTTAAAAAGCATTAAATATTCAGCTATAGATAGCCTATTTTAAAAAAATGCCTGTCCTTGGTTTGGGGATTTTATGATTCTGATTGATATTTGACTTTGAATGATAGACTAAATATTCTACTTCTATGATTCAAATATGTCATGGTATTGCTAGACTTGTCCTATCCATACTGACACAGAGGTAGAGCCTAAAAGCATAAAGATGAAAGGTAAAAGTTGGGAACCTCTATAAATATGTTTTCTAGAAAGTTAACTAATACACAGTGAAAAAATCTATCACCATATGACTAGATTAAAGGGTTCTTTTAAACTTTCTGATGCCAACACAGTTCTGAAATATGTCAGAATAATTCTGCTTGCTCACAATATACAATCCAAGCAAACTCAAATCACTGATTTTTCTGACTCTGTGAATCTTTCTTCAGTGCTGCTGGGAATCATTTGTACAGTGGACTATGGAGAGCATGTGCTTATCCTGAAGAGCATTTCTGTAATTTTATTTCAAGAGTAGTCTATAGGAACGGGAGTTAAACATAGCGCCCAGTTACTCCACACTTAACTGTGCAGCTAAAGAGTAGGGAGACTCATGTGCTTCTCCTTTGGTCAGGTTTTACTGTTATATGTAGGGGAACCTTGCTCTCCCCCCCCTCCCCACATACACCACGCTCCTTTGGAAGACATGCTAGAAAAACTACAAAGAATGTCTCACTGAAGAATTTTTTAAAAATGAATATGAGATTAAAAGGAGAAAAAGCCTTTTACTCCCCATGCATGGAGATGATTCACTTCAAATTTCATTTACTCCAAAAGGAGGAAATTGGAGGGAATTATAAATGTTCATGTTTCTCTCTTGCTTTTTTAATTTTGTATTTCACATGTGGTTTTTTTGTTGTTTTTTGGGGTTTTTTTTTTTTGGTTAATGATGTAGCTTGCAGCTAAGAATGCAGTTTCTCTGGGAACATTTGATCTAATAGTAAGTTTTGAAAAAATAAACAATTTACTTAAATATCTATCTACTGGGTTAGAAGGGGATGGAATTTTCTGGATTCTTTGGATAAGAGTTTAACTTAGCTCTGAACAAACATTAAATTTCTATAGTGGAAATTTGCTATTAGCTTTCTTAAATCAGTTACAGTTTAAGCCATTTACTCATGAATAATTTAAAGTTGTAGGGCAGAGTCTCCTAGCACTGATGGCCGGTGCTGGAGTCTGTGAGGAAAAAGAACCACAGCATATTTATCTTGGAGAACATTCTTGACATAATTTTTAGTGTGCACATATATTTTGTGGGCCATTTTTTAATTTGTTTTTTTTTTCTATTTCCAGATAGAATAAACCAAAAAGAAAAAAGGGGGCAGGATGGAAATCCTACTCCCTAGTCCTGGTAAAACTATTAAAGACTTACAGACCCTAGAATCTGAAGGTGTAGTTAACCCCTGATACAATGAAGTGAGGGAGGAAATCGATGATGTGTACTGTGAGCAGGAAGGGAAGAAAGTATTCACCTAATGCCACCCTGCCACCCATGATGCAACAGAGCAGTTGGCTTTTCTGATTATTAAAGTGTCTGTCCTCACTGGCTTGGAAATGACATTCAACAGGGCCAGAATTCTATTGATAGACTTGGCCACCTGAATCAATCTAGATCACTTGATCTCCATCCAGCTCAAATAGCAAAAATTTTGGGAATGGAATCAGAATGATGTCTTCATCCACTGTGCCAAATAGAAGATTAGAGTAGTCTGTGAAACTGGTAAATAATATGAGTGACTTGAAAATTAGTCTGAGATCTGGTTTCCATGAGTGTTAAAACTAAGACTCTGGCTGGAATGGTATGGGACAGGCAAAAACTATCAGTAAAGTTATTTGAATTAATTTGCTTTCACAGAGCTCTGGATACTTTCCATACTACAATGCAGAATATTGAGATGAAGTTACTGAAACCTATTCCAACTGGTGTATCTATACAACTTCTACACTCAAGGCTCAAGCAACATTGTGGAATTGAGCATGAAAAGACTGTTAAGAGCCAGAGGGCCAGGAGGTCTCTGTGAGATTGTGCCTTCTCTACCTATTTGACAGAGAAGCTACAGCCATGAAATGTCAACCTGGTTGTCTAAATAAACTCCCAACAAAAGTTTGCACTCCAGTGTTCATAGGGGAAGTCTTACGGAGTCTCGACATAGATAGAAAGCTATAAGAAACTGATAACAGCCGGGAGAAAGAAAATTAGTTTTCTCAGAGTTGAATCCCTAATTGGTTATTCAATACCAAGCGATTAGCCCTAGAAACACATACATACAGGCAACACTGAAACGACTTGATGGGTTGCATTTATATGTGGATTCATTTATATGTATATGTCACATATAAATAGTTAAAATGAGGAAACTAAATTTTGGGGGCATGAAGACGTAAGTGATAAGGTGGAGGTGAAAGAAAAGGGATGAGATAAATGATGAAATTTTAATTAAATAAAACAGTAAAATTTCTTAGTATTGGAATGGATTGATGGAATGCATACCAACTATAAAAGGTCTGAGGAGATTGTTCAGGATATGGAGTGCTTGTCTCAAAGCACTTTGGTTCTGATCTCCCTCAGTCAGTCACATAAAACCAGGCAGATGTAAAGGCCATGAGCCATCCCATTACTTAGAAGGTGGAGACAGGGACTTATGGTGAGGTAAGAGGGTGAGCTAACTGAATAGATGAGCTAATTCTGTGAGCTTCAGGTTTATCAAGACATCTCAGTACACAAAGAAGAGAAAAATTGAAAAGACATTAGGTGTCAACCTCTGAACTCCATACATATCCCCCCCACAGGTGTGCACATTTGTGCTCCCACACATATACACAAACATACATA
Organism: Arvicanthis niloticus; assembly: GCF_011762505.2. Classification (NCBI taxonomy): domain Eukaryota; kingdom Metazoa; phylum Chordata; class Mammalia; order Rodentia; family Muridae; genus Arvicanthis; species Arvicanthis niloticus. Next base: position 18,610,102 of record NC_133433.1, on the reverse strand, counting down.
CTTGACACATGCACAAAAAAGGATATGGGGAAAAAATGATTTGCCTGAAGACTGAGATTCAAATCCCATTTGAACATTCTGCTAGTTGTTGAAACTGAGTCTGTAAAAGGGAAATATTTATACCATACTAAACCATATATATTAATTCATTTAATTTGGGGAAGATTTTCCAAATATTCACCTAACACATTCCCAATATGTGCAATGTATTATATTCCCAGTCTATGCCATATTTCTATGCTTAGTGCTGGACATTTTTATAAACTACTTTAAGATGATCCATCTCTCAGAATACTAAATTTTGTGCCTTAGGGAGAATGTCAAAATACATTTTAAGCTTGCTATAAGTTTGTTTCATTTCTTTTTTAATGCATAATTAAATATTGTAATGTAACCTGAAAAATAAAAAGTATGTACAATTGTATTTCATTGACCAGAAATTAAAAGCTATTTTCTAAGATCACTATTGAAGATGTTTTATTCATTAGGGAACTTTTATATATAGGTTTATTATTTTCTCGTTTGATGTTTTTAGGTAAGATTGACATAGAATTTACTTATTGAAAGCTGTATCATGTTACCCACCACTTAGTTCCAGTGCTGCGCCAACATTCTTCAACAGTAGATATATATCCATTTTCAAAAGTCCAATAGAACACATAGATTTTACAATAGGGCAATGATAATTTTAATTTAAAAAGCAACTTATTTTTTTGTATTTTATTCCAAGTTTTTGCCATAAAGAAAGCACATTCTCTTATTCATTTTAAATACAAATACTCATTTTATTCACTTAAGATCACTGAAATTCTCCTTCCCCATCTCTGCCAGAGTCCATGATCTTCAGAACAATGACAAACCATTTGTCTTAGCTACACATGAAAAACTCATCAACAGATTCTATTGCAGAACCATATTTAGACTATTGTTTGTTTCATTTTATTACAGAGCATATATTTTATCCACAAGGAAAACACTATGACATTTTTATGATTGTGTCAACTATTTCGAAAGAGAGCACAGGGAAGGGATGAGTGTGGCCCAGAATAGCATACATGGGTGTGAAAATGGTCCCCACACTCACTGTTTGTCAAGTTTAGAACAATTTATGAATTGCACCCTGATTTGTACTTTAGTTTACAAAATGCAAATAGTTACAACATCTTCCTCACTATGATTTAAAGGCAAAGAAGAAGATAAGTGAACAATGAATTAAACCTCATAGAATAGCTACATCTAGAGAACACTCAATAAATATAGCTTGTAATTAACTAAACCTACTTTCTCATACAGTCTTTTTCAGCAACTAGTAATATATCACAATGTATTCTAAAATCTGGTTTTTAACCCTGGGTGTATATTAGTGTATCCAATATGTAATGGATTCTTTCCATAGTAATTAGATCATTTCAGTATTACATTATGACCACGTGGAATACCTGTGCATTTTACAAAGCAACAAATATCAGCAAGGATATCCATCTGAAAGAAATCCACTTTTGTGATGTCTTCTCTGAAGATAAGCAGTCATGTAAAAATAGTCAACTCACTTGACATTGTTTGAATTTGAGGACCTAGATTTCCCAACTAAGGCCTGCTCCATTCCTAGGCATTATACTAAGGGAGCCTATCATATTTACTTAGCTTGCTCTTCTACACCACAGTTTCTCCGTCAGTGCTGACACTATTGACATCTGTATCTGGAAAGTTCTTTACAGAGGTGCCTGTTCTGTGCGTGATAAGCATCATCCTTGGCCATTTTTCTCCAGAGATGCCAGTGGCAACTCTTTCAAATTGTGAAAACCAAAGATGCTTCTGTGTGTGTGGTTGAATGCTATTTTCTCTCATTTATGTTAGTGCTGAGAAGATGGTGAGAATCCAAAGCCATTTTCTGAATGAATCAGCACCAGAGCTGAACCCCTAAACAGAATCTAGTTAATGAAAGTAGTGGTGATGGATGGTCACAGGTGTCGGGAGAGAAGTGAGAGAATGTATCTAAATATAGAAATAAACAATTTTATTAATGTTTGATGTCATGTTTGAAAGATAAATAAAAACATTTTGAGATAGCCTACGGTAACAATAAATCCAAATGTAGTTCAATGAAATAAAAAGAACACTCTTTTCCTGCTACCTACAAAAAACAGACGTGGCAGCTGCTGTTACAAATGAAAAGGAAAATTGTCATGCACAAGGTTCATGTTCTCATGACTGATGGGCATTTTCTTTCGAAAACATGGCTATTTATAATCATAAATAAAATTTCTGTTGTCTTATGAACAACAGACCATGAGTCTTATGGATTTGCCTCCCAAGAGTTAAATAACATCCTAATTCTGTTTGACAGTAAGGATAAGGCACCCTTCTACTGTGATAGATAATCCCTGGCTTGGAGTGGAGGGGCTGGAGGAGCAGCAAGGAGACAGGGGAGAGGGGACATCCATCTTTCTAAGCAATTTATGAATTGAGCTTTAAATGCTTAATGTACTAGATGGTGAGTCTGTGTGCTAATGCATACTTGATTGAAGTTGCTTTAAAATGCTAAGTTAAAATGTGCAGGTGGCTCCAGCAGGTGCACAGGATTCTGCTCACAAACAGAAGATGTCAAACCCAAGGCAAGACATATTTTGCCGCATTACAGAAATTTTACAAACTTATAGAATGTACATGAAATATTGCGTTAGGGAGGGGCTATTCATTCAATGTCTCCTCAAACTCTGAAAATCAAGAAAACAAAGTACTAGTTCAAGTTTGCACCATGACATTTTTCTTTCTTAAACATCTCAAATGAAGTATGCTGAGAATTCCCCCTCTATTACAGTATCATTGTATTTATGTAAGTAGTGCTGAGAAATGCTGTGTCGTTTTGAAAATTCAAAAAATAAAATCTATAGATATTACCGAAATCATATCGTGGTGTATTTTTTTTTCTGAAGCACTTATGAGAACAGTTGGGGTTCTGGTGTCATAATGAAAAATTGCTATTAATTTTCAGCTTATGGCTCTGAAGAGCTGGGAGTGCAGGCTGCTCTGGGAATTAGCTTGTATGCAGTACAGAGATCTGTTATTTAATGTGCAGCTAGATTTGAAGTAGCCTTGACATTATGATAGAAGACTTACTGGTGAAAGAGTACATTCCTTTGGAGTGGTGAGATTTTTCTAGGAAATAATTCCATATAGGAGGCATATGTGCAAATCAGATGTATTTTCCATGGGGGCCCGATAAGATTTGAATAGGTCCTGGTGTGGCAGGCTTCTGATGGGTGTTCTTGGGCTGTACGTTTCAGGACCTGCAGTTCTGTATGGTTCAGGAACCTCAGGTCTGATGAAGGTGGGTGGAGAGGTGGCAGGAGAATGGAAGTCTCCCAGGGCTAGCAGGCTGCTCACACCAGCCTCACTTTCCCAGAGGGCTCAGAAAGAAGGTAAGATGGGTAGAGGAATAGAAGCTTACCTTTATGGTTCAGAAGTCTGATGGAGGTAGAGGAGAGGTGGTGGGAGAATGGAGGACCCTCCGGGAATGGCCAGCCAATAACCGGCCCAATTTTAGACCCATCCCATGGGCAAGCACTAATCCCTAACACTATTAATGATACTCTGTTATGTTTCCAGATACGAACAAGTTGTCCTCTGAGAGTCTGAGAGGCTCCACCCGGCATCTGACTCAGACAGATACACACACCTACAACCAAACGGTGGATGGAGCCTGGGGACTCAGAAGAATAGGAAGAAGGATTACAGCCTGAAGGGGATAAGAACTTCACAGGAAGACCAACAGCGTCAAACAACCTGGACTCTTGGGGCTCTCAGAGTCTGAACCACCAACCAAAGAATATACTGGGGCTAAACCTAGGCCTTCCAACACATATGTAGCAGATGTGCAGGTTGGTCTTCATATGGGACCCAAACAACTGGAACAGGACTATTGCAAAAGTTAGGGCCTGTATGTGTGGTATATTCTTCTAGCTGGGCTGCCTTGTCTGGCTTCAGTGGAACAGGAAGAGCTTAGCCTTGCAGAGACTTGAAGTGCCAGGGTGAGGGCATACCTGGAGGGTACCCTCTCAGAGGGAAAGGGGAGATGCGATGGGGAGAGGATTATGGAAGGAGTGACTTGGAGAAGAGCAGTGAGTTTCGGAATGTAAGGTGAACACGTAAAAATATTAAATTAAATTAAATTTAAAAATTTAAATTGGATATCATTTGATAATATTTTTCTTATAAAATGCCTTAGCATTTTATAATGTCATAAACTTTTATAATATTTATCAAATGACCATTATAGGAGCCAAAGCAAGTGACATCGTGGTCTGTCCACTGAAGAGTTAACTGTTGTGTCTTGGAAATTATAATTTTAATACAGGTACTATATTAGATACTTTCTTGGTGCTATGACAAGATGCTTGATCAAAGCAACTTAGAGGAGGAACCTGTAGACTTGTTTTGTCTCCTGGCTCTAGAGAGACTTCAGTCCCTTATGGCAGGGAAGACTGGAGATGCTGAGATGCTCGGTAATGGTGTGTAACAAAGCTACTCACTCGCACGTGGGGCAGTAAAGGAAGTGTGGCAGAAGTGAGACTAGCTATACACATGGAAGACTGGCCATTTATGACCCATATCCAACAGCATGACCTCATCCTTGCCAGGGCTCTACAATCTCTTACAATAGCACTATGGACCAAGATTTCAAAGCATGTGTCTGTGCCACACTTTGAAGATTCAAGCTACACTAAGTACTTTTATTGTTACAGGATCATTGCATTCCTAGAGTCTATGTAGTTATCCATTGGACATTATCTTACATTAAATATTAAAATTACAATTATCAAATATATTTTGGGAAAGACTAATTATATGAAGGTGGAGAAATCCCTTTTCACAATATAGAAGGAACTTTACTTTCTGCTAGTAGATATGTCCTTGACTGTACCTAATTGTCACTAAATTGGAAAAGGGTTAATCAGAGGACATCTGGAAAACAATTGTAAGAAAAGTTTAAAATCGTCTATACATTTATCTTTCAAGGTGAAAGCCAGATTTTACTTTTATTTTTTCCTTTATGTTCCTGACACATTTCCTTAAAACAATAACAACCCTCATCAACTACAATCAAGCAACAGGTCCCACATTTCCCAAGAACCAGAAAAGAAATGTCAATTTCTACCCTCTAGTAATTATTATTAAACCTCTCAAATTTTCTTCGGGGTTTCACCCCACATGAATTAGCACATAGTAAATTAGTCACAGCAATCTGTCCAACTCTGAAGATTTATGCAGAACCCAAGGAAACTTCTTTCCACCTCAGATTACGGTGCCTCAGTCCTCCCACGCTGGCTGGTCTCTTTACGTGTGATAGTTTTCAGCACCTTCTGAGTTAGCTAAGAAATCTGATCATTAACGCAGGTGTTTTGTGCTCAAGTAGATACCTGTCAGTTACAGAGAGGAAAACGATGTGTTCACAATCACTCTGCCGTAATTCATGCTCATAGCATCCAAATGACCTACTTTAGAAAAGGGAGGTGGGGACTTGGAAACAAAACTCGCTTCTTTACCATTAGTACTAAACATAAATTGACTTTGAAAATTTTAGCTAACCAAAACATAATTAAATTAATAATAAAATTATGTGACAAAACATAATTCTCCCAATTTTTAATTCAAATTTATGGGGTAGATTTGTTAACTTCTCTGAAGAATCAAGTAGTGATGGTTGTCAAGTTCCAGTCTTGTTGCTAAGGTTAGTTCCTACGAGAGAAGTTATTGACTTTCTTGAATTTGTGGAGGGCACAGAAGACTCATTAATCTCACCCTGTCTATCTTGCTAAATCTCCGAACGACTAGTTTCTTAGTTCACTTCATTATATATAAGGGAAGAGGATGCATTCTCTGGAAAAGTTCTTATCTTGATTGCCTCAGAGTTTGTTAACTATATTAGAAAGCGTTGAAGGCCATGGTTTCGCAGTAAGATTCCCCATACCTTCATTCATGCAGTGTGTGCTATTGATTTGAAATAGGATTGATCTCAATGGACTTCATACTAGCAGTTACAGTCTGATGAAAGATCTATTCAGTCAACCTCTACTTGTTATTTTATAAATAGAAAATAATCCCATAAGGCAATGTTTTAGTTTTACTTTGGCTGGTGCTGTCAGGAGCTGAGTTTGCCATCAAAGGTCCAGCTCAAAGGCCATTCCTGCTTCCTGGGAGTCTTGTAGCAGGTTGTCTAGTGTAATGCAAGTCCGCAATCACTGTGGATGCTTGAATGCAATATTTGATCCGTGAAAATTTGAAAGATGTGACTCCACTATTTTTACTTTCTTGACAGTGTACAATGGTCTTCAGGATTCAGACCTAAAATATGACTTTTTTTTTTTTTTTACTGAGAAATCCTTAGTAATCTACACAACTATTTGTAGTATATATATGACTTCACTTGATCATTTGTTAGGCTAATTTGACAACTTACATAAATTAATATTTTTCTAATACATTGGTTCATAATTTTATCATGCATCAATCATCAAAGGAATTTATTTATCCTAGCTTGAAGGGCCTCTTCCTACCCTCTACAGTGTCTGATCCAGTAGGTCTAACATTGTAAGTCTGTATTTCCAACACATTTCCAGGATACTACTAATGATACTGGTCCAGACTGCTTTTTGAAACTAACTGTCCTTCATCACCTAGTAAAATGCACTATAGTGGCTTGAAGGGTTTAATGAAATGACCACAAGTGTTTCCTTTGGGAAGAAAGCTTTGATAATCCTAGAAAAAGACCTGATATCCTTTCCCATCAGTTTGATTTGTAGTTACACATGATGTGCTTGCTTTTTCTTTCTTGTCTTCTTCCTTGTGTGACATTCTTTGAGTAAAAGAGCTTTGTTTTTTTTTTTCATATACCATCACAGAATACATTGAGTTACAGAATATGCTTCATA